>NC_063163.1:115802884-116102884 GCF_023159225.1 Perognathus longimembris pacificus | reverse complement strand
GCCACATCCCTTAGAGTTTGATGTTCAATTTCTTGAAATTGCATTCAAAGTAATTTTTTCTCCCATTTCCTTTTTCTTTTCAAGATATTTCTCCAAATGCATTCTCTGTCATTCTCGCTGTCTTTGTCTGTCTCTCTCTCTCCTTGGTCTCTCTCTCTCAACTAAATATTCTTATAACTTTTTTGGAATGCACCATCTCTTATCTTTCCAAGGAAGATATTATTGAAAATTTTTTCTCTGGTTTTTATCTTCAAGCCCTGCGTTTCCTGCTGGTTTACTTTGGCTTTATTAGTGGCTTTCTTCTGGTGATTGCTGGCTGTCCATGCATGGGTCAAGCAGCAGACTAAAGGGCAGATTGGAATCTCTGAGCTGGAGGTGCGCTTGTTAATACCTGTGAAATGTTAGAGAATAAGAGCATACTGTCCGTGCCTTAGGCCTGCTTTTCTTTTTCTGCTTATGTGGTGCTGAGGAATCGAACCCAGGGCTTCTTGCGTGCGAGGCAAGCACTCTACCACTAAGCCCCATCCCAGCCCCTCTTTAAAAAAAAATTTTTTTTTTTAAGAGAAGGTCTCGCTGTGTAACTATGTAGCCCAAGCTGGCCTCAGACTCCCAATCTTTCTTTAGAATGGCTTGGAAAGATGGAAAGGGAATGCTTGTTTGTGGCAGAGGGGGGCATTCTATTTACTCCTTCTTGACAGGTCGTTTTGAGAAGTCACCGCCTTGCTGGAGTTGTGCTTCTCTCCACCAGCGCCATGTCTGGGACTTGGGGAAGCAGAGATGAGGATGAGATAGAACGTCCTTAGAATTTCCACAGCACATGGGTTCCCTGAGGGTGAGGGAAGAGAGGGGCCAGGGCCCTGCACACTGGACCACATTTCCCAGTCTCCCTTGCAGTTACACACGGTCACGTGATCGAGTCCTGGCCAATGGGATGTGAGCAGCGGTGCCACATCCTGTTAGGACCCTTCAGAACATCTTCTGTGCAATCTTTGCCATCATCCTCCCATTTATTGCCCTTGGGGGTCCTAAAGGATGGGGGGGGGGGCTTCCAGATGGAAGGAGACTCAGTTTATGAATGACTGTATAGAGCAGAGTCCTCATGAGATAAACTTTTGCTGTGTTCCTCCTGTGTATCTACAAAGCAGCTAGGGTCCCTTAACACATTTTCTCCCCTCTGCGGTCAGCTGTCAGGCACATGTGGCAATTCAAGGCTGTGTTGGCCCTGGAGGCTTCCTGGGGACCAGTGGGAGGTTTCTAGAACCTGGCAGAAGAGGTAGTGGCTGACTGGGCCCTTGGGTTTGTCCTTGAGCACAGGTGACTCCATTCCTGGGGACAGACCTGAACTATCACCAGGACTGAGGCCCTGTGTCGTGTCACAGCTGGGACACCACTCAGCTCTGCTGTGCCTCCAAAATAGAAAATTAATAAAATGATGGTTTAAAAAGAAAAGAGGGGAGCCAGGCCGCCAGTGGCTCGTGCCGAGAATTCTTTACTCAGGAGGCTGAGATCTGAAGATCACAGTAGGAAGCCAGCCCAAGCAGAAAAAGACTCCTATTTCCAATTAGCTACAAAAAGCTGGAGGTGGCGCTGTGGCTCAAGTGGTAGAGCGCTGGCCTTGAGCGAAAGAGCTCAGGGACAGCGCCCAGGCCCGGAGTGCAAGCCCCAGGACTGGTACAAAAAGAAAAAAAAAAAAGAAGGGTAAAAAGAAATAGTTTTTATATTCGCAATGCTTGGATAGATGACCACTACTAATATTTTACACTCTCTTGATAATTTTTGCTTATGCATGCACTTATGTATTATAATCCTGTGTATTATATATCTAGATGAATGCATATGTAATATGTATACTAGATAGAATATACATAGAATGTGTTACATATAGGATGATAATATGCTACACATACACGTATAATACGTGCTATGTGAAGAATAATAAACACATGGAATATTACATATTCATATACATCCGTAAAATACTAAGAGGAAAGTGAATTTATGCAGCGCATGTTGCCTTATATCCTGCTTTTTTTTGTTCACTAAAAAAATCATGAGGGCTGAGAATATGGCCTAGTGGCAAGAGTGCTTGCCTCGTATACATGAAGCCCTGGGTTCGATTCCTCAGCACCACATATATAAAAAAAGCCAGAAGTGGTGCTGTGGCTCAAGTGGCAGAGTGCTAGCCTTGAGCAAAAAGAAGCCAGGGACAGTGCTCAGGCCCTGAGTCCAAGGCCCAGGACTGGCCAAAAAAAAAAAAAAATCACGAGATCACTTCACATTATTAAATACTATTTTATCACATTATTAAATACTATTTTATTCCCAATATGTACGTTAACCTTACGGTGACCCGTAATTTATTGAACTGATGCCTTATTGTTGAACAACAAATTATTCCCAGTTCTTGTTAGGTAAATACTGAGAAGGCAAACATTTCCTACCACACCTTGACGTTTGTTTTATTTGGGCTGGGGTCTACGTGGGGCATCGGGGAATCCAAAAGTAGGAGAAAGAAAAAAAAAACCCGCTTTTACTCTGCCCGAGCTGTGCCAATGTGCACTCCCGTCAGTGCGGACCCAGGCACGCCCCCCCCCCCCCCCCCCAAGTCAGGACTCAGTGTTCTCACTTGCTCAAGTTTGGAGCAAGGGAGAGGAAGCAGGCAGAGGAAGCAGGCAGAGGAAGCAGGCCGTGGCCTGCCGCTGACATCTGTTCCTGTAACAGGTGGCCAGGTGGGCCTGGCCCAGGTGAGAGAAAGGCTGGACTGTGTGTGAGTGTGGCGTGAGTGTGTGTGTGTGGTGTGGGTGTATGTATGTGATGTATGTGAGTGTGTGTGTTGCATGAGTGTATGTGTGTGGTGTATGTGGGTGTGGTGTATGTGAGTGTGAGTATGTGAGTGTGAGTATGTGTGGTATATGTGTGGTGGGTATATGTGAGTGTATGTGTTGTGTGAGCATGTGTGTGGTGTGAGTATGTGTGTGTGGTATATGTGTGGTGTGAGTGTATGTATGTGGTGTGAGTATGTGTATGGGTGTGAGTGTATGTGTGGTGTATGAGTGTGAGTATGTGTGTGGTGTATGTGAGTGTATATGAGTGTGCTGTATGTGAATGTATGTGTGATTGTGCGTGGTATATACGTGACTGGTGTATGTGAGTGTATGTGTGTGGTGTGTGTGGTCTGAGTATGTGTATGTGTGTAGTGTGAGTATGTATGTGGTATATATGAGTGTGTGAATGTATGTGTGTGGTGTGAGTACGTGTGAGTGTATGTATGTGGTGTATGTGTGTGGTGTGAGTATGAGTGTATGTGCGTGTGTGTAGTGTATGAGAGTGTGGTGTGAATGTGTGGGAGTGTATGAGTATGGTGTGTGTGGTGTATGTGTGTGGTGTGAGTATGCGAGTGTGAGAGTGGTGTGAGTATGCGAGTGTGAGTGAGTGGTGTGAGTGTGGTGTGAGTATGCGAGTGTGAGTGTGCGAGTGTGCGGTGTGAGTGTGTGTGGTGAGTGTGTGGCCACAGGAGCCTGGCTACAGGCAGGAGAGGTTGTGCCGATGGCCGTGCCAAGGGGGGCCTGGCTCACTGGTGGCGGGGCGGCCTGGGCCTCGGTGGCGGGGCGGCGGGGCGGCCTGGGCCTCGGTGGCGGGCGGCGGGGCGGCCTGGGCCTCGGTGGCGGGGCGGCGGGGCGGCCTGGGCCTCGGTGGCGGGCGGCGGGGCGGCGCGGGCCTCGGTGGCGGGGCGGAGGGGCGGCCTGGGCCTCGGTGGCGGGGCGGCCTGGGCCTCGGTGGCGGGCGGCGGGGCGGCGCGGGCCTCGGTGGCGGGGCGGAGGGGCGGCGCGGGCCTCGGTGGCGGGGGGGTGGCGGGGCGGCCTGGGCCTCGGTGGCGGGCGGCGGGGCGGCCTGGGCCTCGGTGGCGGGGGTGGCGGGGCGGCCTGGGCCTCGGTGGCGGGGCGGAGGGGCGGCCTGGGCCTCGGTGGCGGGGTGGCGGGGCGGCGCGGGCCTCGGTGGCGGGGTGGCGGGGCGGCCTGGGCCTCGGTGGCGGGGGTGGCGGGGCGGCCTGGGCCTCGGTGGCGGGCGGCGGGGCGGCGCGGGCCTCGGTGGCGGGGCGGAGGGGCGGCGCGGGCCTCGGTGGCGGGGGTGGCGGGGCGGCCTGGGCCTCGGTGGCGGGGGTGGCGGGGCGGCCTGGGCCTCGGTGGCGGGCGGCGGGGCGGCGCGGGCCTCGGTGGCGGGGCGGAGGGGCGGCGCGGGCCTCGGTGGCGGGGGTGGCGGGGCGGCCTGGGCCTCGGTGGCGGGGCCTCGGGGCGGCCTGGGCCTCGGTGGCGGGCGGCGGGGCGGCGCGGGCCTCGGTGGCGGGGCCGAGGGGCGGCCTGGGCCTCGGTGGCGGGGCCTCGGGGCGGCCTGGGCCTCGGTGGCGGGGCCGAGGGGCGGCGCGGGCCTCGGTGGCGGGGCCGAGGGGCGGCGCGGGCCTCGGTGGCGGGGCCGAGGGGCGGCGCGGGCCTCGGTGGCGGGGCTTGGTGGCGGGGCGGAGGGGCGGCGCGGGCCTCAATGGCGGGGCCGAGGGGCCTCGGGGCCTCGGGGCGGCGCCGACCCAGAGGCCGCAGTGGACGGCCGGGCCGGGCGGGCTTCCCCGCGGCACGCGGCGTCCGGAGGCCGGGAGTAATTGGAAGGAATTTACTAGCGGAGTTGGTGGCAGATAAAACAGTTTGCTTATTTCACACTTGTATGGCCGCCTGCTAGGAACTGTTTGTTCGGTTTCGAATTCTTTAATTAAAATCAACATAAAACAGATTGAAAACATCCCAAGAAGGGGATGCTTGATTTGCTGGAGGATATTGCAGAAAGATGGCTCAAAAGCCACCTCTGCTCCGAGTGAGGGGCCGGGGATAGAAGCGCGAGCGGCCTGGGAGCTGGCGGGATCCGCGCATGCGCGCTAGTGACCGCCGGGAGCCTGAGAGCGCATGCGTGAGAGAGGGTGTGACCGTGGGGAGCCTGAGAGCGCATGCGTGAAAGACTGTGCGACCGTGGGGAAGCCTGAGAGCACATGCGTGAGAGCGTGTGTGACCGCGGGGAGCCTGAGAGCGCATGCGTGAAAGACTGTGTGACCGTGGGGAAGCCTGAGAGCCCATGCGTGAGAGTGTATGACCGCGGGTAGTCTGAGAGCGCATGCGTGAGAGCGTGTGTGACTGAAGGAGCCTGAGAGCGCATGCGTGAAAGAGTGTGTGACCGCGGGGAGCCTGAGAGCGCATGCGTGAGAGTGTGTGGGGGGGAAGCCTTAGAGCGCATGCGTCAAAGTGTGTGCGTGGGGAGCCTGAGAGCGCATGCGTGAAAGAGTGTGTGACCGCGGGGAGCCTGAGAGCGCATGTGTGAGAGTGTGTGTGTGTGTGGGGGGGGGGAAGCCTTAGAGCGCATGCGTCAAAGTGTGTGTGTGGGGGGGGGGGAGCCTGAGAGCGCATGCGTGAGAGCATGTGTGACGGGGGGGGGGGGGTGAGAGCCTGAGAGCGCATGCGCGAGTGTTCTTCCCACACAGACGGGACGTTTGCGGTGATGGCGGAGGGCCGGGGTGGGACCGTGAGACGCCGTCTCTGCTTCCACCTCCTGGAGAAGGTCAGCTACGCGTGCATGTGTTCTTCCAGCATCGGGTCATGGAAGCTCTGAGTCAGAAGCAGTGCTGGAGACGGGAGAGTGACGCGGTGAGGACTTGGGGGGAAAGCCCTGCCTCCACGTCTTCAGGGGGGGCGGGTGGGGCGCTGTGGGAGACCCAGCAGGAGCACCAGCCTGGCCGGCAGCAGACGTGAAGGCCTCCGCCCTCACTTCCAGGACTTGTGACATCCGCCTCAGCTGAGAGCTCGGGAACCCAGAGAAAGGATTCCACTCACAGAGGTGTAACAGTTAGCCACCACTTGATGGTGCTGTGTAACAAATGCCTCCAATACCCCAGGGCTGCAGGGCAGCATCATTTGTCCATTCCGGGCCTTGTACTTGCTTGGTGGGCGTGATATCGTGGAGTCACACCTCCAGCCCTGTTTTTACTTTGGAATAGGGTCTCACTTCTCACCCAGGAAGGAATGTGTTGTGCTGCGATCTGCCTATTTTAGGCTACATATCACGGCTGGGATCACAGGTCCTTCCCACCTTGTCCAGCTTACCCTCTTGTGGAGATGAAGTTTCATGGACTTTTCTACCGGGGCTGACCTTGAACCACAATCCTCCTGATGTCAGCCTGGCAAGTAGGATTACAACGGTGAGCGCTTCCCTTTGTGAGGCGTTGAACAAGATACCTAGCTGTTCCACATCACAGTTTGCAGAATGGCCCCAAATTCCCCACTTGGAGGGTTCAGTGCGGTAAAGAGTATTTTTACAAACTGATTACAGGGAGTCTTATAGATATGGGACATATTAAGCTGCACAGACACAGAGGTAGTCCGACCTTGGGCCCTGCTCGCTCGTAGCCTGTGGCATCTTGCTCCGGATGCCTTCCTCCCTGACATCTTTGTGTCGGGTCGGGGTCCTGAGGTATCCACGGGCAGCCCGAACCCTCTCTCCAGGCCTCCGACCTCTGTGCCACCTATCACTGCTGCTCACCCATCCCCGCGTCCATTCCTTGGCCCAGGGGCTTGCTGCAGTGAATTGGGTCTCTTTTGTGGCGTTGATTAGAGGCCTCCTCCTACAAACATCAAAGCTTCAATTAACATGGGCTGCTCGCAACCCTCTTGCAAAACTCTGATAAGAATAGAATTTTCTCTTGGAAAATGGATTTTTATTTAGTTGTGTGTACTGTTGGTTAAATGATCTACTCTATACACTGGTGCTGAGATTTCTGGGGACAATTAGGGGGATCGTCGGGAACTGGTTATCTGAAGGAAACAGGCGCGGGCTGTTTAGCTGTCTAATATCCTGGTGGGGGGTGGGGGGCAAAGGCAAATTAAAAACAGGCTTCTCCTCTTCTCCAGGCCCTGGCAGCGGGGGTGCTGTGCTGAGCTGAAACTCTGTGCGTGGAGTGAGGTGGCCCTGGCTTTTGTGGGAGAGTAGGACTGGGTGGCCCCTGGTCTCACGTCTAGATTGCTGTGTGTGTGTGTGTGTGTGTGTGTGTGTGTGTGTGTGTGTACACAGGAGTCTCTGGGTGCTATCCAGAGCTTAGCCTGGACTGGGGGAGGTGGGTAGGGGCAGGCTCTAGAGGAGGCTGGCTAGTTTAAGTGGGAACAGGATTTAAGCTCAGAATTGGGGAGCACTGGCAGCTAAACTTGTTGGATCCCTTAGGTGGGTTTTTTGTTGTTGTTGTTGGTGGTGGTGGCGGCACTTGAACTCAGGGCCTGGGCACTGTCATTGAGTTCTTGTGCTCAAAGCACTCTACCATTTTGAGCCATAGCACTACTTCTGGTTTTCTGGTGAGTAACTGGAGAGAAGAATCTCCTGGACTTTTCTATCAGGATCCTCAACTCTCAGCCTCCTGAGTAGCTAGGGTTAAAGGCGTGAGCCACCAGCGCCCAGCTTGGTCCTTTAAGTTTTTTGATAACTACTATTAAACTTGACTTTGTCCTATTGTATGCAGTAGGAGAACACTTAGGAAATGCTCTTGCCTCAACCCTACTGCTTCTGGGGAAGGAAAAGAAAGAATCTGGTACCCAGGATTCCTGAGGGCCGTTGAACCAGACTTAGATTTGATCCCTCAAGGGAGATGAACCCTTCTTGGTTCTCAAGGAAAGGGAAGTCCTCCATCTTTTCAAAAGTTTCTATCTACCATCAGAAATACCTCTCCTTGCTCTCTAATCCTGCACTGCATGTTAGAGCTGTCTGGAAGGAGTAGGTAAGTTTGAGGAAGGAATGGGTGACCCGGGCCCAGCTGGGGGGAGGACGAATGTTGGAAGAGCTCCTCTTCCAGGAATGGGGTGGGGATGGGGGCTGCCGTAGCATGGCTATTGATTCAATTATTCCCTACAATGTAATACTCTGCATTTGTGTGATAGCAACAAACAGAGTTGAAAGACATACAAAAATAAATGATCTGAAAGTTAATATGGCTGAATGGGCATCTACAAATTTGAGGAGAGAGGTTTTGTTTTACATTGCAAAATCAATAGTGTGCAGAACAATGTCCTAACTTCCCTTGGGGGCCCCAGTAAACCTACCCATATTGATCGCCATGCAAATTAATTGAATTCATGAAATCCACATTGCTGGGTAATTGATGCTTCTTATAATTACCTCCGAGTTATGAGCTTTTAGGGGATTGCATTGATTCCCGGGCAGAAGGGCAGGCAGGGAGAGAGGGGAGGGGCGGCTTCCTGGAAGTGCAGGCAGCGCTGCCCAGGTGGGCAGTTGGTGGGCGGGGCTTGGTGGTGATGGGAGACAGGAGTGGGCGGGGCAGGGCCCTCCCCTCGCAGCCAGCGCAGTGAGGAGAGGGGAGCGGGGCACACCTGGGCATTTGTAAGGAGTCCTAGGAGAGTGGGTGGTTGTCTGGGCACGTCGGGCTCCCTGGATGTCAAGAATACCTGCGGAAGGTATTACAAGTGCTCCTACAGTATCGAGTGCGTGGGGGCGCCATTCTGGGTGCTATGGGAAGATCCCAAGGAACTTGGCACTCACGAAATTCTCAGAGCAGCCGAGGTGCCGTGTGCTTTCCCTGTCTCCTTTGGTTGCTGGAGAGGAGGAGGTTAAGGAGGTGGCATGGTGGCCACTCGCTAGTTTGGGGCTGGATGCCAAGAGCTGCATCAGTCTTTGTGTTGCTCTCACCAAATACCGGGCACAAATAGCTGAAGGGAGAAAGATCGACTTGGGGCCCAGGGTTTCAGAGCATTTGATCCATCATGGCAGGGAGAGCACTGGCAGATCACCTCACATCCTGGTGGACGGAAGGTGGGTAGGGAGGAGGAAGGGAGAGGGAGGGAAGAAGAAAGAAACAGGGAGGGGAGAGAGACAGTTAGAGGAAGAGAGCTGGAGGTTAGGGAACAAGAACCCTCTCCTAAAACTCTGCCCTAGGTGATGTAGGAACTCCCTACAGCTACCTCCTCAAATTTCTGGAATCTTCCAAAATCGTCCCACCAGCTGGGGACCAAGGCCCTAGTGGGCGTTTCACACCCAGACGGAAGCCAAGCCTGCTGGACCCTGTGAGCAGTCTGCGTGTTGACACCTAGGCCTGGTGTCCACAGGGAGGGTCTGTGACTTTCCCCCTGCATTGTGACGGCCATGAACGTCTGTTATATAAACATTGCGTCTGTGAGTGACCTTCTGTCTACACAGCAGTAGCTGCTGGAATTCCTGTTCTTGCATGACCTTCCGTGTGACCTAGGGGAAATCACACAACCACGCTGAGCTTTCCCATCACTGTGAAACCAGGCGGTTGGGCTGGCTATGCTCTGGGTCTGTGAGGGGTTCTGGGGTCTGAGTGAGGCATGGTCCTCCCCTTCCTGAGCTGAGGGGAGCCCTGAGCAGGCATGGTCTCCTCATAGACAGAAGGTCACACACAGAGGGCTAGGGCCTCTAGGGGGATGATTAGCACACTAGCGGCGGGGCTCACACGAGGGTGTCAGGTTTCAGGCCCCGCCCTCTGTCTGCTGTCCTTCAGAGTCACAGAGCATGGCAGGGAATAAAGTCCCATCTCTCCACCACCCAGGGCTGTGTTTGGAGCCAGGCACAAGGGATGCTCTTGCACCGGGGTCCCAGAGCGAGGCGAGGTGTCCACACGGGGTCTGCTTCCAGTCCACTCGCTCGTCTTTTCCCCTTCCCTGGCTTTGCTTCCTCTGCCCCTCGTCTCTGGCTCCATGTTGGAACCGTCAAGGCCAAGGTTCCGAGAGGACCAGCTTCCTGGTCGCTGGAGTGTGGCCTGGCGGAGCTGAGGTATCGCGAGTCCCTGTCCGTGCTGGGGACCTGTCCTGGCTCCGTGTGCTTGCCAGGGCTGTCTGGACTGGCCAGGTGGCACTCCTAGCAGGGACAGTGGGGATGGGAGTGGAAGGTGATGGCTGGGGCAGGAGAGGCAGCTCAGTCTGCCTGTGCCTGCAGCTTCTGCTGGGCTCTTGAGGACTGGGGGTGTGGGGGATGAGTCATGAGCCTCTCTGTGCGCAGCCCCACTGGCTCCCTATCCCGAAGCTTTGGAGCGAGGGGGGGAGGGGGGGACAAGCTCCCTACAGGGTAGGGAAGTAGGGTGTGTGCCACGCTGATTGGCCCCCGTTATTGCCACAGCCTCTTTGCCAAGCCCAGTCCACCGTTGGAGGCTCCAGGCTCTGCTAGGTAACTGGTCATAGTGTGTGTGTGCGCGTGCGTTTGTGCGTGTGTGCATATGTGCGTGCATTTCCAGGACTTACGCAGACCCCCCAGGTGGCCAGCTGGCGGCAGAACTCTCCTCCCTCCAACCCAGTGTCCAGATTCAAGCTCTTGAATGACCTTGAAACTTATCTTTTGGATTCAATGAGTCTTGAGAGATGAGAGGGAAATTTATATGATCATCCAATCTAACCTCATCACAATGAGGTTCACAGAGGTCAAATGACTTGTTCAAGGTGTCAGAGTTGTATCTTTGATCCAAGGCTTTTGACTTAAGCCCTGGGATCTTTTCATGACACTAAGATAATCTCCTCAGCCAGGGGCAGCCACAACCGCTCTGGGGATCTCAGGGATAGAGGGCTGGGCGGTGGCCACGGTGTGGAGGAGTCCCGTGGGCGGCTCTGCCTGGCTTTCCTCGCCCCGGCGCCCACTCCCAGAGAGTCGGGACCTCAGAGGGCGTGAGGGCGTGCTGGGAGGCCGTGCCTCACCAGCTGTTTCCCCCCTGAGTTGGACTCCCAAACACGAGGAGCCCAGGCCTCCAGACCTGGTTAAAAGTCTTCTCGCTCTCCCATCTCAGGAGAGCAGCCTTGCTTCACTCAGCATTCTCTCACAGAGATGGTGCCGGCGTGGCCTAATTAGGTGAAGTTGATAAATGCATCAGGAATGTGTGCAATTACAGTGAACAACGAATTGCAGGATGGTTGATGTTTCATTCTTTCATCTTTCTCTGCAGGAGAAGAGTTCTCTCTGCACACGCTGAGGTCTGGCATCATCCTTAGAGTGAAGGACAGTCTCCATCTACTGATCCATCCATGCATTCTTGCGTCCATCCATCCGTCCATCCGTGCTTCCATGCACCTATGCATCCATGCATTAATGCATCTTTGTGTTTATCCATCCATGCATCCATCTATCCATCTATCCATCCACTTCCTCATCATTTTATCTGTCCAGTCATCCTTTTGTCTATCCACTTCCACATTTATCCATCCATCCATCCATCCATCCATCCATCCATCCATCATTCCCTTCCCCTCCAGGCACAGGGCACTGATGGGGGAGATCTACTAGTGAGTAGGGAGATGCGTGCTGGATAGCACAAGGCAGATAAGACTACAGGGAGGACATTTTGTGTGTGTGTGTGTGTGTGTGTGTGTGTGTGTGTACGATTAAATTCAGCAAAGGCCTCAGAAAAGATTAGATTTCTTTTCTTCTATGAAAGAAGTCCAGACTCCCATGTTCTTTAAGTTCTGTGCTACAGTAGCATGTTTAGGAGTGAGAGTGACCGTGAGGCTCTCCTTCCCCACCCTAGCACATCCTGTTTGCCCTCGCAGCTACTGTACGGATGCAACACTGCCACTGGCCCTTTTTGACAGATGAAGAGACTGAGGCATGGCCAAGGTAAGCAGAGCAAACATGTCCCACCGAGGCCCCCCGACATTCCCCACTGTGGATGAGATGAGAAGGGAAGGAGCCAGGTTTGCTTTAAACAAGGTGGAGGATTCCCACCACACAGTGAAGACCAGTGTCCTCTATGTTTTCCCCTTGAAACTATTCCTTTTAAATACCTCTCTCTCTCTCTCTCTCTCTCTCTCTCTCTCTCTCTCTCTCTCTCTCTCTCTCTCTCTCTCTCTCTCTCCCTCTCTCCTCTCTCTCTCACCATACCTTATTTTTTTGTTTTGTTCTGTTTTTGTTGCCAGTCCTGGAGTTTGGACTCAGGGCCTGAGCACTGTCCCTGTCTTCTTTTTGCTCAAGGCTAGCACTCTGCCGCTTGAGCCACAGCGCCACTTCTGGCCATTTCTATATATGTGGTGCTGAGGAATCAAACCTAGGGCTTCATGTATACGAGGCGAGCACTTTACCACTAGGCCATATTCCCAGCCCCATCATACCTTATTATTTTTTTTTTGATGGTAAAGGTGAAGTACAGAGGGGTGACAGTTACATAAGTCAGGTAATGCACACATTTCTTTTTGAACAGTGTCACTCCTCCCTCATTTTCCCCCAGTTTCCTCCTCCCAACCCATTTCCTCCCAGGTTGTGTAGTTCATTTCCAACATGGTGTCTAGTGAGTGTCACTGCTAAATTGTTTCACCTTTCGTCCCACCGTTTCTGTGCTTCCCCTTCCCTTCCCAAGTCAGATGAACTTATACACATGACAGAGGGAATAAAGATAAAAAAAAAAAACCCAGCAACAAAAGGGAATAAACCAAAGCAGGGGAGGGGGGGAGGAACCACAAACAGTACCATAAAAAACCTCTTGTTTCCATTTCTTGGCGTTCATTCCAGTAAGCATCGTTTCATATGATCCTACGCACATAGCTATTGAGCCCTGCGATTCTCTTAAACTTGTGAAGGATGTGAGCGACGGAGGAGCCCGAGGCAGAGGAAACCGGGAGGTTGTTAGGAGGCCCCAGCCCCTCGGCCGTGCGTGGAGCTCCTCACTGCGTGTCTGCGCCACAGGGCTTGCCCCAGAGCGGGTGACCCGGGAGAGGAGGCGAGGAAGGGCTTCAGGTCTCCTCCCCCCCCCCCCCCCGCACCTCTACCACAGACTTGAGATGAGAAACCAGTCACTGCCTGCTCAGACTCAAGTGGAAGGGAATTAAGCGTTTAAAAAATATTTTCAAAGACATTATTTAATATCTTAAATCGACATCATAATTGTGCATATTTATGTGGCGTGATGTGATACTTTGGAATGTGTATGCGTTGTGAAATGATCGGATGGGGATAATTAGCATGTCCATCACTTCATACATTTACTCCTTCTTTGTGGCAAGAACACTCAGAACTGTCTAGCTGTTTTGAGAGATACATGCTGTTAATTAGACTCACCCACTATGCAGTAGAATAGAAACTTATTCCTTCTGTTCGCTTGTTAACTTTCAAGCTGTTTTTTTTTTTTTTAAATGGTACCAGGGCTTAAACTCAGGGCCTTTTACTCTCTGACTTTCTTGCTCACAGCTGGTGCTCTACCACTCGAGCCACACCTGCAGCCCTTCTTTTTTACTGGTTAATTGGAGTCTTGTTGACTTTAATGCCCCGGCTGGCTTTGAACGGTGATCCTCTGTATCTCAGCTACCACTATCTCTGTAACTAGGAATGCAGATGTGAGCTACTGGTGGTGCCTGGCTGTAATTATTATTATTATTATTATTATTTGTGGAGGAAGGGAAGGTTCATTAAGTAATGATTTGTCAAAGGTCACACAGCTTGGTGAGTGGCAGACGCGGGTTCAAACCAGGCTTCTCTCTCCCGTCTGTCTGCTGCTGGGCCCCCCTACCTCCCGCACTGAAGGGGAGCCATCTTCCTGGTGCTCAGCCCTGCTGTCCTCAGGGCCTGGCTGGAGCCTGGCCCCAAGGGGTGGTGTTCTCCCATGGGCCCAGCTGGCCAGGAGTCATCTGGGGTCTCTGAGGTCCCCCGCCCATCTCCTCGAGGGCTTGGCGAATGTGTCCCCCAAGGGCCCACACTGCGCGTGCAGGGCAGGCAGAGCAGGAATGTGGATGACCAGGGACACGGGGGGTCCCCCGGCCGACCGGGGGTCCAGCCGGTGGGGGGCGGGCGCTCAGGAGTGCCTCCCCCAGGGCCATCCGGCCCCCTGCCCATCTGACCCATTTCCACCCGAGTCCCTCTGCCCCGGGGCCCACCTCCTGGCACCAGCGGCCATCTCCCTGCAGCCCCTCAGCCTCCCCCCAGCCCCTAGCTCTACCTCCCTCCTCCTTGCCCTTTCTTCTTCTCTCCCTCTCCATCCTGCCTCCCCCTCAGGTCTCTGTGTTTCTTCCTGGAATCCTTTGCCCCCCTCTTCCTACCCCCCAGCTCATCCCCATCTCTCTCCTTGGTCAATGTCCCCTCTTCCCTTGCCCTCCTCTCCCCTCCTGGGAGGTGGGACCTGTTGCTGGGCTGTGGTCCTCTCCCTCCCCTTCTGGCGGTGCCCCCCTCCCCGCGCCCATCTTCCGTCTCTGTCTCCAAGGTTACCCTGGTCGCTCTGCTGTCTCTGCCTCCTCTTGCTGCCTCCTGTTTCTCAGCTGTTGCTACAGGCAGGGTTGGGGGGTGTTGACGGGAAGGGGGGAAAGGGGGTCCCCGGAGAGACCAAGCCTCCCTTTCCCTGCCCCTTCTTGCTGTCCTTTGTCTCATCCCCATTCCGTGCTCCCTTCTCTGTCACCTCCTCTTCTCGTTTCCTGGTCTCTCTGTCTCCTTCCTTGTTTCCCTCCATTTTTTCCTTTGTTTCTCCATCTTTCTTTTTCTCTCGGTCGGTCTCCCTTTGTTTTCCTCTGGGTTGCTCACTTGTCCTCTCTCCTGTGGGAATTCAGAAATGATAAACAACAACAACAGCAACAACAAAGATCGCCGTCCCTCACTCCCCAAGGGGAGCCTCACCAGCGCCCACCCTCCTCACAGTTGGTGCTAAAGGGCTTTGGGGGGCGGGAGCCACATCTGGACCCCAAGACAGGGCTGAGTTCTGGCCCAGGGGTTAAGGAAGAGAGCGCATGGGCCCCCCATTAGCCTGTGTACCCTGCTTTCCAATTGTATATCAAGCCTAAGGACAGACGAGTGTCCCGTGGTGGACCCGCCTGGCCCGCTTCCTACGTGTCGGGAGAATGCCGTTGGCTGACAGGTGTGTTGGAGCTACAGTTGCCTGTGATGTACAGGCAACCCCATTTTTTGTCATTGGAGGTGGGGTTTGCGTGTAGCAGCAGATCCTCGAGGTGTGCGCCTCCTTTCTGATGGGGGTGGAGGGAGGTGTGTACGGCCTCCTCGGGAGATAGGCATTATGAGACGTTCTAGGTGGATAAAGCTACTTCCAAGCATCTTTTGAGAGATATTCTTCCCCCCCAGAAAAATCAAGAAAAGATTTTTTTTCCTTTCATAAGTGTTTTTTCCCCCATTCCCCCTGCTGATATTTTCTCTCTCAGATGTTCATATCTGTATCTAAACATAGTCAACGGCTTCCATCTTTCACTAGGATCATACATCTTAATGCATCTGTATGTTCCCACGGTAATAGCGATAGGATAAAGGGCTCAACAAACAAGACTTTGCATACATCAGGACCCCTCACGATTTCCCATTGGCCTCAGCATTTCTAGTCAGTCCCTGCCCTTTGAATCTAGATCAGAGGCCTGGAGAATCAGGCTGACATGACACCTACCAGCGCTGGCAAGGAGGACACCAGCCAGGGTCCCCTGGCCCAGCCAGCGCTGGACCCCACCCAGCTCAGTCACGTTCCTCCAGACCCTCCCAGACTCAGCCAAGCTCCTGCTCTCAGCGGGTCCTCCTCCCTCCCGGGTTCCAGAGAGCCACCCTGCCTGGACTTGACTCCGCCTTCCCTGACATTCTGCATCCCTGCCCCCCTCCCCCGCCCCACCCCTGCGGGCGTTTGGGAACACGGAACCTTCTGTGAGCCCCATTCTCCAGTGCCTGGAGCGAGCCTCATCTTTTCTGTGATCCATTTCTACTGCCTTAGAAAATAGATGTCCGCTTCCCTCTCCTCCCAGAAGCCTTCCCTGATGGTTTTATTGTTCATTCGACGTATGTCTGGGAAGTCTGCTGGGTGCCACACACTATAACAGACCCTGGAGACCCGAGCAGCACAGAGAAGCTTCATGCCCTGTGAGGCTTATTACCTGTGTGGGGCAAATTGAAATCTCAGGTGTCACAAGCGACTGACAGAGGGGATCCTATCCTGGCTGGAGGGCCTGGAAGCGTCCCGCTCTTCTTCAAGGAGAGGCCCCATCCAGAGGGAAGTCCCAGGCTGTCTTGTCCACTCACTCGTGGCATGATCTTGGGCAAGTCAGCACCTCTGAGCTCCTTCCCTCTCCCTGGGAAACAGAAGGCCCCATCTGACTGGGAGTCACTGCATTTCTCCTTGAAGAAAACTTACTTCCCCTCAAGTCTATAAACACATTATAAACACGTTGAGATGGACAGCGTAGAAAAAGATGGAACTCAGCCGGTCGCGGTGGCTCCAGCCTTTAATCCTAGCTGCCTGGGACGTAGAGAGTCTGGGAAACTGCAGCTCGAGACCAGCCTGGGCATAAGGAAGCTTCCTCTCAAACAATGGCCGGGTGCAGTGCCACGTGTCTTTCACCAGGGAAACACAAGGAGGAGGATTGAACCCAAGGCCTGCCTGGGCATAGAGCCAGCCAGACCCTGCTCGGAAAACAGCCAACACAGAAAAGGACTTGGGGGCATGGCTTAAGTGGTAGCGTGTCTGACTAGGAAGGAGAGGCTCTGAGTTTAGTGCTCAGTAAAGCCCAGAGAGAGTGAGAGAGAAAGAGACAGAGACAGAGAGACAGAGACAGAGACACAGAGAAACACAGAGACACAGAGGAGAGAAGAGGGAGGCGAGATGGGCCTCTGGAGAGGCCGCTCTGCCAAGGTAGGTGGCTGGGTGGCAGTTTCCAGGCGCCACACAACAGGGAGGAAGCTGGGGCTCCTGGGTACCAGGGGTGGGGTGGGGGCGGCTGGGGTAGCGGTACCGCGGACGGCCGAAAGATGGCAGCACCATACCACCTCAGGCCCTCACCGCTGAGGGTGGTGGGAGGGGCCTGCGGGGCGGGGAGGGGCCTGGCCGGGGTGTCCTCCCCCACTTTGCCTGGGCTGGGGGGAAGGGGTGGCTGTGTGAGTGGTGTGGGGCCTGGGCCCAGAGGGACAGGTGGATCACCGCATTCTGGCGGCCTCAGGCCCTGGGTCTCCCCCCCACCTCCAGTTGCTCTAAGGGGGGGAGGTGTCACATGCTTTAGAGCTGGTCTATCTAGGACCCTGGGGAGCCCCAGCCGGCCCCCTCCAGCACCCCCACCCCCCAGCCTTGCCTTGTAGGTCCTTGGGTGGGGGGAAGGGGAGGGAAGCAGGGTGGCTGAAGTCTCAGGCTCGGCGCGCAGCCTCACCTGGGGGCGTGCGGCCAAGTCTCCTCACCTAGTGGAGAGGCGAAAGCGGGACCGTGCTAGGTCTTACTCTTCTCAGCTAGTTTAATGACAGCTGTAAAAGCCCTCCCGCCCCCCAGGCCCCCATGTGAGAAGTGGGTGCAGTGGTTTTAGTTCCTGATGGTCCCCCGCAGTCTCACCCCAGGGGTCCTTCACCCTCGGCAGCTCCCCCTCAACAACTCCGTAAAGCCTACTATTTATTCAATCCAATTAACCCTGGCGAGGAACTGTGAGTCCTCAGCTTTTATTAAAGGAGAAACCGGGGTGGAGAGAGATGGCGTAGGTCACTCAAGGTCACCCGAGGCGAGTGAGGCTACAAGCAGGTGACCCGCGCTGGGCTCTGTGCTTCTGGGGAGCCCCCTTCCCCGGGCTTCCCCGTCCTGCTCTGAGCCCTCCGTGCACTCGTGGATCCGCTGAGCTGCTGAGCGCGGTCCGGCCGCCGCTGCCCTCTGTGTGCCCGTCCTCGGGTTGGGGGCCGGAGGGGGGAAGGAACCACTCACAACTCGTGCAAGGGTGGTGACAGCCCCGCCCGGGGTCCCCTGCCCCCTGCCAGTGCTGACTTGTTAGGCCGGAGGAGCTGACACCCTAACAGCGCCTGTCAGACGCCAATGAGTTGATGAGGTGGAAACTGGTCATTAAGTATAATCACAGTGGTTTGGTTTTTCCGTGGTATGCTGTAAGTGCTTAAGTGACAGCCGGCCTGCGCCACGCGGGTGCATTCTGAGTGGCCTGCGTGAGGAGGAGGTGGGCTCCCCCCAGGCCTTGGGTGGAGGGAGGCCAACAGGGGCTGCCCGGGACTCGGGGTGGGGTGGGGGGCTATTTCAGCCCAAGCAGGGTGATCGGTCGCGCCTGTTGGACCGGACTGGGTGGAATGTATGGACTTAGGATGTGAAACCAGGCAGGGCTGCAGCCCCGCACCCCGAGGCCTGTACGTACACATGGGCCATCGCCCCCGCTGCTCCGGTCGACAGTTTAACGACTGGACGGGAACCAGACCTGGCGTCTCAGGCCTGTAATCCTAGCCGCTCAGGAGGCTGATATTGGGAGGATCACAGTTCCAAGCCAGCCTGGGCCAAAAGTTCACAGGAGACCCCCTGGCAACCAGCACCAAGCTGGGTGTGCTGGCGTGTACTTGCCAGCCCCGCTGTGGCGGGAGGGACACCTAGAGAGCCGCAGTCTAGGCCGCTCAGGGCAAAAGCTACTCAGGAGGCTGAGATCAGAGGACGGAGGTTCAAAGCCAGCCCAGGCAGGAAAGTCTGTGAGACTTTTATCTCCAATAAACTAACAACAACAACAAAAAGAGCCAGAAGTGGAGCTGTGGCTCAAGTGGTAGATTACTAGCCTGTGCACAAAAGCTTAGTAGTGACAGCACTCAGTACCAGTGAGTGTGCATGTGTATACACACGCACACAACTAGAGCAAAAAGAGGCCTGGATGTGATGTGACTCAAGTAGTAGAATGTATACCTAGCAAATGCAAAGTCCTGAGTTCAAACCTAGTACTGCCCCCTCCCCAAGGGATCGGGTGGGAACTCTGTAAGGTTTTGGGGTACACTATGTGCCTAATTGGATTGCTTGTGATCTCACTCACAATGAAAGATTCAGCAGGGCTAATTTATTCACTTAATTACAAATGTCAAACTGGTGGGCAATGGATGGAAACTAGCTGTCAGATGAAGAAAATGTGCATGCGTGTATGCATGTGCATGTGTGTGTGTGCGTGTATGTGTGTGTGTCTAGAGTCCACAGATGAGTGTAGACAAGTGATATTTGACTCTTGGAGCTTGGCTTCCTCCAACGCCTATGCCGAGCGGCAGATCTGGTCTAGAATGCATTCTTGCAGCCCAGCTGAGCCCTGTTCCCATCAGCTAACACCTGTTCTCCACTCAGCACAGAATCCTCCAGGTTTGTGAACCACAGGATCAACTGCTTGTCAAGGCTAGAATTCTAGACTGTCCTCCCTCCCTCCCTCCCTCCCTCCCTCCCTCCCTCCCTCCCTCCCTTCCTTCCTTGCTTTCCTCCCTCCCTTCCTTCCTCCTCTCCCCCTCTTCCTCCCTCCCTCTCTCTTTCTTTCTTTTGTATGTTTAGATACTGGGGCTTGAACTCAGGGCTTCTCACTCTTATTTGGCTTTTTTTTGTTGTTGTTGTTGTTCAGGCCGGTGCTTTACCACTTGAAGCACAGATCTACGTCTGGCTTTTTGCTGCTTAATTGGAAACAAGAGTCACCGACTTTCCTGCCTGGGTTAGCTCTGAACTGCGATCTTCAGATCTCAGCCTCCTAAGTAGCAAGGATTACAGGCGTGAGCCACCAGCACCTGTAATGCCTTGGACTTTGTAGTAGAGATGAACGTGGATTCCTTTAGGCATGGTTAGTGCTGGAGACACTGGTCCTGCATGTCGCCTTCACACCGGGCTGCAGTAGTCCTTCTGCTGTGAGCGTGCCTCTGCCCCCACCCGGCCTACCGGATCCCCGACAGAGAGGCTGAGCGCTAGTAACTACTCGGAATACCGATCTGCCTTCCTCGAGGGCATGGGCCTCCCGCTCCTGGCTCTCCTTCAGGTCTTCCCTTAGGGCCCATTACGTGCAGGTGCCATTGCTGTCTGTGTCCCAAGTCACCATGGAAAGAAAGCAGACAGCGGGCTGGGAGTATGGCCTAGTGGCAAGAGCGCTTGCCTCCTACACATGAAGCTCTCAGTTCGATTCCCCAGCACCACATATACGGAAAACGGCCAGAAGGGGCCCTGTGGCTCAAGTGGTAGAGTAGCTAGCCTTGAGCAAAAAAAAGCCAGGGACAGTGCTCAGGCCCTGAGTCCAAGGCCCAGGACTGGCCAAAAAAAAAAAAAAAGAAAGCAGACAGCTTAGAACAGAAGCACAGAGGCCTGGGTGTAGACAGTGGATAATTCCCCACGATTCTGTCACCCCGAGTCGCTGCCTCTCACTCAAGTCTGCAAGGCAAGTCTTCCTCAGTTTAAGCACCTGACTCTGGGAATAGCTTAGGTTCCCTGAGGTTATGTATGTGCTCAGGGTGGGGCGGATTGTCACAAATAGCCATGTGCGTGCTCCGCCTCACTTTCCCCACTTGGAAAGACAGGCTGCTGGGTTGTAGAAAGGCTTTTCATTTGGGGCTTGAGTGCAAAGCCCCGAGTTCAAACTCTAGTACTGGCCCAAGGTCACAGAAGTGACCTTGGGTAAGCAGGCCCCCTCTCTGAAGGACTCTAGGAGATGGGGATGAAAGCTCCCACTCCTCCGGACAGGTGTGCCCTGGAGATGCGTGTGTGCTCCACGTATGTGCTCATCATTCCGTTATCCACGGTTCCTGGTCCAGGCATGGAGGGGACGCAGCGGGGGGGGGGGGGCAGTGGCGTGCACGGCCCTGCCTCAGATGGGACCCTGCTCTCGTCGCCGGGGACCCTAGCCCTGTGGTTATTAATATAGTTTCACCAAATGGTCTTGGCTGGAAGCCTGGCGACGTAGCAGCTGCTGAGGCTCCGAGTGCTCCGCCCAGGTGGCTTCCGCCTGAGTCCACAGGCTGCCCGCACCTTCCCCTCGTCCCCGCTTCCTTCCTCTCTCCCGTAGGATGCGTCCCACCATCCTTTTCCTAGGAGTTTTCCTGATGAATGGAGAGCTACAGGTACCCTCCCTGTCCTGGGTTTCTGGGTACAGATGCCAAGGGCTGTGGGAGGGTTGTACTGATCACTAGTGATTTGGTGGATATATAAATTATATAATCATATAAATTGTTATATTATAACTAATGCCATTTATCTACTGTCTCTGTCTGCCTGTCTATCCATCCGTCCATCCATCCATCCAACTATCTATCCATCTATCTGTCTATCTATCTATCTATCTATCGATCTATCTATCTGTCTATCATCTTGTCAGTTATGGGGTTTGAACTCAGGGCCCGGGTGCTGTCCCTGAGCTCTTTTGCCCAAGGCTAGTGCTCTGCCATTTGAGCCACAGCTCCACTTTGGGTTTTTGAGTGGTTCATTGTAGAGGAGAGTCTCATGGGGATTTTTCTACCTGGGCTGGCTTTGAACGTGGATCCACAGACTTCAGCCTCCTGTGTAGCTAGGATTACATGAGCCACTGGTGCCGCCGCCACCCCCCCCCCCCCAGTCTTAGGGCTTGAACTCAGGGCTTGGGTGCTGTCCTTGAGCTTTTGTGCTCAAGGCTAGCATTCTGTCAATCACTTGAGCCACAGCTCCACCTCTGGCTTTTTCGGAGGGGCGGGGTGGTGTAGTTTATTGGAGATAGGAGTCTCACGGACTTTCCTGACCTGGCTGGCTTCAAACCTCCATCCTCAGATCTCAGCCTCCTGAGTAGTTTAGGATCACAGGCGTGAGTCACCGGTGTCTGGAGACAAATGATCTTTGGAGTCCCCTCCAGGAGCCCCGTGCTGATAGGACTTGCTGTTGAGGGCTGAATTCCACAGAGCTAGGCCCCTGGTAAACCAGGTTAACCAGGCCGCCATCCTGGCAGAGGCAGGAAGAAAACAAGACAGAGCCTGAGCTCGCGAGGGCTTGGGAACAAGCTGACGGGTAGTGCCGGTTGGAGGAGCTAAGGGATGAGCCCAGAGTTGAGAGATGCCAAATAAGAGGCAGAGCCCTGGCAGGGCGAATGAGATGGGTGTATCCTGACTCCCAAGTGAACCAGTGGAGACTAGAGAGGCGCAGGGTTCTGCACAGGTTGCGCCGCTGGGCAGCCGCAGCAGCTGCAGAGAGAGGGACTCCCAGGCCAGGGCTCGGCCAGCGCAGCCCTTACTGCTTCCTTAGGTTGCGTCGGCTCCTCCGGGGCGAGGCCGGGCTCACTGACCGGGCTCTCTGCACCCCAGCCTGCCCTCCATCTGAGGGATGGGGGGAGGGGTCAGGCAGCTGGGAATCCGCTCCACCCCGATCTCCCACCCCTCGGTCCAAGTTCAAAAGGGGCCCAGGCACAGTGGGAAGGAAAAGCACAGTGGCCGAGCGATTCTCGTCATTAATTGCTGAGCGCAATAAACCCAGCGGAATCCCAGCCTTACCATGGCCTCCTTTAATTAATGCTAAATGACTGTGGGGCCCGTATGGATTTATACATTAGATCCACATTAACACCAAATCGTTTGATCACGAATAACTGTTAAAATAATGAACACGGGCGCCTTTTACAACTAGACAGGAGGATGGGACTCAGCCTCCTGCGCAGCCTGGGGTCAGAGCACAATCTCCTTTCTCTCCCTCTTGCTCTCTTAGCAGATGTTTCCAGAAGGCATTTATTGAGCTGTCTGTGTGCTGGGCATACTGTTAGCCCACTGTGTGTGGCTGGGGCCCCAGGGGTCCCCCTCGAACGTGGAATCTGGCTAAGGAGATGAGTTATGCCCTTGAAAACCAGCTTTACAACTAGAGAAGCATTTTATCAAGTGACTGCTAGGTCCTGGGGTTTCCCAGTTATCAACACACTTAATATTGGGAGGTAGATAACCACAATCAAGTCACAACGGGCAGAGAGGAATACCATTTGCTAAGAATAAGTGCTTTGCAGTCTAGCTCTGATGGCTCACCTATAACCTTAGCTACTTAGGAGGCTGAGATCTGGAGGACTGACGTTTGAGGCCAGCCGGGACAGAAAGTCTGCAAGACTCTGTCTTCAAAATGACCTACCCAAAGCCAGGCTGCAGGTGGCTGGCTACTGAGCAGACATTGGGCTTCGCGTTCTAATTCCGGTAGATGGGGGAAAAAAGTACATTGCCCAGGTGTACCTACCAAGCTGAGAGAGAATTGGAAGTAAAATGTCACCACAGGGTTCCGCATCCAGAGACATCCTAAGGTTGCGGTGCTAGTTTTGTGGCCGTGGTGGGCAGGGAGGCTGCGTGGAGGAGGAGGGCTTTGCTGGAGGCCCGGGTGACACGCGGCAAGGGGGTGTCCGTCCCCGCTGTCTCTCCGGCCCTCTGTGTCCACACGCTGCCCCTACCACCTCCTGCAAGTCAGGCTATTCGGCTTGGCTGCTCAGAAGTCCCTGGGAGGGGCTGCTCCTCCTCAGTTACCCATGCACCCCCGGGGCTTGACAGAGAGCTGGGGCCTGGAGAGGAACGGAGTAGACGGAGGATGGAGCCCCCTGTTGGGGTAGGACTGAGGGAGAGGGTGGAGGCCGCTCTGCATACCTCCCCCTCCCCCACCCCTCCAGTCTCCACCCATCTCACCTGCGCTTTCCCCCTAGATGGGGTGGGCGCAGGGTGGAGTGGGGTGGAGCGGGAGTGTGGTGGGGGGGGGAGCTCTCTGGGGAGCTTTCAGAACAAACCCCTGAGTACACTGGTTGGTGAAGGCGGAGCCAAGAGTGCGGCCCCACCCTTAAAAGTGGGCAACAAAGCCATGGTTGGTGGGGGGTGTTGCTCCATCCCGGGGCTTTGAACTGCAGTGGGGAGGGGGCCTCCTGATGCATCTGGTTCGACCCTGCCCCGGGACCAGGTGCAGGACTTCCCTCCCATGTTCCGCTAGGCCTGTGAATGTCTCATCCTGTAAGGCCTACCTCAGATACCTCCAAGAAACCCTCCCTCCCTCCCTCAAGCTCGCTAGGACCTCCAAGGGGTGCTGGTTGGCATTTCTGTGGGGTCACAGAGTAGTCTTGGCTTTCCCGGGCAGGGCTCCCCACCCACGAAATCCCACGATCTCCAGTAGGGGCCACGGAAGGCCTAGGACCGGCCCGTCTCGCTGGCAGGCAGCCATGATCCTGTTGAATAGCTCTACAGGCCAAACAGACTCAGTAGCCTGAGTTCTTTTCCTTTGGCTGGGGCAGAAAGCAGGAGTCTGGGAGGCGTTCTAAGTCATGTTTCGGTATTGGAACTGGGCCCAGGGGAGGGCCAGGGGTGACCCCATCGATGGGGGGGGGGCCCTGCCCAAGTGGAGCTGACAGCAGTGCGACTTCAACAGGTGACCCAGCAGGTGATACCGGGGCAGAATGCGGGCATCTCCGTCCGCCTCAGCTTCGCTTTGTCTGGACCGTAGGCCGAGCGTCCTAGAATTGATTCCTCAGGGAATGGCGCCATGGAAGCGGTACCATTCCTTACGTACATGTTCTATTTCATTGTGTTCTTGTCAGCATATGTATTATTTCGCTGGTGATTTTAATTGCAAGTACGATAAGTAAAATTTCTCATTTTGTATTTCTCTTGTGATCAGCTGAGGCAAATCGCCCTTTATAAAAATGTCATTCCTTTTAGTTTCTTCTACAGATGGCTCATTCTTATCCCTTGCCTATTTTTCTATAAGATGCCCTGTTTTATTGACTTGAAGGTTTCTTGAATCTTTTACATAGTATTAAAAAAAAACAAAAGAGTGCTGGTGCTTGAACTCAGGACTTTGCATTCTCACTTGGCTTTTTTTTGCTCCAGGTCAGTGCTCTGCCACTTGAGCTGTGACTCCATTCCCTGCCTTCAGATTTGGACTCAGACGTAGATGGGAGCTTCCACTGTGGGCGTCCCGGGCTCTCGGGGCCTTGGGTGTGGGCTGGAGCGTGCACGACTGGTTTTCCTCTCAGTACTGGAGCCTCACCGCTGGCTCTGCTGTGTCTCAAGTGTGCTCACTACAAGAAGTGTCTGGCATTTCATTGTCTTATTTCATTTTTGGTGTTTTGAGACACAGTCTTGCTGTACAGTCCAGGCTGGTCTGGAACTTGTAATCCTTTCTATTTCTGCCTCCCAGTGGCTGGGGTTATAGGCACATACTACCATGCCCAATCTCTGGGTTATTCTAATCAGAAATTGTTTTGGTTCTGTTGCTCTACAGAACTCTGATTAATACACCCACTTTTTGAGAAAAAAAAACTTGATAGAATTTTGATGGGAATTGCATTTAGCTTATAGATCGATTTTGAGAGCATTGACATTTTTGCTCTGTTGAGTCTCCTAATCCGTGAACACAGTGTGTTTTTCCAGTTAGGTAGGTCTTCTTTGATTCATGTCATCAGTGTTTGTAATTCTTCTCAAACGGGTCCAGTGCATGTTTTGTTAAGCTGGCACATAAATATCTCATTTTTGGGGTGATTCTAAATGAGAATGTTCTGTATGCTTTTGTTTCCTCATGTTCATGCAAATATATAACATGTAATTGATTTTTGTGTGTTTTATATCATTGTGTTGGCTAAATGTAGAGTAGAAATACTCTTCTGTAGATTTCCTGAGATTCGCTGCATAGATAGTGGCAACCTCTGTGAATAGTGACAACAGCACTCCATTTTAATCCATATACCTTTGGTTTCTTTCTCACATCTAATTGCAGTGGTGGAATGTGCAGTCTTCCCCAGGAGTTGAGTGTGATACAGCTGTCATGGGTGCCTCGCTGCTGTCCTTAGGGGAACACATTCAAATGCCCCCTCTGAGTGTGTGTTAGCCACGGGCTGTTTCCTGGTTGCTTATTATCAAGTTGAGTCACTGCCCTTGAGTCCTAACTTGCTAAGGGTTTCTGTAATGAGTAGCTGTGAGGTTTTATAAAATGCTTTTCCAGCACCACTTGATAGGATCAAATGATTTTTACTTCCTTAGCACAGTGGCATGGTAGACTACATGGCTTGAGTTTTGGATGTTGAACCTGCCTTCAAGACCTGGAATAAATTCCACTTAGCCATGATGTCTGATTCTCTATATGCACTGTTGGTTTTGGCTGGCTGTGTTTTGAAGATTAATTTTTTCACCCAGGTTTCATGAATTATACTACAGATTTCCCTCCTTCCCGCCTTTCTTCTTTACTACATTCTTTTTCCTTCTTTCCCTTCTGATTTCCCCTCCCTCCCTCCCTTCCTCCTTCCCCTCTTCTCTCCTCTTCTCTCCTCCTCTCCTCCTCCCCTCTTCCCCCCCCTCCCTCCCTCCCTCCCTCCCTTCCTCCCTCCCTCCCTCCCTCCCCTCTCCTCTCCTCTTCTCTCCTCCTCCCCTCCCTCCTCCCTCCCTCCCTCCCTTCCTCCCTCCCTCCCTCCCTCCCTCCCTCCCTCCCTCTTTCCCTTCCTTCCTTTGGGACTGTTTACATTATCAGGATAAAGGAGTAGGGGAAATCTCCCTGCGCTTCTCTGTTTGGAAGAGATTGTGCAAAGGTGGCATTAGTTATTCTGTAAATGTTCCTCGTGCAATCTCTACATTTCTGAGAGCCTGAATATCAGATGATGTTATTATAATTGTTTTAATCCTTGAATATTACTTGTAAAGCTCCCGGGGAAAAGGATGATAATCTTTTGTATGTACCCACACTCCCGTTCCTTCTGTTGTTTCTGCCTCATGCTCTAGGATATTCTTTTTATTAGTTCCTTTCAGCTTGAAGGAAATCTTTTTCTGTTTAGTCAAACTCTAAGAGTAGTCTTGGATCTGTTAGCAGCAAGTTCTGTATTTTCTGAAAGATACTGTGTACTGGAGGCGTGGCTCAAGTGGTAGAGCAGCAGCCACGAGCAAGAAAAGTGAGCGAGAGGCTTCTGAGTTGAAATCCCAGGACCAGCACACCCATGCGAGCACACGCGTGCACGCACACACACACAGAGACACAGAGAATTAGACACGCTTAAAACTTCAGTCTTTACTAAGATTCTTTATTTTTTAACTTATTTCAAGAGAATTTGTAACTCATTGTTGAGACTTGTTTTTTTTTTTTTTTAAGGACAGAGGCTCTGTAGAATTGTCTCAGAGGCTGGCTTAAGCATACACTACACACTTGAGGCCCTGAATTCAAACCCTACTACTGCACAAACAACATTTTAGATAATTATAACACTTGATTCCTTTCAGTGTTGGTATTTTTGAGTTATGATTTTTTTTTAACCAGTCCTGGGGCTTGAACTCAGGGCCTGGGCACTGTCTCTGAGCCTCTCTGTGCTCAAGGCTAGTACTCTACTACGTGAGCCACAGTGCCACAACTGGCTTTTTCTGAGTAGTTGACTAGAGATAAGAGTCTCATAGACTTTTCTGCCCAAGCTGGCTTTGAACCACAGTCCTCAGATCTCAGCCTCCTGAGTAGCTAGGATTGAATACAGGTGTGAGCCACCTGTGCCCCTGGTGTTTTGTTATTTTTTTCTTGATTCTTGATTATTTTTAAATTATAGCTAGTATAGGCGATTGTATCCTGGATGTTTATATATGTAGGATATATCATATTAGGGGGCTGAACTGCTGTGGGGGTGGGGGGAGTCTCTCTGGCCCTGGAAGTTGGCCAGGTGACCCTAATGTCACCAGAAGGATACTCTGTGATTTGGGGAAGGAAGGAGCCAAGTTCTCTTCTGCTGGGATTTAAAGACAGTCCGGGGTGTGGCTGCCTTCTGCGGGGTTCTTGGGGAGACACTCTGTTCCTTGTCCTCCACCCAGGTCACCAGCCGGTTTGCCGTCTTCCCACGTGTCAGGGTTCTCTCTCGGTGGCTTCTGGCATCCTCTGTGGGGAGAAGCAGGGCGGGGCTGGAAGGAGGGGGGGGAAGGGGGAGGGCCGCACACCGCCGCATCCACAGGAAACACAATTCTGCTTTCAATGTCTCGTGCAGAAAACATATTGCTGGAGTTTTATTTCTGTTGGAGAAAAATTCAACCTGTCTGTGACTCCCCATCTTCGTTATAATTCTGATTTATTCTGGCCCTCCTTTCTGCTATCTTATTTCATGTCTCCCGATTGCCCACCCACCCTCCCTTTATGCAGTAGTCAGTTGTTGCTGTTTTCAGCGATGTCCTGTCCTCTCCGTAAGAGGAAGACACAGCTGTGACTCGTGCCACATCGCCGGCCGGTGATCACCACGGATGTCAGGCGCGAGTCACCCAGTTCTGCCCGTGAGGTCTGGGCAGCTGTGCGGGCCCGCAGCGCCAGGAAGCTGAGATTGCGTCCTGCTTCTCCAGCCAGGCAGCGGGCTGAGGAGATGAGGGGGGAGGCTTGCCCTCGCCAGCCCCGGCCAACATCGGAAGGCGGAGACCCGGGCTGTGGCGAGCCCCTGGGGCGGGGAGCCCGTTAGGACGGCCTCGCTTCCCCGCAGGCTGAGTGGTCCATGTCAACTCACGTCAGTCACGCCGGCTACTCCAGGAGGCTGAGATCAGAAGATCATGGTTCAAAGCCAGTCTGAGTAGAAGAGCCTGTGAGACTTATCTCCAAGTAGCTAGCAAAAAGCTGGAAATGGAAATGTGGCTTAAGTAATAGAGTGATAGCATTGAGTGAAAAAACTCAGAGACATTGGCTAGGCCTGAGTTCAAGTTCCAGTGCCAGCACACACACACACACACACACACACACACACACACACACACACACACCACCCCATACACCCCACACATACCACATATGCACATACACACCACATATGTACACACATGCACGCACACACACTCGGCAAGTCATTCTATTAAAAAAATCTGGTTTTTGTCCTATAGGAGTTCTAATTATATTTATGTTTCTTAGTAAATCCTTCAGTCTATCTCTTACCCATATGATGATCCTTAACTTGTTTCAACGTGGTAAATTTGTTTAAAATCTTCATTCTAGATTGGTGTAGATATACTTTTGTTTGTGTTCCTTTTATTTTTCTTGTTTACACACACACACACACACACACACAGCACATGCCTTATTTATCTTCTTGCCAGAGTACTTCCTCCAAGAGTTTTTCAAAGAGAATATTCTAGGCTGAGGGTGTAGCTCGTGGTAACGTGCTTGCCTAGCGTGTACAAGGTCCCGGATACCATCTGCAGCACTACAGAAAGAAAAAAGAAAAGAAGAAAATCATTACAACCACATACTCTCCTGTATTTTGATCTTATATTTAAATAGGGTAATATAGTAGAAATAGAAATATAGAATGAAATCTTAGGCTTAGAATTTTCCTTGCAACCTCAAAGTACTACTTTATTATTATTATTATTAATTATTTGGTACTCAGAATCATTGTTAAGAAGTCCGATACTGATTCGATTCTTCTTTTCAGGAGTTGTACGAATGGGTTTCAGTTCTACAAGGCAGATTGTGAGTAGTTGATCAGTGTCATTCCTTCCGTCATTCTCGCCCATCTTTCTGAATCCTCTACATCCTCTTCAGTGATGTAGTTCATGTTTACCTAATGTATGTTGAATGGCATGACTTTACGTGTCCACCCTCTCTCCCTCTTTGTCTGCCTGATTTGATTCTTTTTTTTTTTTTTTTTTGCCAGTCCTGGGCCTTGGACTCAGGGCCTGAGCCCTGTCCCTGGCTTCTTTTTGCTCAAGGCTAGCACTCTGCCACTTGAGCCACAGCGCCCCTTCTGGCCGTTTTCTGTATATGTGGTGCTGGGGAATTGAACCCAGGGCCTCATGTATACGAGGCAAGCACTCTTGCCACTAGGCCATATCCCCAGCCCCTGATTTGATTCTTGTTCATATGCAGTTTACGTCCCCCTCTTTCTCCTCTTCTTCCTTCTATTCCTCCTCTTTTTTTTTTTTTTTTGAAGTAGGGCTTGAACTCAGAGGCTGTTCATCCTACTTTATGTTGAGCCAGGGTCTCTATATGTAGCTCAGGTGGGCCTCGAACTCACCATCCTCCTGCCTCTGCCTCTGGAGGGCTAGGCTTACAGGAACGTACCACCAGACCCAAAGGCATGACTATTTGCTTTTGATCTTAAGGTACTTAATAATGTTTCTAGGGTTAAAAAAAAATCCATCTTGTTAGCACACATGAGCCTTTTACAATTTAAAGCTTTTCAACTTAAGTTTTAAGAAGTGTTCCATCATTATCCCTTGTAATCTCCCCTGCCATCATTCACTTTATTCTCTTCTAGGATTCCTTGAAACATATATTGATATTTCTATGTATCCGGTCTCTCAACTTCTCGTCTATATTTTACACCTCTTTCTTGCTTAAAAATAGTTTGGTCTTCCACTTTATCTGCTTATTCTTTTTGCTGTATCCATTCTGCAGCCCGGCTCACCTGCAGAATTCTTCATTTCAGTGATACTCAGGATCACCGAATGTTCTTCAGAATGGAGACATGCTAGGATTTCCAGGTGTGTGTGTGTTTGTGTGTGTGTTTAAATAACTGCATGTTCCCGCCACAGGTCCCAGCATCTTCCCTTATCTCACTGAGAATCTTTATTATAGAAGTCATTTTAAATTCTTGCGGTGTCTAGTTCTTTAGCTCCATTTTCTTCTGTTCAATTCCTTATCTTCCCCGCCCCCCCCCCCACCAGATAAGTGGTGCAGTTTTTAGGTATGGCTTCATCTTCTCCTGTGCATGCCCTCTCCCCAGAGGGTCAGCCCTCTTGGCTGTTCGACAGACTGGCCTTTGGGTGACCTGGGGCTGGGGAGAGACATGTAGGTGAGGGGCCCAGAGGACCCTGCTGCTCCCCTGGGAGACTGATAAATGCACCTCCGTATGCAGATCAGTGGTACGTCCAACCATTGTCTGCGGACCAGCAAGGTCCTCTGCTTTCTAGGTGACCCCAACCCCCAAAAGATGGTCTTGGGTATATGTGTGTGTTGGGGTGTAGGGGTGCTCAGGCTCTGACGGATCTGCCACTCCCGGCGGCCCCTCACCTGCCTGGGCTTCTGCCTCACCTGGATGGAACTCTGTTGACTGGAACTGTTTGGGGCTCACGCTGCTCTTTCCTGCGGCAGAGGTCTGTCCTCACGTCCGTCCTCTCCCATAGCTTGCCTGCCTTTGTCTTTCTTGCACTGTGGCACCCCCGGGTTTGGGGGGCGGGGCACACTGGTCCCTTTTCTGCAAACATTGGCACTTGGACTTCCTTTTCTCATCTGTCTTGATTGTGATTTTTTTTTCCTCCCCAGTGATTCTTTGCCTTAAGTGGGGTTGCATTTTGCAGGTGTGTGGGAAATCTGGGAATCGCTACACAATTTCTGAGCCCGGGAAACTCCACGGAGGGGAGGGGAAGGGAGGGAGGGGGCTGCTGTGGCAGGCGGGAAGGGCACCGAGTAGAATCCGCCAGGCTAGCCCTCCCCCAGCGTGAATGTGTGTCAGCCCACCCTCCACACATCTCACAACCCACCCACCGCGCTGGTGGGCGGGGCACGGGAGAAAGCCGGCTCTGGGGAGACCCAGGAGTCCCCGGCTGGGTGGCTGGCCTGTCCCCTGCCCTGCTCCACCCTTGTGTGAAAAGAACCGTGGGGTCAGCCTTAGAGATGCCAAGGGCACACGTGGGAAAGGCGGGGAGTTTTAGTCCTCAAAGACAGGTGACACACGAGTAGGCAGTCCAGGGCCTTGACTTTATCCATTTACTCATCGTAACATGCTCATCGAGCTTCCACGGGGCACTGGGCTGGAAGTGCGGGGTTGCTAAGACAACGCAAGCGGCTGCCTGGCGGAGGAGCTGGGTCGGATGGGGGAGGGCAGGATCCCGCATCGTGGGTGGGAGGGGCCTGGGGCGGGGAGTCTGTCCCTCAGGGAGGGGCTGGCAAGAACCCCTGGGAAGCTGGAGTTCCCGGAGGGGAGTCCCCTGGAACTCTGGTCCCCACATACATAGTGCACCCGGCAGGACAGCAGGCGTCCCAACTTGAACATGGCCCCGTGGCCTGACTGACCCCACTTGGAGATAGAAGTGTGGGGAGGCCCAGGTGTGGTGGGCTTGGCTCCCTTCGCAGGCCTGGGAGGTGAAGGCCGCTCCTGGTAGGCCTCATCCGGGTCTGCCTCGCCCTATCTGGCTGCACTCCGAGGACGGAGCCTTCAGAACTGGCACCCAAGCTTCCCATCAGGCAGAGCCCGATTCCCACACTTTCCCCTTTCCAGGAGACCCCAGAGCCTGCTCGGGGCGATGGTCCATGTGCAGAAGGCTCCGGCACACGTGGGAACCCATCAACTTGTCCACTCTTCAGTTTTTCTCTTTCGACCTCAAATTACACATTCCTGGGGTGACCCCCCGCCACACCCCAAGCCTTGAGATTCTCAAGTAGAGCGATGACCCCCTCCCCCACCCCCATCTTCATCCCTCCAGCCGTCCCTCCCCGTCTCCCGGGCCCTGGGTGCCGCAGCCCTCGGTGCCACCTTCAGCATGATGCGTGATTGAAAAGGGCACTCCCCGCCTCAGCCTCCCCCGCTCCCAGCCCACCGCTGATTTGCTGCTCAGAGTGGGTCGACTGCCAAGGCAGTAATCGGAAGGTAATAGCCTGGTATCGGATGAGTCCCCGGAGCTCCAGCGGAGGCTGAGAAACTCCATCCTCATGCCGCCCGCGCCACTCAAGACCAAGGAAAATCATTGTGTAAAGCAGACTGGCTCAGATCAAACCCGCCCTGACACGCTTCGGGGCAGGGAGGGGCGGCGGGGCAGGCAGGGTTGTTAGTTCCTCCCTCCCGGGCGAGCGCGCCCCGCGCGTCAGCCGCCCTGAGGTGCGTTTGCCTGTGCCGAGGCCGTTTCTGAGCGGGTTGCGATATCTCTATCGCTGTCTCCCCGCCTGGACCCCTCTCGTTCTCCCCCATCGCCTGCTCTGGCAAGCCTTTGCCTCCCCCCCCCCCCCCCCCGCCCACCGTCTATCCATCGTTGTTGAGATTCTCGCAAAGTGCTGATTTTATTGAGTGCGACAAGTGGCAGTTCATTAAAAAGTGGGAGCAGATGGGGAACGGATTGTGGAAGAAGATTAATGATGCACACAGACCACTAAATAGGGCCAGGTTTGGGAGTAAACACAATCACTCCGGCTCCCTCTGAGTGGGTAATCCTGCTCTGTCAGGCCTGGGCTCGTTAGCGGCTGACTATGCGGGGCTGGGGCCGGGGGGGATCTGCTCAGGGGCAGGCCCGTCTGCCCCGACGGAGCTGGGCCACGGGGAAGCCACCTTCCCGCCCAGGGGTGCATCGGGGCATCTTTGAGGGGAGGCGAAGGGAAAATGGCAGGCTTCTTAAAACAGCCTTCTCAGGCCGGATGTGGATATAAGAATCGATGTGGATGAGAGTGGGCAGGCTCTCCTGGAGTGTGGGGCGGGGGGTGCAGAGGCTTGTAAATACTCCTTTTGTCCTCCATGTACCCCTATCTTGTCACGGAATGCTGGACCAAGGGATTGGAGCTCTTAGGGACGAAGATGAGCTGCCTCCCAGGTGTCCCGCACTTCGGTGCCCAGATCCTTCTAGCGGTCTCCCGGCCTGGCCGCCTGCCTGTGGTTTGGGACACAGCCGTGCCTGGAAGGCCGGTGGGAGCACGGAGTCCTGGCGGCCATCGTAGCAAGGATCCAGCCGTCTAGGTGCCTTCTGAACCACGCTTCCCAGTGCGGGGCGGGGGGGGGGTCCCCCAAACTTCTTTCCCTGGACTCCCTGCTTCTTGCTCCCGGGCTCATGATCCTCAAAGGCCCTTCCCCAGCACCCAGAACTTTCATTCCTGAGCCTCCACTTGCCTTGTTTCTCAGTGTACTTCCTGCATCTTGTGATGCAGCCAGATCGATTTCTGGAACCCCCAGAGATGCCAAGCTCCGCCGGCTCCTCCTTTCTCCCAGTGCCTCCCAGGCCTGCGATGCCCCAGATCTGCAATCGTGCCCATCAGAATTCTACCTGTCATCGCAGGCTCGTCTCAACACAGCTTTCCCCTGGAAGTTCTCTCTTCACCACTGGGCAAAGCGAAGGTTCTTGTCCATGTGATCCCATAGAAATCATTTGGAGTCATGGGATCAGTTTATATTTGTGGTCTCTTGTGGCTCGCCCGGAACCTCCGAGGCGGTGGACTGAGGATCTGTTTTCATCTCCCCTGGGTGGCCTGGCTCAGGCCCTGTACACAGGTCCTTGGTGAAGGTTGGTTTATGAGGGTGATCTCACTCCCTATCTCTGGCTTTCCGACAGGCAGGACCCATACGGCTCGATGGAGTTCCCCCTCTTAAGGTGGTGGGGCTAGCCTAGACCCCGGTCTTTCTCTCCTCCACTGTCCCTCTTAAGGTGGTGGGGCTAGCCTAGACCCCGGTCTTTCTCTCCTCCACTGCCCCCTCACCGTCCAGCAGCCTCTTCTTTGTCATTGGCTGCCAGGAATGGGCATGGCGGGAGGTAGGGTCTGGGCTGGCAGATGGACGGGTGCCGCCGCCTGGGGAAACAGAGATGTCAGGGCTGGCGTGGGGTGCTGGGCTGCTCGTTAGCTCTGCTGAACTGCTGTCACAGGCCTGTTCCCCTGCAGTGACAGCTCCACCCCTCCCCACCTGGGCCCACCGGGTGCTTGCTGCCCTCCGCCCCGTCCCTGACAGCCGTGACCTATCCGGGCGCTGCTCTCGCTCACCAACCCAAAGGCCACTGAGCGTCAGGGCCCGTCTCCGTGGAATACAAGGCCATTTGTCTTTCAGCAGGGCCGGCCCCTCCTTCCAGGAGCAGCTCGAGCCTTTCTCTTGCTCCAAGTTGGCATGTGGAGGAGCCCGAGGAGGGGAATGCTGGTTTGGATCAAACTGGCCTTAGGTTTGGGGGGGGGTCTGTACCTGCTTGTGGCTGCCTTGATGAGCTCGGCCTAAGTGAAGTCTCAAGGAACACAACAAATCGTTACCAGGAAAGAGTGGGCTGCGGAGGCTTGGATCCAACTTTGAATCCAATAGGCCTATCAAGACAGTCACAGCCTCGCTGCTAGTGAGGGCGCCACTTCGGGGAGGACAAATGTCCTTCACTGCAGAGGGGCAGTAACATAGCAGGCAAAAGCAGAGGCTATGAAGTCAACACCGAGGGGTTTGATCCCAGGTGGGCTAAACGCCCATGGAACTTGCAGCATCCTTAACCACGGTTTAGATTTCCAGCTATAGAACGGGCACTCACAGACCTTTCATGCAGATGCCAGCCGATGGTGAGGCCATTGGCAGAGTTTCCCCACACCGACTAAGTGCCTCATGAGTGGTGAGTATCCGCTAGCATGGAAGCTTCCGGAATCCCTGTGGACCACCTCAGCAGTGCTTTGCTGGCTGGGCTCCCTGTCAGGTGGGATCTCTTCTCCTGAGTGCGGACGACGACGGGATGCAAATGTGGGGAGCCTGTTTCGTGAAGCCTGGCCTCTTCTTTTCCTTCTCATCGGTGCCTGCTTTAGCATCCTGCATGTAGCCGATGCTAAAAAACGAATAGTGCAGGGGCTGGAGATATGGCCTAGTGGCAAGAGTAGTCCTTGTCTTGTGTACATGAAGCCCTGGGTTCAATTCCCCAGCACCGAATATATAGAAAACGGCCAGAAGTGGCGCTGTGACTCAAGTGGCAGAGTGCTAGCCTTGAGCGGGAAGAAGCCAGGGACAGTGCTCAGGCCCTGAGTCCAAGCCCCAGGACGGCAAAAAACAAACAAACAAAAACCGAATAGTGCAAAGTGTCTTGGCAATTCTGGGAAGGTATCTAACCTAGAATAAAGGATACAGAGAGGATCTGAAATGATGAAAATACTGAAATGCTGCCCGCTGAGGAGTTCTCAATCTTGCCGAGTCTCACCTCCCGCAGAACTCGGCAGCCTGACCTTACATCTGGCCCTCAGAGCTCTGGGTCTATGAGTAGTTCTGCTCCTCTCCCTGCTGGACCAGAGCCCAGGGCCTTCCGTCCGCTCCGTGCCTCTCGAGGACAAGCCAAGTCTACCCTCGACACCAGGACAGAGCCACGGGAGCGCGCCTCTCTCCTCTGAGCCAAAGCTGTAGAGCAGAGTTCCAGGACCCTGGCACGCGGAAGGTGGCTTGCCGGAGGAACCCCATCTCCAGACAAACCTTCACCGGGTCCATGGGGACCCAGGAGAAGGAAACCCAGCCAGATCTGCCGGCCTGCTGACGCCTGTAAGAAGGATGCAGGGCGGAGTTCATTGCTGGCCCCGCCCCCCCCTCCCTCCCGGGCCCCCGAGGACCTCTGTGACGGGGTGGTGGTGGGGGAGGGATGGGACCTCAAGCCGAAGCTCTGATGGGTGCTGCTGTGGAAGTAGGACCCTAACAGATTGCTCTCCTGGAGCTCCTTTGCTTTGTGACTTCTCTAAGCTTCAGTTTTATGATGGATCCAGTAGGGAGGATGGTAGGAGATAATGTCCTATGAAGAGCCAATGGCATCGGGATGAGGCCAAGGACGTTGCAAACTGTAGTGTGGCCCATACGGTGTGCCTGGTGCATCGAGTCAACCCGTGCTAGCAAAATAAACCACAGAATTAAAAGAAAAAGAAAGGGAGTCTGTCAATGGCCTCATGTTATATGTAGAGTGATCGAGAATTCTGATGTTCTGAATGTCCAGAACTTGCCCGGCCCCCGTGGGAAGAGGTCCTGCCAGGAAGGGGACGTTGAGACCCGGATGGTGTGGCCTTTGATCGGAGGCCGGTGCTTGGGGGATGCTGGAAGGGCTTTCCTGACCTCTTTCAGCCCCTGGGGGTAATGGGGGAGCAGGACCCTTGGGAGGCATTCCACTCTTCCGAGGCCTCTTGGCAGGCGGCAGCGGAGGCGGCGGGCCTTTGAGGGAGAGCCGGGGGGCTCTGGACACAAGGCTCAGGGGAAGAGGCCTCCCCCCAGGTTCTACTTGAGGCTCTGCCTCCTGCTCCCAGCCACCTGCAGGTGAGACAGGGCTGCCTTGCGGGCCCCGGTGCATAGGAGGTGATTACACCTTTAATGTTTAATGTGCCGAAAAACCATTAGACCCCGAAATGGACAAGTTCGCAGTTGGTAACTTTAATTATTGTTAAGTCTCGGTCATGCCTGCTTATTAGCAATTATGCGTGGCGTCTCCCAGAGTGCCTTGCCTTCCCCTTCTTCCTTCCTTCTCCAGGGGAGAGCACACCCAGGACTGTTACTTGACTTTCTTCTGGGAAGGAGGTGCCTGAGAGACGGGGGGGCTCTGTTTTGCTCCTCTTTGAGCCCCAGAGGGCTGCCCACCGCCCCTCAGAGGGTGGAGAGGGAGACGACCTGCCCAGGCCAATGGGAGCCCCTGACGGGGCATGGCATAGCAGGAAATAGGAAATTAGAACACAGTCCATTGATTGGTGGACCCGAGAGCTGATGTGGAACAAGTAACACAGTAGGGAGAAACGAAGGAGGGAGGGAGGGAGACAAACAGACAGACAGGCAGACTGACATACTCCCTCATCTTCCCCACCCAATCCCACCTGGAGATGGCTTCCTGTCTGGAGTAGCGTTCAGACTTTACCCATTCTGAGGGCAAGCCTGGTGGCCCACAGGGAATTAGTGGGCTCTGGGGTCTGACTTTAGGGGCCCCCGTGGGGATTCCATCCTGGAAGAGTGGGGATCCCCACCTCCACAGACCCCTTGGCCACGTCTCATGCCCGGGGGGGACCTTCCTGAGGCATCTCTGCCCCGTCCCCCGCCCCCCCCCCCAATCCAGGAATCCCTGAAGCCGGCTCAGCTAGGCCAATGCCGGCATGCCCGAAGAACGCCGCGTGCTGACAGCAGCCCAGCCTCTGGCCCTGATTCTTAAGAAGGAGAGGTGGAGGGAAGGAAGAAAAAAAAAAAAACCAGAAGGGAAAAAAGTGAACATGAGTAATGGCCCTGGAATGAGGCATACGAGATAACACTGAATAATAACGCGTCAAAAACTACAAGATGTATTTTTTTTTATTTCCCAGTGGAGTTTCCATTGCGCTAATCCATCACTGTAGAGCAGGCGAGATTATGCTTCCCCCAAAAACTCCGAGAGATAAATGTGAGTAAATTAGGGTTTATTATATTATTTGGGGTGATATAATTTCCAAGCGGGCCTTATTAAATTACTTCCTCTGGCGCTGACACCTCCCGCCCCGCGGCCTTGGGGCTCCTGCTTCCCTCCTCCGCTGCTTTCCCTGTCTGCAGCTGCTTTGCGTGCTAATGCCGGGCTCATCGGCTGGGCGGGGGGGGGGGGGGGAGTGGAGGGGGAGCGTGGAGGGGCGCGGGCACCATGGAGGGCAGACGCTGAGTCACGGCTGCGTCATGGCTGCTTCTTGCGGCACAGCTGCTTCCTTAACCAACAACAACCAAAGGAGTTGGGAAACTGAGGCCCTGGGGAGGAATGGGACTCGCATTGGGTGGCGTGACAGTTACCTAAAGCTCTGAGCACTGAGCTCAGCCACGGGGTGGAGGGCTGAGGCTCTCCCGGCCTGGCTGCCCGCGGGTGGCTTCTCTCTTGGGACCATAGAGGAAGCCCTTTTATTTTATTATTATTATTCTTTAATGTGTATTTGTAAGTTTTCATAGTGCTGCGGCTTAAAGCCAGGGGCCACCGGGCAGGTGCTCTACGACGCAGCCGTAACCGCAGCCCAGACGCGCCCCTCACAGTTGCTTCAGGTCCGCCTGCGTAACCTCTGCCCCGAAAGGGCCACTGAGTCGGGACATGGAGTCTATCTTCAGCCCCTTGCAGTTCTTCCGTTCACGTCTGATGGACTCCAGGGGGGATGGGTGGGGAATCTTCGGGGTCAGGAACAGCCACCTGGGGTAGCTTAGGAAGAGAAGTCCCCCGGGGAAGGCGGAAATGGCCTTCTTTGCCCTTCTACAGGCTTGTGGCTGCTTTCTTATTCACTCCCTTAGTGTCCATCCATTTGGCATAGTATGCACTGGGCTTGGCTCGTGTCGAATCCTAGGACAGAGTGGTGATCAAGTTGGACTTGATCTGTGTCTTCAATCTGGCCTTCCAAGGGTCATCTGCAGGGGGCAAACGAGGGGCCCTGAGATTCCTGTGCAAAGGGCCGGTGGTACACAGGCGTCGGTGGTGGTGGGGGCTTAGGAGGGGCCCTGGGCAGGTCCTAGTTTGGAGGGGTGAGGCGGGGGGGGGTTTAGGAAGATGGAGGAGGGGCAGAGGACTCGTGAAGGGCTATGCGGAGGGGCACACATGTCTCCTCCTTCACTCAGGAAGAAGCTGGGCTGGTTCAGGGAGAGATGAAGACCGGCCTCCCCGAGAGCACAATTCTGGGGAGAAGGGGGAGGCAGGAGGAAGTACAAAATGGTTTGATCAGAGTCTGAGCCCTGGAAAAGAGCTAAGTGTCTTTCCGCTGACAGCTGCAGCCAAAGGTGTAATCATTAGAAGGTGGCATTTTGCATTAAAATTGTCCCCATCAGCCAGTGACATTTCCTTGCTCCTTCTGGTCAGGAGACCTTTTAGTGCCAGAGATTCAAATGAGTCAGGCATCAGCATTTCTTTCCATCTGGGGGGGGGGTGTGGGGTGTGTGGGGGGGAGACGCAGTCCATTCACCCTGGGGTGGGTACGCACATGAGCCAAGGTTAAAGAAGCAGAGGGGATCGTGAGCGCAGCCCGGGCACAGGGGAAGCGGGGACTGCGGGATTGGGGTGTGGGCAGCTGCGCCTCGGGCCTCGCTGGCCAAGTGCCTTCACTGCTCTGGAGAGCAAGATCTCCTTGGCTATGTGGGTGGGAAGGAGAGGCAGGTGTGTGCGCGTGCACGCGTGTGCCGCACAGCTCCCGGTACCCTCGTCCGTTATGCCCCTGGGCTTTTCCCGGCCCTCCTCCCCTCAATACAGGGCACCAGGCATGCCCAGACGTCAAGCCTCCAACGCAGGGAGCCCAAGCCTTCCTCCTGCTGTTCCTCCTCAGATAAACCTCACCTGGCCGCTCTTCCACACCAACCTTCCCGTCCCACGATCTCCACGGCTAATGGTCCGGCCGTGGGTTTGCGGAGATGAGCAACGTCCCTCCACCCCCTGCAGAACGCAGCGCCCGGAGGGCAGGGCCGGTGCGCACTCTCCTCGGTATGCAGCAGGCGCTCAGTAGATGCTTTGTGCGCCGACTGATGGAGATGGATGCAGCAGCATCTGTGCTTGTGCCGCTGCGGGCGCTGACTCAGGGAACGAGGGACGTAGGGCGGTTGTTTCCTTGTTCTCGGCCTCACCCCGGCGGCGGTGCCTGCCAGCCCTTCCTCTCCCCCTGACTGGACACTCCTCCTCAGCCTTCCAGCCGCTTCTTGGATACTCGCGCCCCGTGACGTCCCTTGGCCTGTCGTGTGCGTCCAGCTGTCGTTCTGCCCCCGTGTGCTGGGTTTCCAAGCCTCTCGAGGGGAAGGCTTGCGGTCTGCCCTCCCGTGAGGGGCAGGGGCTCCGTCATGGAAGGCGTCGTGGAACCCAGGATGTGCTCGGAAGCTGGTGGTGGTGGAGAGGGCATGCGTAGATCTGGCAGGATGGCGGGAGGCTCCTTTCTCCAGCACGCACCTTATCCCCTCTGGCTCTGTAGCCACCAGAGCTTGGTTCTTCCTGGTGATTTCTGGTTTGGCTGGGGTTCCTCTTGCTTTCCGAGGAAACATATGTTAACTAACTGATTGTCTGAAACACCAGCCCAGGCTCTTGGCCAAGGTCATAACTAGTGGGGGTACCTTCCCAAAGCCTGGCCACTGGGGCTTGGGGACTCAGGCCCCTGTTTTCTCCTTTGCAAAAGAGAGCTCAGATATTAAGCAGTGTGTCACCATTTTCTCCCCCCATCTCGGTGGCATCTCTGTGAGGTAAGCAGGTACAGGCCCATCAGTTTGTACCCAGCCACGAAGTTAGCCAGGGTTGGGATTTGAACCTGAGATCTCTCTAGCATGAAGCCCATGTCCTCTTCCCCTGCTCCACAGGGCCTTCCAAGCCCTGCCAGGCTCAGTTCCAAGATCAACGTGAAGTTCTAAAGCAGTAACGGTTGACTGCGTGGTTGCGGGGCTCTGCGGGGTTGTGCTAGGGACCCGGAGCTGTGGCTGGGGGTTCAGACTCCCTGTGCTGCCTGGCACGGCTCCCCCTCCCTCCTCCAGCTCTTGCCCGGTTGCCCCTGGGGGCGGGGCAGGTACAGGCTGGTGCCCTCTCTGCCTACTTGTGCTGCTGTTAAACTTTACACTGGGTTCTATCATTAGCCCGACAACAAGCTTCCTGTTTGACTAGCCCTGTCCAAATTTGCTCGGCGAGAGCAGGAGCCCATGGTAAGTAAACGGGTTTCTGTTGATATTTGAGCACTAATGAAGAGGCAGTGAGTGAGGCTCATTAATAACTGAGGAGATGATTGTGTTTGCAGAAGGCCTGTGTATGGCATGTCAGCCTGCCTGGCTGGGGCCGCCTCCTTATTGATTTCCCAATAAGCTGAGCAGGGCCCATTCTCACCCCAGGCCCAGGCTTCTTTCTCCCTGGAGTCCCAGGGGTTTCCCTGCCCTGGATGCTGGGAGCCTACGGAAGCACTCGGCCTTGGTTTCAGGGGAAGGAAAGCACCTTTTATGCCCAGGTCGCTCTAACAGTGACCGGAGCCTGCCTTTGACCTGGGTGGGGGCAGGTCTGTGTCGCCTGTGGGCTGGCTCTCCTGTCTGCTTGTCACCCTGTGCTGCCCATCAGGGCCGTCTCTCTTCATCCTGGGCTGACCCAGTGCTTATCAAGGGCACTGGCAGCTGACATTTTTACTCCTCATGTTGTCTTTTGTCCTGACACCCAATGGGCTTAGCACGGACCCTTCTTGCTTGAGATCGGAAGAAGTACAGGGCAGGGCAGGAGACCTGTGTGCCCTCTCTACTGGGAACATCTCTCTCTCTCTCTCTTTTTTTTTTTTTTTGCCAGTCCTGGGGTTTGAACTCAGGGCCTGAGCACTGTTCCTGGCATCGTTTTACGCAAGGCTAGCACTCTACCACTTGAGCCACAGGACCACCTCTGCCCTTTTCTGTGTAGGTGGTGCTGAGGAATGGAACCCAGGGCTTCATGTGTGCAAGGCGTGCACTCTACCACTAAGCCACATTCCCAGCCCTCTACCAGGAGCATTTTGAATCCAGGGTTCTCCCCGTCTGGGGCTGCAGGAAAGCTGCCAGCGCCCCCGTGGGAGCCGACTCTCGAGTCACTTCCGGCGTGATTGTGCTGGGAGCACCGGCCTGCTGCACTGGTTGATCTGTAAACAAATGACTGGAGGAAGCGAGGGCACACTGACAGGTGTGGATCGGGGCTGTGGGAGGAGACGGGAGGGCGGCAGGGGGCGGGCAAGGCTTCCAGGAGGAAGTGACCCTGGCCCAGGTTCTGGAAGGTACCGATTGCCACCCTGCAGAAACCACGGCGGCTCTCACCCCCACTGGTGGAAGAGGAGAAGTATGGAGGCTGCCACCGAGTCGCAGTCGTGCACGGAGACCTGGGTCCATGCATCCCGGCTGGGGTGGGGCTGGTGGGGGAGGGGTGTTTCCAGGAAGGCTAGGGTGCTGTGTTGGGGATCTGGGGATTGGGCTCGTGTGAGAAGCCTCTGGAATAGCATCCTCTTTGGCGCTGGTGTCTACAGCTCTTCCTCCGTAGAGGGGGATGTGGGGATCATGGTCAGGAGGCTCCACCTCTCACCCCAGCCCTGCCACCAGCTAGGGAGAGTGGCTTGCGTTTGGAACTTGGGGCCCCATCACTGTGCTTGGGTAGTTTCCATCAAGCCTGTTGACACGTGGCCTTGGGGGGCAGAGTCGGCATGGGCTGAGGACTCCCCCGGACAGCCACAGAGACATGGGGCTAACCACACGGAGTCTAATCTGATGTTCGGGGAAGAAAGAATTGGATGACAACTAGATGCAGGTGAAGAGTCAGATATCTGCGGGTATAATATAAAATGAACAAAAGAAAAGGGAAGGAAGAAAAGGTCTAAGAAGTCCTCCATGAAACCCCCAGTTAGAAATAGAAAACACTCGTGGCCTCGGTCTGCGAGTATAGCCCAGGGGGTAGAGTGTTCGTCTAGCATGTACAAGGTCCTGGGTTCTAGTCTCAGCATGGTCAGGAATATAGCCCCGTGTTGGGGGCTGGTGACTCACGTCTGTAAAGCCTAGCTACTCAGGAGGCTGAGATCTGAGGACTGTGGCTCAAAGCCAGCCTGGGTAGAAGAGTGAGGCTTTTATCTCCACTTAACAGCAAAAAGCAGGAAGTAGGGTTGTGGCCAGCCTTGGGTGAAAAAAACCCAAGCAAGAGCAGAAGGCCCCGAGTTCAAGCTCTAGAACTTGCACAGAAACCTCATTAGGCATCTCATTTCTTTTCTTTCTTTCTTTTTATTTTTGGCCAGTCCTGGGCCTTGGACTCAGGGCCTGAGCACTGTCCCTGGCTTTTTTTTTGCTCAAGGCTAGCACTCTACCAAGTGAGCCACAGCGCCACTTCTGGCTGTTTTCTATATATGTGTGCTGGGGAATCGAACCCAGGGCTTCATATATATGAGGCAAGCACTCTATCACTAGGCCATATTCCCAGCCCCTAGGCATCTAATTTCTTAAAAAAGTTAAATTGTGGCTGGGGATATGGCCTAGTGGCAAGAGTGCCTGCCTCGGATACATGAGGCCCTAGGTTGGATTCCCCAGCACTACATATATGGAAAACGGCCAGAAGCGGCGCTGTGGCTCAAGTGGCAGAGTGCTAGCCTTGAGCAAAAAGAAGCCAGGGACAGTGCTCAGGCCCTGAGTCCAAGGCCCAGGACTGGCGCAAAAAAAAAAAAAAAAAGTTAAATTGTTATTATAAGGTTGAGGTATAGAGGAGTTACAGTTACATATGTGAGAACATTTCTTTTTGGGCAATGTGGCCGCTTCCCTTGCTCTCTCCCAGTTTTCCCCTCCTGTTCCCACCTACAATGCATAGTTCATTTTCAACACAATGTGTAGTGAGTACCACTGTTGTATTTGTTCATCCTTTGGGCAGCTAACTTCTTAACATGTCCATTTAGAAAAACCGTGGGGAAGAGGGGTGGTCGAGGAGACCCAAGAACCCATCCTTGGCTTTTGCCTTGCCCTGTCCTCTGAGGCCCCTCCCCCACCCCTGGGGTTTTGGCTGCGGGAGGCTGGGAATCCATCCAGCGCGGGGACCACTGTGCTGACCAGTGCCTCCTTAGCGCCACCAGTTTCCCCCGGAAATGAGAAGAGCGCTGGGAACGTGCTGCTGAGATACGAGGGGAGGTCAGAGTCCCAGGACACTTTGCACAGAGCCGCCCCCGGTGGCCGTACGGCAGGGAGGGGGGTTTTGACACGCACAGCTGACGAATGGGCCCCTTGCAAAGAGCTGTGTGCAGCCCAGAGCCACACAGTTGATCCTCCATGTGCATGCAACGTCCTCCCACTTCATTCCCCCAGCAGAGGCTGGGATTCCTGCGCTCCTGCCTGCACAGCCCTGTCCCTGCCGCAGAGCAGCCCGGCAGGTACCACGGACAGCTCCGGGAATGCCCAGAACACTGCGGGGCCAGGACTCCCGGTTGGAAGTAGGCCGGGTGGGCATTTTCCAGTGGCTTCGGTTTTCATCGTGGTTAAACATTTTTATAGTCATAAATTAATTATTCAGAGGGGTTTCATTGTGATATGTGCCACTTGTATCTAGTATACTTTGATCAAATTCACTCCATCTATATTACTTCTTTAAAACCCTGATGAGGGGCGGTGCGAGTTGGGCTCTTTCCAATGTTGGCGTGTGAGTTGGAGGAGAGCTAAGGAAAAGAGGCTCCAGAGAAGCGAGGCCTTAACAAGGACCCGTCTGCCCCACCACTCCTCGTACGAACAACTTCAGGCATACACAGAAAGTGAGAGAGGAATTCATTGAATGCCAGCTCTTTTCTATGATTCCTATGGTATACTTGTTTCATTAGAGGTCTATCCATCCATCCCATTATCCATCCATCAATTAGCTTTCCTGATGAGCAGCTTTACTGTTAATTTTATTCAGGCCATAAAGTTCACCTGCTGCAAGTGTGCACTTGGGTGGTTTTTAGTAAGTCTACACTGCTGGTCCAGTTTCAGGACGCGGATTCGCCGCTCCCAGAATCCCTTCACGTCTACGTGTTCTCTACAGCTGCTTCGGTCCTGGGCACAAAGCAGCTACTCACCTGCCTTCTCTTCGTGCAGAGGCTTCTCAGCCTGGTGCTTTACCACTTGAGCCAACACTCCAGCCTCTGGAAATTTCATACTGTGGGAATCATACAATGGACATTCTCGGTGTCTGGCCTCTTTCCCTTAGCAGGCTGTTTTTGAGGCTCCTTACTGTTGCATGTAACATCAGTTTGCATCTTTTTGGCATTCTATTATAAAGGCAGGTGTGCCACCATTTGTTGGTAGTTTGGGCTATTATAAATCATGCTGTACAAGTCTTCGTGTGGACTGAGGGAGATACAAGTTGGCCATCCCCAAACATACTTCACTAGTGTATTTCAGGTGCCTGTTCAGAAGTGCTGGCAGATACAGGAATGGCTCTGAAAAGTGTTCTTTTTGTAGACAGACCCTTCCATGTTGTGAAAGGCAGATTGGGCAGGCTTTTCAATCCGACTTTTGCATTTGTAAGAAGAGATTTGGGAAGACCAGACTAGGGCCTGACAGCTGGCTTGGATAGAGGTGAGTATAAGCAACTGCTCCTGGGAGACTTTCCATAATGCGACAACTTTTGCACTGAGCCTTTGCACCCCAAACTCTCCCGTAAGTTGTCCCCACTCCCCTCAAGGAGCCCCAACTGTCTTTCTACATAGGACGTGAGTTTCATCTAGCACATCCTCTTTTGAACCTCACACGTTATAGATGGCTGTATATTTCTTCTACACATGAACGGGTCCCCCCCCCCCCCCCATGAATCTATCTATTGCCAATTTACTTATTTCACAGACAGACTTGATAAAAACTTAAGAGAGAAATAAAGAGTTGGCTCTCCAGGATTATGTTTTCTTGGTAGGCTTGAAAGGGAGAAATAGGAGCTGACCAGGTTGGTTAGAGTTAGGGGGATGCGTGGCTGGCAGGGCGCACGAGTGGGACAGAGAGCTAAGTAGGGCAGGATCATACACGTAGGGCGCCCCACCTGAGGGTGGCACGCGTTGCACTGCTTCCGGAAGACTCTGAGGACCTTGCAGAAGTTTTAAAGGAGGTTGCCCGAGCAGAAACGCTTTGTAGAGAGCTCACTGGGGACAGCACACAGGGCAGGCCGGTTAGCAAACAATTCTAATTGTCGTGAACGTGTTTGTGAGTTGTGCATGTTGGAGGCAGGAGAGGGGACGAAACCCATCGCTTTGTGTGTGTGAGTGGGGTCGGGGAGGGGAGGAGGGGCCCTGTGTCTGCCTCTCGACCACCAGCGCCCCTTTTTCCATGAGGAGGCAACCCCGGCTCTCCTCTCCATGGGGACCTGCGTGTGGCTCTCAAGGTTAACGCCGTGGGGGTCAGTGCTGTTTAAATGTTGATTACAGAGACCGTGGGAGCTGCTCAGATTTCTAATTAAGATTAAAGAATGTATCGGCTTATAAATGGTTCTCGGGAATGTATAATTTGATTAGCCTGTTTTCTCCGGGCGTTTTCATTTCTGGATTAGTGAACATGGCCTCTGACCACAGGTGGGGCCGCTTGCCCACAGCACACAAAGTTTGGGGGGCTTGCAGGGCACCAAGAGGACGCTCTGGGGAGGTGGACCAGGCTAGACTCATGCTTTTTTCTTCTCTATAAGGAAGAGTGAAGAATGTCCAGCTTGAGATAAAAAAAAAGGACCCCAAATATTGACGAGAAAGCAAACGCGTCCTCACGAGTCTCATTTACATTTGTTTATTCCTCCGTTTCAAAGGGACTGGAGGCTGGGTCTTCCCCCCTCCCGTGTTCAGTCCTCTTCCCTCTCCTTTCTTATTTGAAGCCCAGCCTGTAGGACTAAGGTTGCCTCCACCGGCACTGCTCTGCCTTCATCCACAGGATGCTGTAGCATCAGTTATCATCACCATGACAACTGTAGGTTCCCATGGTACCTCTTCCCATCCACCCCGGGCACTGCCAGTGAGGGGCTGGCTTGGCTGCAGACTTTGGTTACAAGGGGATGTCACCTACCTCGGTGGGAAGCCTCTGTGTCTCCGCACTCTCTGAACACCCCGCAGCCCCCTGCCCCGGGCACTAAGCAACTTCCATTGTCTTCAAGGGACTTTTGCTGTCTGGGTGCAGTTTTCTGTGTTAAAAATTCCACTTTATAACTGCTCTGGGACTTAGATAAGTAAATGAATATTATATATTTACACATTTTTGTTCCCTCTGAAGGGTCATTTATTTTCTTCTCTTTCTTTCGGAAGTCTTGAGGTTTGAACGCAGGGCCTATCGCTTGCTTGGAAAGTACTCTACCGCGTGAGCTATGTTCCCATCCTCCCCCTTTTTTATAGTAGTTGTTTTTCTGGTAGGGTCTTGCCTTTGGGCCCAGGGCCAGCTTCAGCCACCATAACTGGCTTGTTGTTGAGATGAGGTCTTGCTAACTCTTTGCTCAGGCTAGCCTCGAACTACCGTCCTCCCTCTCTTCACCTCACACATAGCTGCGGGGTAGAGGCGTGTGCCGTTGTATCTGGCCCATTTATTTCCTTTTGGTTTTAAAAGGAATTAAGACATTTCCAGAGGCCAAGGCCCTGCACCCCGGTCTTGTCCCTCAGGTCTCCTAACAGGCAGGACCTTTGCCCGCTTCACCAGAAAGCAGTGGTGTGTTTCTGGGTCTGGCAAACTGCCCGCTGCCCCTCCCTGAAGCTGGGTGTCCTCTAAGGAAGCCCGTGCCAGCCCTCGGTCCGACCTCGCAGCCGAGAGCCCCGTTACTCTCCACATGGTGGGCCCCCCAAGCTTTCCAGAGCCCAGAGGCATTCCTGCAGAGAGGCGGGAGGGGCGTGTGCACGAAGCTCAGCCCCTGGCCAGCAGTGGTTGGTTCTGAGTGGCTGGAGTGTGTGTGCGTGTATGTGTGTAAGGAGGCCTTTCTGGAAGATTGCAGGGCTCTCCATGAAAAGTGTTTCAGAGTCCCGTGGTCAGGAACCAGCATGAACTTGGCCTCCTCGCCTGTCCTTCCTTCTCACAGATGGAGATTCTGCTCCCGTTTACCACTGCTGAGGAACGGACAGGCACCGAGCAGGGCGCTAGGGATTCCAGGGATGGAGTAGGGCTTACCCTCTCTCCAGCCCTGCTCGGAAGGCCTCTGCGGAAAACACTCCGCCTCACCATCAGATACACTTGTTGATAGATAAATGATCAATTTCAGGAGCTCGGTGGTAAGCAGCAGAGTGTGCACGTGTGTAATGCGTGCATGTAAGGCAATGCAGTTACAGCCACTCCTCCCAGCTCCATGTGGAGATCCCGCAGGGGGTCTGCCAACAATGTGCCCGGGCTCCTGTCCTAGGCGGCCATTCCTGAGGATGCCCTCGGGTGGACCTCACAAGCTCTGCCTTTCTTCGCGGCTGTTCAGGTCCTGTATATACATAAACGCAGCATTTGCTGTTCCTTTTCGCTGGGAAGAACTCTGAAGTGGAAGCATGGGAGCCGCTGGCCGTGCCCACCCTGGCCTGGCGTGGCCGCGGATGGGCTTGGCGCTGGCTCTGCTCTCAGCCGGCTGTGCGGTGGGACCTCCCACCTTGGGTCTGTCTGGGCCCAACAGTCACGGTTCCCATCGGGGTGGAAAAAGAGACGAGCTCATGTTCAGTCTTGGTTTGAATCCTTCCAGGACAGTCTCGATCTGGAGACAAGGCTGAATCTGCCATGGACAGCCCGTGCCCTGACACCCAGAACTCACCCTGACCTCAGCTTCTGCCCCGATTCCTTCAGCCCTGGCCCAGGGCCTTAGAGAAGACCCTGTTAGATTTGTCACCAGGTTATCTGGTCAGTCGGCCCATAGTCCTGGGGGAAACGGAGGCAAACCTGGGAAGCTTTAGGAAACATAATTCCTTCAATTCTCCTCCTCCTCCTCCTCCTCCTCCTCCTCCTCCTCCTCCTCCTCCTCCTCCTCCTCCTCTCCCCCCACCCCCCCACTCTCCCTTAGATTTTTGGCTTAAGGCTGTTGAACCACAGTTCTACCCCCTGCTTTTTGCTGGTTAATTGGAGAGAAGAACCTCACGGATTTTGTTGCTCAGGCTGGCTTCAAACCCTGACCCTTAGATGACAGCCTCTTGAGTAGCTGGGATTACAGGCGTGCACCATCAGCGCCAGGCTAGGAAGCCTACATCTTAGGGAAGGGCCCAGGAGTACCGGAAGGCCACCTTCCCGGCCCCTCTGCCCACCCCTTCTCCTCCAACACACGACGCTGCCTGTCTGTGGGCCAGGCCTTGCTGGACCCCTGGTGTCTTTCCCTGGGGTGGGGATGGATACAGGTGCAGTTAGTGAGGTCTGGCACCAACTCCCTTCCCTCCCTCCATTCTTTCTGTCTTGGTGAAAGGACAGGAATCCAGAGCCGGGAGGGGCTGATGGTACCATCCCTAGTGCCTGGCCCCCCCCCCCCCCCCCCAGTGCAAGCCGGCAGAGAGACCAGCCCCCCGTCAGTGCTGCTCCACTGATAGGATGGGGCTCATGATAATGAACACGTGGGCCGTTTTGTCTTCCAAGTGCTTTACAAACACGACCTAATTAGCCCTCAGGGAGGAGCGGAGCCACCAGAAGGCTCTCTTTATTATTCGTTTCTATACAGTCGGCTGTGCTCAGTATTCCTTTCTGTACGGCGGGGGTGTGCAGCCTGGGCGGGGCCCGTTGGCGGGGCGGGTGGCTGGTTTCTGCACCCTCTCAGGAGCGTGCGCGAGGCGAGCCCTTCCACACGCACCTTGTGTAACCTTGCCCCGAATCCATAGAGACAGGCTTAGGGCCTGGAGCCGGGAGAGGTCAGCCGGCACACCCAAGGCCACACGGGTCCTGGCGAAGCCCCGCGCCGCGCTAGGTCCTTCCGCTGGTGTCCGGCGGTCCTGCCTGGCCCCGCAGGCCGCGCGGCTGCACACGGCGCCCGGGAACGCAGGCAGAGGAGGCGCCGGAGGCGGGCGGCGGGGGCGCGGGCTCCCGGCCGGTGGAAACTGTATCTGGCGTAAAGCTCCCGCTACACCTGAGCCGGGGGGACAGCTGTGCATCAATATTTATTCGAAACTCCCAGGAAACCTGGATGGAGTGTAATTATCTCAGCTCAATCAGCTCGGATTAGCATAACATCAAGTCACCCATCAGACGGAGGGTTTGATTTCGGGGATCAAAGCGTCGCTGCTGTAGCTGCTGATGAACCGGGAGAAGAAAGCCAGGCCGGCTCCGGGAGCCGCAGCTGCAGGGCTTTGATGCGGGAATAGTGCGGGGTTCACTCTGCCCGGCCCGAGCCTCCTTCCAGCCCCGGAGCCGGCCTGCCAGGGCTGCGGGCCTGGCCGCCACTTCCACTTGGGGCTCTTAGTCTCCAGCTGGGCCCCGACCACAGCCCCCCCACACCCATGGGGCTGTGCTGGGGGGGGTGTCCTTGCCCGGGATCTGGCCATCTGGGGCTGCACCCTCCTCCCGCATCTCTCCCAAGGGGTGTCTGGCCCGGGGCTGAGCCGAGGAGAGAACTGCTGTGGTTCAAGACCCACACCAAGGGAATGGGCCCGGCTTTCCCTGCTGCCCCTGCCCGGTGCCTCCAGCCACGAGGAGATCACCCCACTGCTGGCTCCCCTGTGTCTTCCTAAGTCGCTGGCTTCTTTCATCCTCCCAAGTGGGGTGCACTTCTGTTATCTCCAACCCCCACGCTCTCGACGCCCATGAGGCATCTTGCCCGGTCTTGCTTCTCCTGGCCCAGGGGAAGTCTCAGCCAGCAAGTGTCTCCCCCTGCCCCCACCACCCAGGCTTGGGGGAGCCCAGCGGGCCCCCACAAGCTGTGGCTTAGCCCTGGAAGAAAAGATGCAGTAGAAGGCGACAGTGATGGACAGCAGGTTAGATCTGCACATCGCAGTCCTGCACAGGCCCCGGGCACAAAGCAGATGTGCGTTCTAGCGCTTGCTCTCTGCGGATCTTTGCTCCTGGGCCCTGTCGCTCGAGCTCCAGGAACTCAGGCTGCGGCTCTCGCCAAGGCCTTTGTGGCAGTGATGCGGCCTCCTAAGCCACTGCTTAGTCAAACTACCCCAGGGGGAGGGGGAGAGAGGAGCCTGGGTAGAATCCCAAAGCTGTACCGGGAGGGCAGCTCACAGGCCCCTTTCTCCCTCTCCTGACCTTGGACTTTTGTCCTCTGCTTGCTGCGGTCAGCTGGGTGGGCGGGTCTGGAGTGCCCTGCTTGGGAGCCTGGCCACACAGTGAGGCAGGGAACAGTGGGCCATCTAGGTGTTCACCTTCAGGGAGGGCTGTGTCTAGCCAGCAGGACGGAGGCCCCAGAGTCTCCTTCCTAGCCCGTCTCCCCTGCCTCACTCCGCAGACGATTGTCCATGGCGATGAGTGAAGGCAACCATAAAGGTTTCCTCCCAGTGCCTCCAGCCAAGAGCTTGACCTGCTAGAAAACCTCAAACCAAAGCCCCCCCCCCGCCCCCCCGCAACCTTTGAGTCCCAAAGCTTCTGCTTTGCTGGCATCTCAAGTTTCTCATCTAAAGTGTCCTTTAAATTACCCGAAAGAAGCGTGGACCCCAGGACTTTAGAGTGGTGCCCCGAAGGTCGTTAGGAAAAGGATCAGCAGGTCTCTCGCAAGGGGCTGATCACAAAGCCTCTCCCGCCGCTCTCTCCCGCGAGCCTCCCAGAAGCCCCTGGGTGATAGGATGCAGAGGTCAGAGGTCGGCCTCCGTAGACAGGAGAGGGACCCCGGCGGGACCCGGGAGTGATCGCGCGTCCATGATGGCTCAGGTGGGGGGGCAAAGTTGTGTTTTTTTTTTAAAAGAGAAGGTCCCACGACACAGCAAGAATAGCAACAACTTGTCCAAGGCCTCACTCATCCAAGCACAGGGCAGAGCCCTGCCAGGTCCTCGCTCTTCCGTGTCTAGGATAGCTGGGCCCTCCGCCCTGGTAAGGCCCGGAAGGAAGGCAGCGGCATCTCGAAGCTAAGGCCTGTCTGTGCCCGTCGGCATTCTTCACTGCGCTTACGCTCCCTGAGAGCCGTGTCCGTTTATTCCTGTGTCTCAGAACCCAAACTCAGTGACTGGTGTAGACTAAGTTCTCAATAAATAGATGGAGAAGAAAATGAAAGGAGGAGGTAATGAAAGGAGGAAGGAAGGAGGGGGGGAAGGAAGGTGGGAGGAGGGAAGATTAAAGGCTGTCTTTTTTTTTTTTTTAAAGCAGGAAGCTGAGTCTCCAGAGTGGGTGGGCATGTGCCCAGTCTACTGGCAGAAAGATGATTTATCTCCATCCCAAATCTCGGCTATGCAACATCGTGGATTTTTCTCTCCCCTTTAATTAAGAACTAAATATAGATCTTAATTAAGACACTGATGAATTTAATTTAGAGTGGCATTAGGGCCTTAACTTGCAGAGCTCAATGCGTGTTTGTATAATGTGGGATATAAGCTAAATGAGTGCTTGCTTGTTACCACCACAAATAATTCCCTTGCAGATCCCCCTGGAAGCCTCCCCGACACTAATCCACCCCCGTCTGGAGGGTGTACCTGGCCTCCCACCGCCCGGACCCTCTTCATCTGCCCACATCACAAGTGCTCTGCTCTTGCTCTCCGGGATCCGACAAGGCACAACCATCCTGTCCCCCGCCACCCACCCCAGTCCCTCCCCCGGGCATGCCTTTCTCCCGGCTTCTCACTCCCCATCTGTCAGAGAGATCTTCTCACTTCCTGCAGGTCCAGCCGGCTCTGCTCCTGGTTCTCTGTCTCCCTGTCTCTTGTCTACCTGCGTGAGCTCCAGACTCCACTAGCGTTCTGTGGATCCCAGCACTGACTCTTCCACCTGCTCGTATGATTTTACCCCTGACTCATCTCCCTGGCTCGAATCGTGCTCTGAGTGCCCAGCTGAGAGCCCGCACATAGCTAATGGTCAGAGAAGGGCCAGCAGGTCCGAGTCTGTCTATGGAGTTCCGGTCTCTCCATTTCAGGCCATTTAAAAACAAAATTGTCAAGGCTGAGCACGGCGAAGTACACTTGTGATTCCAGCTGTTTGAGAGGTGTAAGTTGGAGGCTTGTGGTTCGAGGTTGGCCCAGGCAAAAAGAGTGAGGCCTTGTCAAAAAAAAAAAAAGAATAAAGAACTAAAGCATAAACAGTTGGTGATGAGGCTCAAGTGGCAGATTGCCTGCCTCTAGCAAGCATGAGGATCTGAGTGCAAACTCAGGCACCTTCTGTATTGAAGGCGCTACGTCAGGGTCTGAAGGACCTTTTGATTTCTGTCGTGGGCAGCAGCTGGAGTAAGACCCATGATAAGGGCAGGTGTGCCATCTAGTTGCGATGTGTGGAGGCACACAGCAAAGCTTGGCCTCGGCTCCTGACTGATGCTGAGAGAAGAAAGACAGCCCCGTGTCCAGCCGCTCTGGAGTCTGGTACTCTGGGGCTGGAGGTGGCTAGCTCAGCAGGAAGACAGGGTTGCTGTGACGTGCAATGAGATCTTGCCCTCCACGCAGCACGCAGCACGTCGTAAAAGCTCAGTAAGCAGTAGTCGTGTTCATGATGTTTGATTGACATGCTAACCTGTCCGGAGACTGGGCACTTTCAACCAAATGAACACAAGCCGAATATACTTTAGGAACTCAGCCTGTCATTCAGGTGTCGTGTTTACAGAATTGGGGCTTAGGGGTGATTTTTCTCTTGAGGAACCTGCTGCTTTTGATCTACTTTCTTGGTGGCTCTAGGCCCTTCCTTTGGTCAGTATCTCTCATTCAAGAAATAATAGGATGATGCAGTTCTCCTTAGGAGAGGAGCACGGAGGCACAGTGCCTGTGTGCCTCAGATCATGCAAAATAATATTTATCAAAATGAACGCCAGGAAATGGAAACAAGAGGTTTTTCCTTAAAAAAAAAACAAACACCAAAATGGAATGGTACATTGTGTGTGGTGGCGAATGCCAGTAATCCTAGTGCTGAGGAGGCCAAGGCAGGAAGGAAGAGAGGAGGGGGGGAGGGGGGGAGGGTGGAGTGATTCTGCCCCTGCCCTTTGCCATCTACTGTGACTCAGTCCCCAGCTCCTCTCTTCTTGACTAACCTTGCATCAGTGCAAGCTCATCCATGTGCCTACGGAGTAGGGGTGCCATTTTTCAAGCACCCCCCCCCTCCAACCATGTGGTAGAAACGCTGTGCCAGGCTCTGGACCCAGACACACCGCTCAAAGCCTGCCTGCACCTTGGCGGTCAGTTCTCATGTTTGATGTGTTGTTCACCTTACCTTGCTTCTTAGGGTATTCTTGTAGAAGGTTGGGCACTCAGTAAATGTTCCGTTGACACAGTCGCAGGGCTGCACAACAGCAGTCAGTGTGTGTGTGTCAGTGAGTGCCACACAACGTAGGTGTGAGGTGGGCTATACTATTGAGGTTGGAGCAAAACAACACAAAAAAGGAGTTTGGGTTAGTTCTGCATGCTTGGCTCTACCCCTTAAGTTACACCTCTAGCCAACGTTGTACTGTCTGACTGGAAAAAGAGCCAAGCCCAGGCCGGCCTTCAACTGTGGTCCTCCAGAACAGCTAGGATTACAGGCACGAGCCACCATTTAATGCTGTTTGCACAATGACTAAATAACCCAGTGACACACTGCTCGGGTGATATCCCCATCATTAATTTTGTTTAAAAAAATCACAAATACTTTTTGTAGATGCCAGTAGCCTTTTTTTTTTCCCTCTGAATGCCTGTTGTGCACGTGGCACTATTTTAATGCTTTGACCCATTTGACCAACAAAAGAACGTTCTGTGGTCTGTAGCATTCTTGCTACTGAGGTGAGAAATGAAAGCACAGAGTTAAGTAACTTGCTGTAACTAGAGATGTAGAGATTTGAACCTGAGACAGTGTGGCTTTCAGAGCCCCACTCCTAATTATTATTCTCCATTGTGGTGCCAAGCTCTGGATAGGAGCATTTATGTTCGCTTCATTTATAAGTCACCGGCCTCACCTTATCTCCACAGACACCTATTTTGAGAACAATGATGTCCAATTTGTTAGCTACCGGCTGCTTGTAAATATATAAATAGAAATTAATTAAAATTTAAAATTCAATGCCCAGTAGCCTGTGCATCAAGGGGCTGGACAGTGTGGATATGGACCATTTCTTTCCCCACAGGGATCTGCTTGGCAGCTCTATTCTGAAGGCTCTACAGAATTGATTTTTTTCTTCCGGAGTGCGTTGACGTCTCTTGGTGTCAGCCAGTCATCATTGCACCCGGAATTATTACCTACCAGTGTATGCTGAACATTTATGAAGTCCCCACTACGTGCCTGGAGCAGTATTTAGGACTGAAGAAAGACAAACATGGCCCTGCTCATGAATGAAATTTACAGTACCAGTGGGACACTGCGCACATTCAGAGACCGTGTCTCTATCACGTGGCCAGGAGCTGAGTGGATGTAATAGGTGCTAAACGTGTGTGAGATCACCAACCTCATGGTAGCCAGGATAGGAGCAATTAATTGTCTTATCGTTGACTTAGTGGGCTGTGAAGAAAGGGTCCGGGAATGCATGGGCTCTTGAAGGGTGTCTTACAGTCCCTAGGCTGGCAGGGACTGAGCCAATTCTGGCCCTGGAGGATCCATTGATGGATCTTCCGTACAGACTTACAGCAACGAGGGCGGAGAGGGTAGGGCAGGTTGGCATTGTTTAAGGAAGAGTTTGCCGATTGGAAAAGAAATGTTATTCCAGGCGAACCTCCGTGAGTAAGGCACAGAGAAAATGTTAGGGCGTCCCTTCTACTTGTACTTCCAGATATGCCAGTGTTCTTTCCCCGTTCTAAGTTGAGCCCTTTCTCTCTGCTCCTTCACCCTTTGGACCCTCTTTGTGTCAGCTGACCCAGCCCTCCCCTCCTCCGCCCGTGTCAGCTGACGCTGCCCAATGGCCCATCCACATTTCCAGCGCAACACTCTGCTAGCTCAGAAACTGCTTGGTGATATTGGGAACAATGAGGCCTGACTCTGTTAGTTCTCTTTAAAGGGTATTACATTCCTGCTGATGTATGGACCAGTCAGGAGACTGGGGGGGGGGCGGTCGGGGGGTGTTGGGGAGGGAGGAGAAGGTGGCAAGAAGGAGCATTTGGGCCCCGGAGTGCAGAACAGACTACCATTGCTGATGCACAGACTCTTGGTGGCCAGAGCAGGGGCCTGGCTGGGCCCAGGTCGAGGAACATTCTGGGTGCCTGCCTGAAGCCACCAGGACTGCCATTGAGCCATGGGCTGCGCACGTGCTCATTCCAGAGAACAAGGAGAGGGGCCAGATTTAGCGCCCATCAAGTTCACTTGGAGGAGAATGAGGTAGGGAGTGGGCTGGAGCGAGGAGTTTCGTTGGGGGCCACAGTCAGGCCCAGGGTCAACAGCGTGGGGGCGGGGTCTATCACTAGAACCTCAACCTCAGGCGTGTGTGTGTGCGCATGTGCGCGTAGTGTAAATGGCTCATTGATTTTATTTGTGTTTGGTTTCTGAGTACCGTTCCATGGTGCGTTAGCCAGCTTTTCATTACTGTAACAAATAATCCGAGATGATCAGCCTCTAAAGGGAGAAAGTCTACAGCGTTGGCTCACATTTCCAGAGGTTTCAGTTCGTGGTTGGTTGGCGCTGCGGCTTTGGACCAGTGTGGAGACAGCAGGGAAGCAAGTGGCAGGGCAAAGCAGCTCACCCTGTGGTCAGGAGATGAAGCAAAAAGAAAGAGAGAAAGAAGAGGGGACAGGGGTCCTACTGACCCCCTTCCGGGCACCAAAACAGGTGACCAGATCACCCCACTAGGCTCCTCCGCCACTTAAAGCTTCCTGGCTCCTCCCAGTAGCTCCACAGGATTGGGGGGTGTGGAGTGGGGGCGGGGGGAGGAGGCTTAGGATCTGAACGGTAGCCCCAGGTTTGTACGAATCACCGTTGGCTCAGTGGATTACCCCTTCAAGGACATCGGGTTGTTTCCGGGTTTTGGATTTCAGGGTTTTGGGTTGATTTTTTCTCATCTGTTTTAATAATAGACTATTTCTTAGAGCCGTTGTAGGGTTACAGTAAGGTGCAGCGTTCAGGTGCGGCGGGACCCCGTCTGCTGCCTGTGCTGCTCGCTCTCGTGACCGTGCACGCGGTGTGCGTGCCTGGGCGAAGGCGCTGGTGTTGTGCACTCGCCGTTTCTGCGCCAGGCGGGGCGGGGCCGGCGGCCCGGCACACAGGACGCGCCTCCCTCCCAGCCCCCTCCCTCGGAACCCTCCGCACGCGCGCGCCACACCTTCTTCCTCGTCTCTCTCCTTTATCCAGGTCATTGCCACCTGTTGAGAATTTTCTAGACGTTTCCCTCTAGGATCCCCGGCATAACCCTACCTAAGCATGCAACCCAGGCCGCGTGGGGAGGGAGTCCCGGGGCCAGTGTGGGTTTGTTGGGTTTGTTTTGAGCCGACCCAACCCCGTTCCACGGGGTGAGCCGAAGGGCCGGGCCCGGCGGCGCTGGAGGGAACGGCAGAGTGGCCTCGTCACGGCTCGGAGGCCCTGGAGACTCCCGGCGCTGGGCTCAGAAGCCAGCTGCCGGCCTCCTCTCCCCGCCGGCGCCTCGGGCTCTCAGCCCCGGGCTGCCTCCTGGCGTGCAGGCTCCCCCCCCAAGCCCCACTTTCATTTCTAAACAGACAGGAAAATAAGCCATTGATTTTTTTTTTTTGGATATTACATAAGCAGACGGAGGGAAACTTTAATAAGGAAAAGAGCAGAGGGAGGAGTTTGAAGATCTTAAACTCGGAACTACAAAAAAAAAAGCCCACGGTTTCCAACCGAAACCCGGGCAGCTGCAAACCTGCTGTGATCAGAGGTGGCGCAGGTGGTCCTGGCCTTTGGGAGAAGTCGGGCCCTGCCGGCCAGGGCTCTGTGATGTTCTCCTGGAGGCGGAACCTCGGTGGGGTGCGTTGCCTCCCCTCCTACCCCAGCCCCGAGGCCTTACCTTCCGTTTCTCCACCATTCCACGTCGGTACGCTCGCCTTCTAGGTGATTCTCAACCCTTGGAGACATGGCAAATGAGATTTGAAAGTCAACCCCTGCTGGGTACCAGTGGCTCATGCCTGTAATCCTTGCTCCTCGGGAGGCAGAGATCTGAGGATCACGATTTGAAGCCAACCTGGGTAGAAAAGTCCACCAGATTCTGACAAACTACTCAGGAAAAGCCGGAAGTGGCGCTGTGGCTCCAGTGGTAGAGCGCTAACCTTGAACACAGAGAGGCTCAGGGACAGCACCCAGGCACCAAGTTCAAGCCCCAGGACAAGCAAAAAAAAGAAAAAAGAAGAAAGGGAACCCCTGTTTTGTTCAAGGGATGTGCTGGTGTTGCAGGACAGGGGCTGGCTCAGCTTCCTGGTGCCCAGAACCATGTTCAGCACAGGGCTGAGCGAGATGAGGGACGCGTGGTTCCTTCTGTGCGTCCACGGCCACTCTGCGTGCGATCGTGCATGCTAGACCTGGAAATGGAGATCTGGAGGGGCGCCCTGCATGGCCGGGGCCACCAAACTCTCCTCTCTTCTCCTTTCCTCCTCCCCTTCCCTCCCCTCCTCTCCCCTTCCCTCCCCTCCCCTCTTCTCCTCTCCCAACCCTCCCCTCTTTCCCTTCCCTTCCCCCTTCTTCCCCTGCTTGCGCTCCCACGCTGTCTTCCTGGCCCTCTTGGCGTGTGTGTGCCACCAGGAGACTTCTCTGACGTCCCCTGTGGTTGTTCCTGCAATGGGACTTTGTGGAGGGGAAATGAAGACTCGCTGCCACCGCCTGGTCCAGTCCAGCGGAGCCAGGCTCGCAGCAGGCGCTCCCCGGGAACCATCCCTGCGGGGTGCCCACCCATCCCCGTGCCTGCCTCCGCCCGAGGGGATGGATGGGGGGAGCCCAGAATCGACACCTCATCTGCCTTCCTTGGCCCGGGGCAGGAGCCCAGCTCGTCCCCCTGGAACGCCTGTAGACATGTTTGTTACAGACGGGCTCGGCTCTTTCCGGGGTCAAAGCTGTGGGCAGATGGAATGACCGAGGCCAAGGGACGGCGGGAGCATCGGGGACCGGGCGGCGTGGCTCCCCGTCGCCCCCTCTCCTCTTTCCCCCTCTGCATTGATGCAGGCGATTGAAGTCGGTGTTGACAGCCCAAGCCTCTTGAGGGGCGACCTCAAGCCACCAGGGCCTGGGGCGCGGGGAGAGGGGGCATGTCGTAGCCACGCATGCCCGCCACGGAGGCGGGGTGCCGTTCACAGAAGCCTCTGCCTGCCCAGCCCCCCCCCCCCCCCCCGGGGAGCTCACCGGCGCCCGGGTCCCGCCGAGGCACGGAGGGCCTGCCCTGGTTGGCTTTCGAATCGCGGGGACTCCACGGTGACGCGGCAGGGAGGGGGGCCTCCAAGCCGCCGCGCGCCCGCAGGCCACGCCAGCGCCCATTCCAGAACGGTCAGGTAGACTTGGCGCTTGGACCCCAGGCATGGGGGATCGAATCCCGGCGGCCCGCTGGAAGTGGAGATGAGAGCCTGGGGGGGGGGGGGGGCAAAGCCCAGCAAGGACGCGCTCTGGCTATGGGGTACTTGTGGCGGTGGGGGGTTGGGGTTAGGCTGGGAGAGGTGCGTCCTGGTGTGAAGTCACGGGGGCCCCCACAGGCCTGGGGCAGCTGGCGGGGCAGCTGCGTGCCGCCCACCGGCCCCGCGTTTGTGCATTCCTCGTGCAAGCCGCCAGATGAAAGAGCTCGCAGACGGCCCGGCCCCGGCCCCCGGGCCTCGGAACTGAGGAAATGGCTGAATAATGAATGAGGCCAGCACGCTGCCCAGAGGCCGCCCCTGGGACTGTGCGGGCAGGGGAGAGGCGTGGAGGGGTGGGAGGGGGGCCGGCCAGTCCCCCGGAGCTTGCGCGTGGGTTGCGTTGTGGACCCTTAAAGGGGGGTGCACAGGTAACCTCCCGGGGCCGTCTGTGTTGTACCCCACCTCCTGGCTCCTCCCAAGAGGCGCTCCCAGGGCCTGCGAGGCCTATTTATTGAGGTTGCACGCAGGTCGCCCGTCTGAGGAGGGGGCCGTGGGGCAGGAGAGTTGTTCCAGGACGTTCTCAGGAGGGCAAGGTCACCCAGGAGGACCGGGGAGGTGGGTGGCCGTCCACGCGTGGCTTGTGGCAGACCCAGAGGGAGCAGAGGGGCCTCGGGGCCGCCCCCGCCGGCCGCTCGCTGGTGTCTGTCCGCGAGGTGCTCGCCTCTCTTGAGGACGCCCTTGGATTAGGAGGACGGACAAGCCCGCCACCCGGGACCCCTGTTGTCTCCTGTCTTTATGCTTTCCGTAAAACTCTTCCTGGGGTGCCGGCCACCCGAGCTATTCAGGAGGTTGAGATCTGAGGATCGAGGTTCGAAGCCAGCCAGGGCAGAAAAGTCCTTGTGAGACTCCTACCTCCAGCGAACCACCCCAAAGCTGGAGATGGCGCTGTGGCTCAAGTGGCAGAGGGCTAGCGTTGAGCACAAAGAGGCTCAGGGGCAGCGTCCAGGCCCTGAGTTCAAGCCCCACCACCGACAAAAAAAAAAACCCACCTCATCCTGCGGACCCAAGGGGACGCGCTTTGTCGAGCGTTGCGTGGCCTCTCCCCAACAGAGGCCACGTGACCCCTCATGGGAGTCTCAGCTTCCCCAGGGGTGTTGAGAGGCTGAATTCATACCCCTGTGGCTGAGCTGAGATTTGAACTCAGAGCCCTTTCCCCACCAGACTGGACCTTGGGGGAGCTTCTCATTCCTCCTTTGGTCCGGCTCGCTGTCGGGGCGGGTCTTCCGGTGAGCCCACCTCCCTCGACCCTCACTTTCTCAAGCCTTCTCAGGATAGAGCAAGTCCGGGAGCCTATTAGGAAGGCGAGAGCCTGCCTGGTTTGGAATCCCCTGGCTACAAGTTCCCAACTTGCAGAAAACCTGAGCTGCCCAGCAAAGCCCCAGCAACCCCTCCTCCAGGCTGTTCTCCTGGGCTTCTTGTACCACCCACACCACCTCCTTTGGCCCCCCCCCCCAGGCCCCTCTGCAGGGCCACGTGGAGCCTCCCTTCACACTGGGGGTCCCCTTCAACCCAAGGGCACGTACCGGCAACATCTCCCCATAAGATTCGCTGTCGTTCATGTTTTATTAGTATAAGTGCCTTAAAAGCAGATCAGAGATTCAACTAATTTGCTCATTAGTAAAAGGAAATTAGCCATTTGAGATCTGTTCTAATAAAATTAGCTTGGTGACAAATGCTTTGTTGCTGTGTTTATTAGATTACCATACTCCCTGCATTTTAAAGGCCAGAGCAGTCCTGGTAGCTCTTCAGGGTATTCCTGTAGCCTCTTTCTCTCTCTCTTCTTTTTGTTCGCCCTTTCAGGCCTGTGGAGACATTTCCCCTCCCCTTTCAAGGCTAAGTGAGGAAAGTTTGGCCCGGATCTGGGCTCCGGTTTGCACAATCCCATGGGCCCTAGGATGCCCCATCTCTCTCTCTCTCTCTCTGTGCCCACTTGCCCAGACATTCTGTCCACCCAGCCACAACCCCATCCCTGCAGGTTTTCTATGTTGCTGGTTGTCTTGGTCTATCTGTGCTGCTAGGATGGAATCCCACGGGCTGGGCGATTTGCAGTGAACACACATTTATTGGTCATAGGTTTTTTTTTTTCCCCTTTCCAGTCCTGGGGCTTGGACTCAGGGCCTGAGCACTGTCCCTGGCTTCTTTTTGCTCAAGGCTAGCACTCTACCATTTGAGCCACAGCACCACTTCCAGCCTTTTCTGTTTATTTGGTACTGAGGACTTGAACCCAGGGCTTCAAGCATGCAAGGCAATCACTTTACTGCTAAGCTACATTCCCAGCCTTGGTCACAGTTTTTGAAGCTGGGAAGTTCAATATCAAGGTGTTGGCATCTTGCTATGGAAGGGCTTTCTCTGTGTGCTATATCATGACGTCGAAGTGAGGAAGGAGATAGTCTGTTCCTGAGGGCTGAGACTTCATAACCTAAATGCCGCTTCATAGTCCCACCTCAATACTGTCACAGTGGCCGTCAGATTTCAACATGGGTTTTGCGGAAGACACACCACCACAGCCCTGGCCTTTGCAATGGAGCCACTCACTTCCTGTTGTGCCCCCTCCCCTGTCCCCCCTACCCCGTGCCAGGCCAGTGACCAGCTGCAAGCCCTCATTTGGGTCTGCTCACCCCACACAGCCTTCAGGATCATGCTGCAACTTGAGAGCATCCCGGGCTTCCGTGTGCCAGTAGGGCGGCAAACCCATTTCCGCTGTCCTGCACGTGCTCCACTGGAGTGGACCGGAAACCCCTCGGGGCAGGTTCCCCGGGCTGCCGGGAGGATCCGGTGTGCCTGAGGGGGGAGAGAGATGTGTGGGTGGCCTCCTAGTGAACCCCAGGCTGGATGATTTTGGAGCAACTGTTCCGCCAACATCGCTCTGCTTTGCAGCCTGCCACACAGTCCCACCCCATGTATTCTTACTCTTTCTTTTTGTCTGGTCCTGGGGCTTGAACTCAAGGCGTGGGTGCTGTCCCTTAGGTTTTTCACTCAGGGCAAGCACTCTACCACTTGAGCCACAGCTCCACTCGGTTTTGTGGTGCTTCATTGGAGGTAAGAGTTTCACAGACTTTCCCGCCCGGGGTTGGCTTTGAACTGCGATCCTCCGATCCCAGCCTCCTGAGTAGCTAGGATGACAGGCGTGAGCCACTGATGCCTGGCTCCGTGGATTCTTTTCACAGTGCTCATGAGCAGGGGCTGAGGCGGCAGCGATGCATTTGATTCGCCTTCTTGTATTGAACCTTCTAGATGGCACTGGGAGAGGCAGACCACGCTGTTGTTCTCGTGTTTGGAGCGTTCAGGAGTGATGTTCAGAAAGCCTGCTGTAGAGGAAGAAGCCAAAGGCAGGTCTGTGTGTCTCTCAATCAGTGAGCCAACCACTGAGCTACGCGGTGTGCTTGGGCCAGTCTCAATGGCGTTCCCATTCTGGCGTGTGTGTGTGGGGGGGGGTCTGGGCGGAGGTCATCTCTGCTTCTCCTTCCCGGGCCTGGACCAGGCTGACACACAGTGAGGGCTTAGCAACACCTGCGGGTAAGCTGGTCTCCAGGAGAGGTGTGATCAGAGGTGCAAACCAAGGTTGGGGGCCTACGGCAGGGGGTGCCCGAAGGTCCAGCGGGCCCTGGTGGTTCCCTGGCTCTCTCATTGCTGGTAAAGAGTCCTGGGCCCAGCCTCTTCCTCGTCTCTCCAGGATCCCTTTTATCCTGTACAAATCATTGGCTCCGACAACAGCGATGTGTTTATCCCACAGGATATGACTCTGAATATTAGAATGTCAGAAGTGGCTGCCTTCCCAATAAGTTGCTGTCAGCGAGGAAATAAAAGGGGAGTTGCAGTTATTTAATTTGGAGTGTGCTGGTGACAGGCCGAGCTGCAGCTGAGCAGCAAACCCTGCAGGACCTTGTCCTTGATTTTCATCCTCCCTCAGGTCCAGGGGCCCATCGCACCTGCCTCTGGCGCCAACACGAACTCCTCGTTCCCCAGGGCTCCGCGGCTCCTTCTGCAACCCCAGAGTCTCGGGAGTGATTCTCAGCTGCGCTGTGCCTTCTGACCCGCTCGCTCCTCTCTTTACCGCGCTTTCTTGTTACTTCACCACTCCTGGAAGGCATCTTAAGGAATGGGGTGATTAGGGCTGAGAAAGGCCAAATGACATCTAAGTTTTCTGACGACCCATCGATGGAGACACGAAGTGGCCAGGGATAGCTGTCCAGTAGTGCCCGCTGAGGGCCTCCGGGGTGGGGGGGGGGCGAGCTCTGGGAGTGTGGAGGCTCCGACGTGCTGCTCAGCTCCTTCTGGGAGGTGGAGGGGATTCTGGGAAGGGAATGGACACTGCTGAGGGTCTTTCCTGACTGGCAAGTTCCTGGAATTGGGATTCGCCTAGCTCTAGTGGCAGGCCAGTCTCACGTCTTCGGTGTTGGCCCCCGGATCCGCTCTGGGATCTGGGGTTCAGAGTAGTCAGAGGTGGATGGGCTACGGATGAGAGGTGCCTGGCTGAGATGCAGGGCCTGCTTTGTGTGATGGAGGCACAGTGCTGGCATCTCTCCCGCCTTAGCCCGGGCCTGGAGAGTCGGCCCTCGGCAGGAGGGCCTGGCTCCCGGGGGTGGGGGACGTAGACAGCCCTGTGGACCTGGGGAGGGTCCTTCGGCTAATTGACACTGGCGTTCACCTCATTTACCGCTCTGTTCCCTTCTGAGCTCCAGGCTCCCACCCTCTGTCCTGCCGCTACCGGGGACCCACAGAGACCGCACTTCTGAGTCACAGGGCGTCGGGGTTCGGGCAGGGCATGGAGCGGGGCGTTGGGACTGTGCTCCCCGGCTGGATCATTCACCAGCCCCGGGAGCTGGGCAGTGCTTTCTCTCACAGAACTGCCTCTGCATCTGGAGAAGATGGGGCTCTCAGGCTGTCCTGGGGGGGGGCAGGTGTGGAAGGCTGACTTCAAGGTAGCTTGGAGCCTGCACACTTGCAGGATCTTCCTGTGCGCCCTGGGTTTCCTCCCATACCACGCCCTCCAGTGCAAGGTGGGTCCCGGAAGGGATGCCACGGCTGGTGGGAAGTCTTCCTTCTCCCCGTTTCCCTCCCCCCAGTAGCTTTCTCCTCGCCTCTCCTTCTGGGTCTTCTATTACAGGTCTGTTTGTACAACCCATGTCATTCTGCAGGTCTCCGAGGCTCTGTTCATTTTCCTTCAGTAGTTTTTCTCTTTGTTCTTCAGATTGGGTAATTTCTATTGACTTAACTTCAAATTCACTGATTTCCTCTTTTGACAGCTCAAATCTGCTCTAGAGCCAGCCCGTCTAGTGATTCCCCCCCACCCCCTACTTCTGTTACTGTATTTTTTTTAACTCCAGAATTTTAACTTATTTTTTTTAGTAGTTTCTATTTCTTTCTTGAGATTATTGATTAGCTGACTCATCATATATACTCCTTTAATTCCTTAAACGTGGCTTCCTCCAATTTTTGGAAAGCACATACATAACATTTCTGAAGTCTTTGCTGGCTAAATTCGATATCTGGTCTGCGTGGACTTGGTTTCCATGGACTTTTCCCCTCCCCTGAGTTTGGACCACTTTCCTGTTTGGTTGCATGTTGTGATTTTTGTTGTTGTTGGAAGTCAGACATTGTTTAACCTCTTGATCTTCATTGTTTCTCCTTAATAGTTGTCTTTGCTGATTATCTTAGTGACGTGTTTGGATTTTGTGTGTGGGGGGGTCATTCTTCCAGTAATATGTAGCTGCTGATGCTTCTACTTGATTTATTTTTTAAAATTCTTTTAAAGTTTTACTCTGCTTTCCTAAGCGTTGTCTCTATGTCTCTATGTAAGCTTGACGGTCAGCTGGTAACACGCTCGAAGCTGTGTGTAAACACCTTAAGCCAGAAGGGCCTCGGCTTCTCTGCGCAGCCCAGAGATACTCAGGCCTCCCAGGTCTTCCCTGCATGTGTGCGGCCTCCCAGGATACCAAGACCCCCTGTGCCCGCCTCCCTTCTGGGAGCTCCTGGCTGTCTCACTTCTCCACTGGGAGTCTGTCGGGACTCTAACCTCAGCCACCAGAGCTGTTGGGCCTTGTGCATTCGCTTCTCTACCCAGTCAGCCATGTTCACTGTCAGGCACTGGAGGTGGGCTCTGTCCTTCTCCTCCAAACCGAGTCAGCCCTTCCATGGCAAGGGTTCTGGTTTCCATGCTCAGCCTCGCTCAAGCAGAGCCTTCGAGGGCTGGGAGGGCCCTCAGGATGACCTTGGCAAACCCCCAATTTATTGCAGAGGGGATTTCGTTTTTCTCTTTTTTGCCGCCACCGCGACTGCCACTGTCCACGTGTCTGATTTTCTCTCTGCACTGTGGGAACTTGAGGGCAGGGGCCACCTTTACCCAGGTGCACACCCCAGTGTCCGATGTAGGCACCTCTTCGAGTGTCGGGGTGGCCTTTCCAGCACCTGTCCTGCCGGAAAGGAGTTCACTCGATGGCGGTCTGTGGGTTTGCAAGTCTTTAGAGTACACCTCATAACCTGATCATAGTCAAATGGGGAATCTACAATGACAACAGCCAATTAAATTCAATTACAAATCTTTCTGGGTAGCTTTTAACTTACTTAATATTCGTTGTCAGTAGCACAGGCTGCCTCCCCAACTCTGTAGTCAGGCTCTGCAATCGCCTCATTTAGTTTTGTCCCTCATCTGTTAAATAAGTGTCTTTGGAGCCTAGAGGAACATCCCTTCCTAGACTCTGCCTTTGTCCTTTGAAATCAGTGGTGCTGGTACTCATACACATGGCTGCTACCACGGGCTTTCCTTCCCCTCTCGGTCACCCATCTTGTCGGGCAGGGGGAGGTGGGGGTCCCCACCCCTCCTCTAAGCCAGCGGCTCCTTGGGGAGAATGGCGCCACTGCCGGACCACACCTGCGTGCTCTGAGGAAGCTTGGTGCGTTGGGCTGGGGACTCCTGACATTGCAGCCCAGGGATCAGATAAATTGCCCAGGTCATTCCCCAACTTCCAGGGAGGGCCAAATCCAAGCAGTTCCTGGCAGAGATAACTGTCTCTGAGTGTATGGATGAGTTAAATGAAAGACATCCCTTCCTCCTGTTCGCTACTTCTCAGGTTGGGTTCACTGAATGAAAGAAGGGGTAGACGGGAGGATATAGTTCTGTTGGCTTAGAGGAGGCCATTTATGAAGGTGTAGGCAAGCTAAGGAAAACCAAGAGAGACAATAACCTACCCAAGGCACCTCAATAGGTGTCACCAGCTAGGCCCGAAGGCACGGGGACAGAGCGGTCCACCTTCTGCTGCTGCTGGTGGCTATAGTAGCTGCGGCCTTAGAGATTTGGATGGCAAGGGATGAAGAGCGTGACCTTTGGTTTCTTCCAAGGTGAAACCAAATAGATGTAAGGAAGCTTGGTAGACATGATTGCAGAGGCCACGCAGCGCTGGGGGAGGGGGCTGAGGAGAAGGGGGACGGCAGAGATAATGTCTAGCACACAGAGGATGGGGTAGGGAGCCGATATCCCATTGGGAGCGTATGTGTGGATCATCTGGCCTCCCCTCAGCCCGGGGCTGGGCTGGGCTAAAGGATCCTTGTGTCTCTCTCTCTCCAGGAAACACGGCGTCAAAACCCAGCTCATGCAGCCACCCAGCCTGTCCCTCAGCTGGCCTTCCTGGTCTCTGATCCCATCACCCAAGGGACTCTTTGCTGTGTCTTGTGCCCAGGCAGGAGAGCTGTGAGGTGTGGATGAGAAGCCGCTAGCCTCACACTCTCCTAGTCCACATTGCAGGGGAGACAGAAACAATCTGGGGCTTCCCTTGCCCCAAGAAGTGGGGCTGTCTTTTGTTCAGGGAGGAGGTGGAAGGTACCCGCTGGGGAGGCCACTTGCTTCATCAATCAAAAGCTAATGATTTCTGTGTCTTGTGGGGTTTAGGCCGAGGGTTGGGGGGGGAATGATGGCTGTAGGGTTGGAGTTGGGAAGGGGAGGGGAGTGGTCAGGACACCTTGGTGCTAAGAGGGTGGGCGTGGAGTTGAGAGAGGAAGAGAACCATTGGCTCTACACGCTGCTGCCCCTGACGGTTGCTTTTCTTGGCCCGCACCAGGCTTGGCGAAGAGTTGGGGGACTGCAGAGTACAAGACATGAGAGCAATCTTACCAACAAACCCTGTGCGTTACAGAGAGAAGAGCCAGCGTCATGCACGTGGCGACTTCCCCCGGTTCGCATGGAGTAGATCCACGGCATGCCCCTAGTTGCCGTATGAAATCAGACTAGGAGAGAGACTGCCGGCCCTGCCTTTTTCTTTCCCTTCGGTGCTGGACTTGGAGCCCAGGGCTTCACGCATGCTAGGTAAATGTCCTACTGTTGAGCTGCCGTGTCACCTTATGTTACGGTGAAGGGTGTCGAGGCTCGGAGAGGACGTGTAACTGGCTTGAGGTCACACAGTGAATAGGCAGAGAAGCCCATAGCTGTCTGTCTGTTCCATATCCTTCCGCCAGACGTTCTGAGCCTGCCTCGCAGGGCTGACCGGAGGCGGGAAGGGGGGCGGGGGCATCTCCTCATCAGATGCCTTCTGAGCAGGGCCCGGATGCTGTATTTTGATGACGTCGCATTGCTAATTGCTATTGTCTGCCTGCAGCCTCGCTGCTCTGTGCTTGGGATGAGGCGGGAGGCCGGCCCAGAGATAATTAATGGGCTCCCATCCTCTCTTCCTCTGCTCAATTGAACTCAATTTGGGTGGTTTTCACTAGTTCACGCGGAGGCTTCAGGCAGGGGTGGAGGCTCATGGGACAGTGATACCCCGGGGGTTGCCTGGGCTCCCCAGAGGTTTTCCTGGTGCCTGGCCGGCTGAGGTAGCTGTCCCCTGCTGGAGGGTCCAGCCCTGTGCCCATGAGCTCACCTGCACCTGTCCGCTCTGAGATCAAAGGGACCGCCATGCTTCGGCGTCCTCATCTTCTCCCTGCTGACTCTCACGCTGCCTTTCCTTGCATGCCTCCAGTGACAGCAGGCTCGCTGCCCCTCCTCCCGAGCTTCTCCGGTGGGAAGCGTAGTTTGTGAGCGCCGCGGCAAGGCCGCCACTCGGGCGCTGGTCTGCGGCGGGCAGCCTCAGCCCGCTTTGTCTGCAGTGACCGGCGCAGATGGGATGGGTTTCTGCGTGAACCGCGGTGGGAAAGTGTCAGGGAGCGCCGCCCGGTCACGTGTCAGCCCTCGCCTCCGGCTCCTGACACGGGCTGCGTGTGAATTTTCCTACAGTTTCTAATGTGGGCCCAGGGGTCAAGTCCATTCCCCAGCAGCTCTTTAAACACTGGATAGTTTGTCCTTATAAATGTTCTGCAGGCCACAGAAACCCAGTTCTTTAATGTCTCCCCCCGCCCCGTGCTGTGATTTAAGTTCATTGCCATCCTCCTGTGTGAATTTCTCCAGCGCACGACATTCAGCAGTGAAACCACTTCCCCAGGGAGGGCTGGCTTGCAGAGCCTGGCACCAGGTCCCCAGGAAAGCAGCTTTGCCCCCCGCTTTCATCCCCCCACCTCCAGCTTGAGTGGTAGTCTCTTGGCAAGGTTCACTTTCCACAGAGTCCCCTTTTCAAGGAGCAGACGAGACCTCGTCTCATGACCGGCACTTGTGTTGTGGGGATCACCCTCTGTCCCTGCCCTCCACTCTGTGGCCTCGGTTGAGAAGACCCAAGCAGCAGCTCTTTTCTGAGCAATCCTTACACGCTCAGGCTTTCACTTCTGCGGCCATGAAGGAAGAGAGGCCACTGGGGTCAGCCGAGTGGCCTGTGGTATCTCTCCGCGCCTTCTTTTGGCTGGTCCTTTCTTTTCCTGCTCTTCCTGGAGTCTGGGCCTTCCCCTGCTGCTGTATTGCTGGCCGGATCCTTCTTGTTCTTGGAGGATGCTCTGTCTTCTGGCCTTAAGGTCCCTGTGGAAGGGCTTGGTCACCCCAAACGGTTCACCAGATGCCAGGACGGAGTTCCAGCCTTGTTGCTCTTCGCAAGCTGGTGGTCGACATGGTCTGTGGCCAGGCTGGAAGCTGGTCCTTACCTGCTAGCTGCCGACGCGGAGCTTGTTATAATTGGCCTCGAGGCAGACAGACCCAGGATTGGCCCCCGATTCCCTGCTTGCGACTCTATGTCTCCCAGCCTCGTGTGTCCAAGTCGGGGATGCATTTCCATCTGCCCAAGACGCTGTGGGACTTCGCAGTGATCACGCGGCTGGTGCTCACCGAGAGCCGGGCCCGCTTGTTCTCGAGCCCGTTGTCTTTGTTGCTGCTGTCGAACCCAGCCCTCTCCCGGGCGTGCAGTCGGGGCGTTGTGGGGCTGACTCGGGTGGGGGTGGTTGGTTACACCCCTCTTGGGACCGCACGGGGAAACGCGGCGCTTTCCACGCGAGCAGTGACAGCCGCCTCTGGCACTTGGGGTCCTGTAGGAGCTGTCGACTCTGCCCCTGGCTCCAGCGACACCACAAGTAAACAGCGGTTGTCAGAGTCGATTTAACGTTGATATTTTTATCACATATCAGGGCCCCATGCCACAGCAAGCAATGACAGAAGCAGAATGCTAAATAATTTCTCTAAATAATGCAGGCTCCGGGCTGCTGGGAGGGAGGGGGGAGCCCGGGGGGAGAGGGGCTTCTCCGCGTTTCAGAATTCGTGTGCGAGGGACTCCTGGAGGCGCCCCCCCCGTCCCTGGGGCCCTACCGCCGACAGCCTCACTGGGGCTGCTTCTTGGTAAGTGGAAGTAACCACAGGGAAGTGGGACACAGCAAGGATGGGCGGGGAGAGAGAGAGAGAGAGGGGCTTGCACTGGATTCGATCTGGAGGAGGGGGAGAGGGAGGGCTGAGAAGCAGAGGAAAGCTGAGTCCCAGACTCTGGGCGGCGGGAGGGAGAGCCAGAGGCGGAGATGGAGGCATGGAGGAAGCCCAGGGAGAGAGCCACAGGAGTGGGAGGAAGGAGGCTCTGAGAGGCAGGTGTCCCCGGGCGGTGGGAGGGGCTGGCGAGGGGCCAGGGAGGGCAGGGTGGTCACTGTATGGTCGTGGCAGGAATGAAGACACGGGAGGTGTGGAGGGGTTACACGGCGTTGTTCCACAGTATAAACCCAGACCCGGGGGGCGGGGCGGGGGGAAACGTCTTCTGATTTTCCTGTGACCATCTCTGGAAGCCGGAGGAGCCTGTGGCTCAACCCCCTATCGTGTGAATGGAGCTGGTGGAGCTGGAACTCTGACCAACCCAAAGTGTGGCTGAACCCTTCTAGAAAGTTCTAGGTCTTCCTGCCTGGCTGCTTCCTTCTTCCCTTTCTCTGTCAGTCTAGCCCGCAGGGAAATCCTGGGACTGGCTGTCCCGAGGACCCTTGCGGCCTGCCAATCCCGTTGGAGCTCGCCCTGGGTGGGGGGGTCCACGGTGCGTGGCGTGGGTACCCCGCGCTGCAGGGACAGCAGCCCCCCACCCCGGCGGCTTAGCCCCGCTTTCCCGTGGGCGTGGCCCTCGGATGCAGGCCCGGATGGCTCTTGTGGGAATCTCTTCTTCCAGGAAGGATGCGGGGATCTGACCCTTGGCCCTTGGGTGGTATGATGCTACGTGTGCTCGCGTGTGACCTGTGAGTGTGGACCGCCTCCGCCCACGGGTGTCAGCCCGGATCGCCCTCTGGGCTGCGAGGAAGGTTGGGAAGTTCAGTGTTTTCGTTTCCCTGTGTGTCTGTGGAGGGGTAGATGGCCTGGGATCGGTGGGATTTGTCACGCCATCCCTGTTCTGCCGCAGAGGGCATTTCCGCCGCCATCTTTTCTTTCTCTGCACTTCTCTCCATTCCTGCTGCGCCGTGTTACCCCATCCCACGTGCCACAGATCCTCTTCCGTTCCTCCAGCCCACCCTTCCTCCTGAAAGCGCTCCTCCCCTCCCCCCCCCTCGGGTCACTAATTGGAAAGTGACTTTCTTTGGAGGATGCTCGTTTGCAGTCCCACGCCTCGGGCTGGGAGCTGGAGCTGGCGTTTCGCTCACGTTCCAAAGCCAGGTCTGGAGCCTCGCAGAAGGGGCTGCCTTGCTAGGCTGCTGCGGCCTGGCGTTTGCTTGCTCCTTCCTGCCTCACCGTGGTCACCCGGTGGCCTCTCTGTCACTCTCCCTCACTCACTGAACACATGGCATCTGCTGTTTTCTTCGTCCATATGCCAAGGTCCTGGGAACTTCGCTGCCCACATAGATGACGCGTCCAGAATCCTGGCCCGTCTGTCCTCTCCGCTCTCTCGTGCATATTGCTTGCTGTCTTTGCTCCACGTTAGGCAGACACAATTTGCCCACAACTGCCCCCTGCTGAAGTCAGACATACAGCTTCCTGCCAATAGCCTTCACAGAGCGTGTGTTGCGCTCTCCCATAGTTTCTCTTGATTTCTTTGCCTTTCTTGTCCTGGCTTCCTTTCGCAAATAGTTTAAGTTTCCTCCACTACTTAACTTATATCTTAGTCAAGTTTCACCATAAACCCCAGCAAGTATAATGTGTGTGTAATAGAAATATTACTCAAATGTTTATCAAAAAGAATTGGTGGATTGGGAATGTGGCTTAGCTGTAGAGAGCTGGCCTAGCATGCATGAAGCCCTGGGTTCGATTCCTCAGCACCACATAAACAGAAAAAGCTGGAAGTGGCGCTGTGGCTCAAGTGGTAGAGTGCTAGCCTTGAGCACAAAGAAGCCAGGGACAGTGCTCAGGCCCTGAGTTCAAGGCCCAGGACTGGTAAAAAAAAAAAAAAAGAAAGAAAAGAATTAGTTGACACGATTGTGTATGTTCCCTTCCCAAATCTCTGTTGTTAAGCTGGAGATCTAGGACAGTTGGTGGTAGGAGCTCTGGTTCAGAAAGCTGACCGGTTCAAGACCCAAGAAGAGGCAGCATTTCAAGTTCAAGTCCAAGGCAAGCTTGAAGGAAGCGAAGGTGTTTCCGTGTGCTCACGGGAAGCTGTGCGTTTGAGCTGGTAGCTCTATCCAGGCATTCAGGCGCTGTGGAGGAGCTCTCCCCCACCAGCCTACCAATGCAACCATGAATGCCATCCAGAAATGCATGCTCTCCCAGGCAGGCCCAGAATATTGCCGGGTCAAATGTCTGGGCACCCTGTGGCCCAATCAAGTTGACACGTTCAAGTAACCATTGCTGCCACTTTTGTATCCTCAGGTGCTTTGCCCCTTTCCTTTTGTCTTAGGACTGGGAAAAGCTCCAAATCCTGAATCAATCTAAAGGTCTCCTTTTCCCCTTCCTTTCTCCTTTTCCTTAAACTCTGGATATTTCTCAGCGGTCAGTTCTCCACCGCCTTCGTGTTTATTGGACGAATCCTCCCTGGGTGTTCGTCTTCAGTCCCATCTCTTTAGTTTGGATCCGTCATCTGATGACCCTGGCATCTTGCCCCTACCCAGATCAGTTGGCTCACTAGCTCCAAAACGTAACTCCTCCTCCTCCATCCCCACAAACCTGCTCCCCTGCCTGCCTGCCTTCTCTTGGCAAACCCATCCATTTGACACATACGTACCGCGTGCCTGCTGCTTGCCAGGCTGTGGACACCTCCTTCTTGGCTGCCCAAGCCGAGAGTCGCGTTGCACTCCTCTTTCATTTCTCATCTTTGAAAACGACCCCATCTTGCCGGCGATCTCTCTGTAGTGTCGGTTCCAAGCTTCCCTGCTCGCCGTTGCCGTCCTGTTGCTCCCTGGATGCTGTAGTTGGGATCCCAAGTGTTCTCCAAAGGTCTTTGTGCCGAAGACCTGTCCCTCACCGTGTCACCCGGGGTGAGGGGAAGGGGACTCTGGTGGGGAGGCTTTTAGGGAGACCTCTAGGCAAGTTGGGGTGATGACCTTGGAGGGGATAGTGAGACTCTGGTTCCTTTTCTTCTCTTTCACATCCCAGCCGTGAGGTGACATTTTGCTTAGCCCATACCTCCCTTCCCTGCGCTGCTGTCTCACCGTGGGCTCATGGACCGAAAGCGCCAAGGCGGTCAGCCAAAGGAAACCTTTGCTCTTTGTGAGCCAATTCACTCGGTCATTTGTTACAGTGGTGGAAAGCAGATGGCCGCAGTAGATGGCTACTCTCACTCACAAGCTTACCTCCTTATGTCTAGTTCTCCCCCTCTAATCCCTTATCTCCTGTAAGGCCAAACCATGCTCAGCCTGCTACTTAAACCTGTAACAGACTCCCCCCTTGCCCCCCAAGCTGCCAGATGTCTATCTACTCCCCGGCCTCCGTGTGACCCATCTTCTGCTTGTTTCTCCAGCTGCCGTCTCTCATGGTTCATCCTCTTCCTGACCTAGGCTCACATCCAAGGTGGAGTAGTGATTGTCACAGGCATGCTGTGCTATCCCTGAGCCTGGACCGCCCTGCCTTTCCCTCTTGGCCTGGTGAAGCTTTCCTAAGTTAGGTAGCATCTGAGAGACAGCCTTCCTCCAGAAGCCACTTTTTTTCCTGAGGCCAGCCCAGGTGGGACAGTGCAACACCACACCTTGCTTTCCTATGGTGAAGCTCCGTCTCGGTGGGGGCTCGCACTGCTCCTTGTCTGCATTCCTGCCACTGCACCTAATGCCTTGTGTGCGGTAGGTGTTCAGTGTGTGTTCAGTGAAAGAGTACAGAAGACAATAAGATAGTTCACGCGTCCAAGGACCCATAACCCAGGACCGTAGTACACGGCGAGTCCACGATAAAGGAGATACTCCCAGGCTGAAGCAGGAGGATGAAGCCATCACCACTAATACTAAGACTTGCTTGGCAACCCCAGTGGTTATGAAAGTAGTCCTTTACTCTGGGTCATAGAACATGGATTCAAGTTATGTGTCTGCCGTTTTGTTTTTAGCTATTCATGGCGTATGGCAATTCCTGTAAACTTCCCAAGGATTGTTTTCCTCATTTGTCAAAATGGGACATGAATAGGACCTTGTAATAGTGTCAGAATAAAAGTAGGTGAGAATTGTGGGAAGTGCTGTGTAGTTTACAATTGTGAGGAAAGTCTCTTTAGCATGTTAGGGGCTTGGGTGAGCATTGAGCCTCAAGATCAGCTTGGCTGGGGTCCCACACAGAAAGGAGGCAGTTACCCCAGGGTAGCTGCCGCTTACGGCTGGGGATGGCAGATTAGCAGAACAGAGAGCAGCAGCTGCATGAAGCTCCCAGGAAAAGCTCAGCCGGGACTCAGCTTCTTCCCAGACCCAGGTCTTCAATCAGGGAATAGACCCAAGGAGGCACTCTGGGAAGAAATGCATGATCTGAGTGAGAAATCTAGCTCCATTTTCAAACTTAACAGGCTTCCAGATCCCCTCCCCTTGGCTGGTCTCTTCCTGGGCTCTACCTGTCCTTTGCTGATTCCCCGCTCAGAGCTGAGAGGTGGCTACATACAGTGGAAGGGTTGTAAAGATGCAAAGGGTTCCATCAAGCCTGGGGTTCCTGGATCAGCCTTGCCACCTAACAGCTTTGTGGCCTGGGCAGTTGGTTCTGGGCCTTTTCTACACTGTGGGAATGGCGTTACAGACCGCCATGCAGGCTGCGGCGTGGGCCAAGGGGATGAAAAGCAGAAAGCACTCTGGATAATAAATGCCTTGCGACAAGTAGGAATAATGACCAGGCAATCAGGCTTTGTAAATCTGCCTAAGTCAACGGATGAGTTGACCGGCATGTGAGCGAGCGCCAGGAGTTGGGTGAGAATGGATTCCACCACAGGATGTTCTCCCTTTCGCGTCTCATTCCGTGTTGAGATTGCCTGTGCGGGAGGAGGGGGTCCGCCTGGTTTCTGGGGGAGGTGGGAGGTGGGGGCTGGGGGAGAGGAGGCTGGCCGTCGGGAGGGTCGAGGACGGGGCACAGCAGAGCCAGCCAGGCCCGTGACAGGACGCCGTTGTGCCAGAGTTTTAAATTGGTCGCTTATCGTTGAGTGTTTAAAGCAGTTTACTTGTGGTGCCAACTGTTCTTGGATGCTTTTTCACTAAATGTTTTATGTTTTGTTCTTGTGCCCAGAGGCAATTTTATGTGGTGGGGGCCCTTCTGTCAACCTGTCAGTGTGACTGATGAGGAGGGCAGAGAGGGAGGAGCCCGAGTCCTCCCTCGGCGCTGGTGGAGGGCTGTGCACACAGATGCCTGGTCAGGCAGACTGTCTGTTGGTCTGTCCATCTCCGGGACTGGGCCTGGGCCTCCCGTGAACATGGCTGGATGCGAGTGTTGAGAAATGGGTGTCATCTCTGCCCCCAGAGGGATTGAATTAGTCTCTCTGTCTGTCTGTCTGTCTGTCTGTCTGTCTGTCTGTCTCTCTCTCTCTCTCTCTCTCTCACACACACACACACACACACACACACACACACACACACGAGGCTTGAACACCAGCCAGGCCTACCAGTGGGCGATTCCCTAAATTCCCTTTAGGATGCGGTTTGGGGGTCCCCCTCTGGGGGAGGTCTGTGAAATGCACACCTTGCCGAGTCCTCCTGTGGGAAATGTGGGAGCGCACGTAGGTGTGAGAGGAGTCGTGTGAGGAGCTCAGCGGGAAGAAGGATGGGAAATAAGCTTGGCTTTAGGAAACTGTCTGCAAGCTGGTTGGGGGCAGGGAATCGCTGGTGAGGCGGGGGGGGGGGGCTCTTTCCCATCCCAGCTCCCTTGGGAGCCAGGTCCAGCATCATGGTGGCTAGGGATGGGGGGGAGGGGGGAGGGAAAGGGACAGCAGCCCCTTCCCCAGCTGGGCCTGTTGACTCCACCCACCATCAGTCCCACCCACCTCCTGTGCTTCTGACACCAGGGGCTGAAGAGAGGAAGCAGAATTATCTCAGGCTGTAAGGGGATGCCTGTCTAGACGGGGGTGGCGGGAGTGTGGGAGAGAGCGCCGAGGACGAGGACGGGCGGGCGGGCAGGCGAGGACCTGTTTGACCCGATGGGCACACAGCTTGGGCTCCCAATGTGTTAACTCCCTGCTGAGTTCTCCATAGACCTAATTGTCACCAAAGCTCTGAGATAGTCGCCCACTCCCATTGATCACGGTAAGAGGCTAAACCAGAGACTGGAAGGAGGAGGGGCAGGTGCAAACGGACATCCCAGGCTCTGGCACCCCGTTTCTTAGCTGAAAAAACAAAAAAACAAAAAAAAAACAAGAAGCCAAGAGGTCATTTGAGAGCTGTGACCCCTGAGAGGTCAGTCCTTCCGAGCCTCGATTATAAACGCGTGGGGCGGCCACAGGTGGCCGCGGGGTAGAGGGAGGCTGCACCCCACGAGACGCTGACAGTGCTTCGCCCGGTCTAGCTGTCCTCATGCCAAGATGGCCTCCTGGCTGTCTCCCCTGCCAGCGGGAGGGCAGGAAGCGAGCGCCCCCCCCCCCCGCCCTTGGGGGTCCAGAGTGGGGGGTGAGCTGTGCGTTCTGCAGTGTGCTGCCTGTGTAGCTGTGGGCAGTAGCCTCTGGCAACTCATTAGCAACACAGTGGACTCCCTGGGAGAGCCGGTGTCAGGAAGTGAAGTTGGACAGACAGAAAGGGCGAGATCTGGGAAGGGCCTCTTCTGCCCCAAAGATGTTTGGCTAGCAGCTTGTAAATGAGTACCCCAGAGTGTGTAGCAGGTCAGACAGGTGCAAAAACCATTGCTTGTTGACTTGATGGGTGGAATGTTCCAGGCAGAATGTTCCAGTCACCTTAAAGAGATCTTCCGCTTTAAAGAGAGAGAAAAATGCATGGCTGCTTGTTCAGAAATCATGAGGCATTTCAACATGGTGACTCTCTGGGGTGCTGCGTCCCGTGAGAGCGTGGCTCTGGGCGGCTGCACCCTGGATCCCGGGGGGGGGCAGAGAGCTGTTGGAGTTGGGGAGGGCTCCCTCTTTTGGTCCCTGGAGGGTTGGAATCCTTCAGATGCAGAAGGACATCGCTCCACCGCCCATCTAGCCAGCTCCCTTCTCCCACCCCAAAGCCGGCACAAGGTAACACTTTTTCCACACGTTCCACTGAAATATAATAAAATATTTGCATGGTGTTATTAGATAAATAAGGGTTGACTGGAAGCAGTGCTTATTGGGAAATGCGATATGAAAATTCATTTCATAGGAAAGAACGTGGAAGCTTAAGTTTATGGTAATGGATTGATTGCAGATAGTATCTAATAACTCTATACAAATATATTTCAATCACAATATCTGTTGGGCTTCCCCCCCCCCCTTTCCCAGGCTGCCAAGGCGTAAGGGAGTGCTTGTGTGCCCGACCTCTCTTCCAGACCAGATTAGAATTAATTAATTGCTAATATTGCAACATTACTTTTGTAATTAAGAAGCCCACGATTTCCAGTGGCGGTGAAAATGAGAAGTGTTTATTATTGTCTCAGACGAGGTTGGGAAGGAAGAGAAGCGGAAAAGTCCTATCTCGGAGAGAGATCCCGGGGAGGGGGAAAGATAGTCAGTCCCTTCCGTCTTGAGGCCGTCTGTCCTGCCCGCTGGGTGGAACTCTGTGCCGGCAGCAGGCAGGGGGCTCATGGCCGGACCCAGGGCGAGCTCATGGCATCCTCGCCCAAGTTCCAGGGGCGGTTGCTTTCTGAAGCTTGTTGATCCCAGGGGGCGGGCCCGGGAGCAGCTGAGTGGGGAGGGAGGCGGGGCGGAAGTGGTGGCTTCCCCTGGGTGAGGAGGGCAGAGACCAGAGGTGGGTCACAGCTGATGAGCCGCGCTGCGCGCCCCCGCCCTCCCTTGATAAACTGCGGAATCCATTTGTCCTTGGCCCGAATGAACTCCTCCGGGCGGTTGCTGTCACTTGTGGGCGTCTGCAGAGGGGCCGGAGGAGGAGGAGGAGGAGGAGGCGGCGAGGTGCCTGTCTAAGGCCCGTGTGCTGGCCTGTCTCCCAGTACACGACCCTGGGAGTTTGCTTGTCTTTCTGCCTTTTCCCTTCCCGGGGAGAAAATGGAAATAATTTCCTTTGAAACGTGACATTTCCTAATCCGGCACCCGGCCTGGCTGACAGCAGGATTAGTTGTGTGAGGGCTGCCAAGCCTGGCTGGCCATATGCGGGCATCTCCCGTGGGGCTCTGGTGGCCAGCGCCAGCCCCCTCCCCTGGCTCTTCTCCCACCCTCAGTCTGGTCTCAGCTGCCCCCTCCATCTGGGCATCAGGGGTGGTGGGCGGCAAGCCATCCCTGGGTCCCTATCCCAACCAGGAGGCAGGGGCTCGGTGTGGGCTGGCGTTTCTTTCATCCGCCTACCCGAAGCTGGTAGTATTGTGAGCAGGAAAGCCAGACACCTGGGGGTGGGTTCCAGTCGCGGCGCGGCAGGGCTGCGCGGTTGGGGCCCCGGGGCTCTTCACCGTGGCGGTGTGGGTTTGGGTCTTCTTATCTTCCAGAGGAAAGCATTGCATCAGATTGTTTCTTCCCCCTGGGCTCCCAGCAGTCTCTGATCTGTAGTCTTTCTCGCGGCGCTTTTGTTAATAGTAAAAAACCGGTGGTGGTTACAGAGCAAAGCATTCTTCTGGCTCTCCGGCCCCTTCCCCTGGGGTGTGCGGACAGGTGCTTTGTTTTTTAGAAGTCTCCTGGGTGTGGGGGACCGGACACCTCCACCCTCCTGTCCTGTGCCAGCTTAGGACGGTGTGCACCACGTCGCCACCTCCCGGTACTGTTTTCCTTCGTTCACAGTGGAAGAAACTGAGGATCTGGAGGAGGTGAAATGGCTTGCTTAAGAGATTAGTGCAAGGACATTTGAATGCAGACTGGCCCAACTCCTAATCCGCCGCTGCGGCCCAGGCTCCCTCTCATCTGGGAGTTTCATCTGGGAGTTGGGCTACCAGCCCGGCTTCTACTTTTTCCATTTTGCAGTAGGGATTGGGGTGCTTTTGATTGGAAGGGTCCAGTGTGCTCTTGAGAACCACAGAGGGGTCCTGGCATTGTGATCTGCAAGCCTGGAACCTTCTGAGGTCCTACGGATGATGCGCAATCCCTGACCCCCTAGGCTGAGTGCACAGATGGAGAAGGCGTTTGTTTGGACGCTCAGATGGGACCGCAGTTCAGAGGGAACTGAACAAGGACATATAAAATGGATTTTGTCTGTGGGTGGCATTGCCTGGGGCAGGAGGACTCTTTCTTGGCCTTTGAGAAGAGGAGAAGCAAAGGATCCTAGGCTTTGTGGTACAGCCAGGAGAGCATTTCGAGGCCTCCTTGCTCAGGCTTCTGTTTCTTCATAGGTCAGTCACAGACTCGGACTGGGTCTAAGATTCTTGTGTCTTGCCAAGAGGATGGAGGCTGGTAGAGGGGGGAGTGGTTGACTGGGCCCACCTCTCCTTGAGTGGCAGGGGGAATGCAGTCAGGCTTAGCTGGGCTCCCTTTCCCTCATCTCCAGCACAATCAAGCCCCTTCACTTCAGAATGACAGAAGGGAAGAAGGAGCTTTTGCACAAGACCCAGAAACGGAAGGAAAACAGCTTGGTGGTGGAATGTCCTTCTAGGAAACTGTATTTGTCAGTGACTACAGTAGCAACACTGAGAACAAAATCTCAACCCCTTGAGCTCAGACAACTGGTCTACCTGTGTGAGCGGGGGTGTGGTCCACTGGGAACCCCTGTCTCCACTTCTGAGAGGGGATGTTTACATAGCCTGCTTCTCTCAAGTCCCAGAGCTCAATCCTGTCTCTTTCCCTGTCTGTCTCGCTTTGTCTTCTTGCTTGTCCTTTCTTTTCCGTGCCTCTTTCTTGGTGTCTCTACCCCTCCCGCTCTCCTCTCTCATTTTCTCCCTCCCTTATCGATCTCCCGACCTCTACATTAGCATTCACAACCTCCGGCACCAGCCACTTAGGCCAGAAAGACAGCTCCTTGGAAACACAATTGAAATATTTTTATAAATGACCAGCAGAGTTTGAGTGACATGCCCTTCTTAGGCTAAATAAAATTAAAGTTAAACCTTCTAAAAAATACATGAGCCAAACATCCTCTGCACATTTCATTATGCAAATGCAGCTGTCCGGCGCTGCACAAATTAGCCCTTCTTTTGAAATTTGTGGCTGCGTGTTCCCTTCTCTCTGCATTCCTTTTTATTTTATTTTATTTTTTTTTCTTCCTCCTCTGGGTTGTGATGGAAAAGGCTTTGTGATTTGAGGCAGACAGCTGGAGTCTGGGGAGGTGGGGGGGGCTGGTGGGCGGGGGGACCGAGGGCTCCTTATTTCTCTCTTTGTCCCTGCTCTTCCTTCTCTTCGGGGAAAGGCCTTAGGAAAACAATCAGCGTACGATACCTCGCCCCTTCTTTTTGCGACTGCTTGGCAGGGTCTGGCCGGGAGAGGTCAGTCTGAGGTTGGGAATGGGGGCTCAGGGAGAGTGGGGCTCTGAGATCCTTGGGTCTGGGGACCGTTGGTGGTCCTCGGGGACGGCAGCACTGAGGTCAGACAGACCCCCCCTCACCCCAGATCCAGGGGCTTCTTCCCTAGGGTCTCAAGCATCACAAAGCCTGTTTCTTTTGCTTGCTGGAACTCCATATACAAGGCCTTTAGGTGCCTGTCTCCTCTGTGTCCCGGCTAGCGTCTGGAAAATTCTCAGCCAGTGTCTGGGAGCGTCATGGTGATGAGGGCACAGGGGGAGGAAGGGGCTTAGTAGGACAGATGTTTGCTGGCCACTTACCCCAAGCCAGCTGCCCAGACCACCAGAGAAGACTGTGGTCCTGCTCAACAAGTCCTTGCACCTACTGCCCGAGAGTGAGGTACCACCAGCAGAAGGACTTGTTGCCCCTGTCCCCTGAGGGCAGAAAAGAGAGAACAAGACAGTTTGTAGGGATGCTAGCCTCCCTGCTCTTGGGTGCCTTAGAGAGAGAGGCTGGTTTCCCTTTATAGGTCCGGGGACAGACATTGAAATGGGTGTGGTGAGGAGGGAGAGGAGGCTCCAGGTCTGACGACAGCCAATGCCCAGTCCCGTGGTGGCTCAAGTGGTTCTGACTACTTCACAGAGTGTGGTAGGCTGGGCAGCTTATACACATCAGAAATTTACTTCTTACTCTTCTGGAACCTCAAGATCTGCGAAATAGATCTCTCTCTCTCTCTCTCTCTCTCTCTCTCTCTCTCTCTCTCTCTCTGTAAATGAGTGTGTGTGTGTGTGTGTGTGTGTGTGTGTGTGTGTATTTATTTTATGTTTTTCTTCCTTCTCTGGGTTGTAATGGAAAAGGCTTTGTGATTGAGGCAGACAGCTGGAGTCTGGAGAGGTAGGGGTGGGGGGGGGTTGGAGGGTGGGGACTGCTGGCTCCTTATTTCTCATATATATGAGAAATATATATATGTCCCTGTCATATATATGTGTGTGTATATATATATATATATATACACACACATATATATGTTTGTATATTTTCTGATCTGTTTCTCACTTTTCTTTCCACTCAACTCCGTGGTCTTAATTCATGCTGCTAAATATATCTATTTCATTACTGCTGGCTGCTGTATTTTTATTTTAAGCAAAGACTGCTTTTGATTACCCTGTTGACAGACATCAGGCCGCCTTGATTCCTTGCTGTGGAGAACCATTACTAGGATGTCTCCTCCCGTGCTTAGCAGGGGGTCTGCCAGGCCCTACCCAGCCGCACCTAGAGGATAGCTCCATCAGTGACTCCCTCCTACTTGCCCGTGGATTCCTGCCTTCCTGAATCTTGGTGTCCTCTGACGGCTTCAAGGCATCCTTCACTGTTGTTTGTATCGCTCTTATTGCTTTGCTATAGTTTGTCTCTTTGAGTACCTGCTGTGGGGAAGAACTTGCTTGGAGTTCACCTTATGGGAATTACTTGGCATGTTTTCTGTTCTTCTCCAGTTCTGTGTTGCTTCTTGACTTAAAGGAATTCCTAATATATGCTGGCTAAATATACGTAGCTGGATGACAGGGGTGTGTCAGCCTCCCAGCGCCAAGTTTTGTTGTTTGAGATGTGGAGGGGGTCTCCTGGACTTCTTGTCTGGACTGGTCTTGAACTGTGGTCTTACCAATCTCTACCCCCTGAATAGCCACGGTTACAGGTGTGAGCCAGTGTGTCCAGTTACAATATGATTTCTTTGTTTTCCTTGTTGCAAGGAAAGTTTTTTTAAACTACTTGGTCACTTGCCTGTTGACTCTGTGGTTGTATCCTTCTGCGAGCAGGATTCCTCTATTTTATTCTAGTCAAGTGTGTCATTTCTTCTTTTTTTGCCTTATCGTTTGTGTCTTTGGGGGTCTTATTAAAGAAATCTTCCCATACCAAAGTCCCAGAGATCTGCTTCTTGTCTTTCCTCTATTAACTTTATAGTTTTTACATGTCACATTTCAGGCTTTAATCTTTTGGGTTAGTTCAAGCTCTTATATAGAGCAAAGGGAGACGTAAGTTTTTTTGTTTTTAAATTTATGGTAAGTCTGACTTCCCCAAATCACCTGCTGAACAAGATGCTCTTTCCTCTCATTCTTTAGGCCATTACCTATGTCATCTATCTGATCCAAACACATACATGCACACACACACATACACAGGCATGCACGCACACACGTGCGCACACATGGACACACACTGGATTTTCTCTATTCCATTGGCCTGCTCATCAGTACCTTTGTCAACATGCCAATTTCCTATTCTAAAATGTTCCTGTGGTAGTCCCTAGGACTCCCCACAAAGAGTCAGGTTCTGACTTTCAAGGAAATGGTAGGATTGCACTTCCTGGTTTGCTCAGTGTTAAACGTGGCTACGCGGCTTGATCTGGACAGTGAAATGTGAGCGCAGCCGACACCTGTCCCTCCTTCAGGGAAGCTTCCGGGTGCTGTGGAACTCACCATGACCTTCTCCTGCCCTGACTAAGGCTCCAGGTCTGGGAGGAGGATGGGACCAGCCCCTGGGTCCCCAAGGGTGAAAACGAGCGGGGGACTATGGAGCCTGTGCTGGATGCTTATTTGAAAGGATCACACCTGGAGGTTTTTGTTTCTGCAGCAAAATCTAACCTGTCCTGACTCAAACAATTGACATGGTTTGTACTAATTCTAATGGAAAATGGGCCGCATCCTTTCTTTTAAATATTGCTTTTTGTGGTTTTTGCTCGCAAATTTTAAAGAGTTTGTCAATCTGCTAACATATTCTAGCTGCGGAAGAAAATCCACCAAGGGCTGGGAATATGGCCTTATGGCCTAGTGGTAGAGTGCTTGCCTTGTGTACATGAAGCCCTGGGTTCGATTCCCCAGCACCACATATATAGAAAAAAGCCAGAAGGGGCGCTGTGGCTCAAGTGGCAGAGTGCTAGCTTTGAGCAAAAAGAAGCCAGAGACAGTGCTCAGGCCCTGAGTTCAAGCCCCAGGCCTGGCAAAAGAAAAGAAATAAAGCTACCAACACCATTTTGAGCAAGATCGTGATCGAGGGTGGGAGGGCTTTATACTGCTGGAATACAAGGAGGTTTAGTTTTAGTTTGTTTGAATTTTTGGTGGTACTGGGTTTCCATCCAAGGACTCATGTTTGCTAGGCCAGTGCCCCACCGTTTGAGCCGTGCCTCGAGCCCATTTTGCTCTTGTTACTTTGGGGCTAGCTGAGTTTTGTATTTTCGCCCAGGCCGATTTCCAGGTTGTGCTCCTCCCATTCACTCTTTTCCCCGTCGCTGGGAGGATAGGTACGAACCGCCACAACCAGCTTTGCTGAGTGAGACGGGGGTCTTCCTAACTTTATTTTGGCCTCGAAATTCCATCCTCCCAACCTTTGCCTTCAGAGTAGCTGGGATTACAGGCGCCAGCCCCCGTCTCTGGCTAAGGAGGTGGAGTTGCCACGGCAAGCCTCCTTTTAAATATGATTGGTACTGTATCTCTAGATTGACTGTGCCCCCCTCACCCCCAGCTCACCCCAACTTCTTGCCACTTCTCTGGCCGATGTTTTCCTTATCCTCTCTGCTTGATTTTCCTTCACTCTCACCTCCTTTCCCTGTGAATAATAACAGATTTCCCCCGGACTCTTGCACGGAGAGGCTTCTGGCTCTCCCCACTTTGGGGACCCCTGTCAATCAGACCATCAGGAGATTCACCTTGCATTCCACATTTATCAAGATAATCTTTCCCCAAATGACTTCTCCCCTAAGAGGAAATCTGATGCCAGCTGTCAGGGTAAGACAAAACTATCCATTTTATTACACTTAAAAGATGCTGGGAAAAATTGGATAGCTCTTGGGGGTATGGTGGGGGTGGGGGAAGGAAGAGGTACATTTAGATAATTTATCTTACGTCGTAAATGAATTATACTGTTCTGTGGATAAAGATACTAGCTATAGAAACTAAGTTGTAGGGAAAAGAGGAGAAGGAAAATGTGACCCGTTTCGAACCTAAAAGTGATGTCAGCTGGGTGCTGGGTGCTGGGAGCTGGGAGCTGGGTAGCTCACACCTGTGATCTCAGCTACTCGGGAGACTGAGGTCTGGAGGATTTCTGTTGAAAGTCAGCCAGGCAGAAAAGTCCCCGAGTACCCATCGTTCAGTTAACTGGCAAGAAGCTGGGTTGGAGGCGTGGCTCAGGGAGTAGGATTCCTCACCAGCAAGCAAAGCTGTGAGGGCCCGAGTTCAAAACCTGGAACTGACCTTTAAGGGGGTGTTGGTTCCTATAACAAATATCTGAACTAGATCACTTCATGGCGGGGGGGGGGGGGAGAGCTAATGGCTTTAAGGTTTTCCTCCGCAGCTGTTTGGGCTCGTTGCTTTTGGCTGGTAGTGAGGCAGGACATTGGGGTGGAAGCCCAGGGTAGGAAGTTTTGTTTGCCTCATGGAAGTGAGGAGAGATCCACTCTCCCAATGTCCCCTGGACCGGCCTGCCCTCCCCCCCCAACCCCCCGTTGGGATCCAGCCTTTAGACTTAATGGGGGGGCTTGACGCCCCTCCCCCAAGCCCTGGAGGAATGCCGAAGCAGGCTACGCTCTCTGGGTCTGGAACCAGAAGAACTGGCTTTGCTCCCAGCCCCCAACTCTCTAGCCAGCCAGGCGCCTACCTGTCCTGCCCTGGCTCGGCGCTTTTGAGTGACGTTGGCTCAAGGGGATCAGGTGACAGCTTTCAGCCTATCGGCGTCCTGGCCGACCGTCTTCTCTTGGAATCATCTCCCTTTACCTTTGCCTTAATAAACCAGTTGGCTCCTGAGGCTTGCTCCGAGACTTGTGTACGCCTGGCTTTATTTATCGGTAAGGGGGTGGGCACGCTTTCTTGTTTCGGCCACGCGCGCGTTAGGACGGTGCTGGCTCCCCCGCCCCACTCTAGCCTTATCTGCTGGCCGGGTGACTAGGGGAGAGGGTGAGAAAGGGAGTTGTGAAAAGAGTAGCTGAGTCTCGATCCCCATGCCGGGAGAGGCTACTGAGCCCGACACCCCCGACTGAACTTCCTTCCACCGGCCCCATCTCCTAAAGACTCCCCCAACGCCCAACACTACCTCAGGCTGGCACTCGCCTTTTAACATACGCATCTTTGGGAGACACCGAAAATCCAAAGCATAGAAAAGGGCAAGTCAACCAATTGGGAGATTTTTTTTTTTTAAATAAATATGATGAGACAAAACCTGTAATTTAATAAGACATTCACCAAATCACTCTTCACACCTGTGAGCCTTGGAGGCTGGGATTGAGAGGATTGCAGTTAGAGGCTAGCCCTGTCCCTCCCCCCCCCCCAAGTGCATTAGAACCTGGCTCAGCAGGTAAAGCTGGGCATGTTAGTACACCTGTCACCCCAACTATAGGGGCAAGTAGAAGTAGGAGGGTTGCTGTGCAGGTTACCCAGGGCAAAGAGTGAGATCCCATCTCGAAAATAACAGACGGACCTGACTACCAAGTGAAGAGCCCTGAGTTCAAACCCTAGTGCCACCACAAAGAAGCAGAAAACTGGAATGGCTTGGCCCAGATGGAAGGGACAATAATGTGTGCTGCATGTACATGCTACTGCTTTTTCATTTTTATTTTTAGTTGGTTATAAGGCTTGAACTCATGGCCTGGGCACTGTCCATGAGTTCTTTTTGCTCAAGGCCAGTAGTGTTCTACCACTTGGAGCCGCAGCTCCACTTGTGGTCTGTGGGTGGCTAATTAAGAGATAAGAGTCTCATGGCTTTTCCTGCCTGGGGTGGCTTCAAACTACGATCCTCAGCTCTCAGCCTCCTGAGAAGCCAGGATTATAGGTGTGAGCCACCGGTGCTCAGCTCATGCTATTGCTTTTAATATTGAAAATAATCCGAAGAGAGATAGTGTCGTGGAGACTTAGAGGAAGAAACCTGCCTAGGTTCAAGCATCTAGCTAGGAAATAACAAGCCTGTAGAAAACGATGCTACAAGCAGACAGAAGAAAACCTGGGCCTCCATTCTTTGACACAGGGGGCCTTGAACTTCTGGATCTTTGGCAGTTGGTGGGCGAAAAGTTGGGGTCGTACATAATGTTAGCATTTCTTTTACTGTGGGTCAGGTCAATCATCTTTTCTAGGGTTTTAAGAGCCACGTCCTGTAAAGCGAATGTCTGTATCTTTTGCCCAACTTTTCATTGATTTATTGATGTTTTTCTACTTCCATAGAATTGTTTGCAATCATCTTCTTTTTTATCCCTTGACTAGAAAGTGAGTGTTTGAAAAGCCTAACTCTCCTCTCTCAATAAACTTGTGTTGAATTGAGTTGAATTTGGGATCTACAGGGCCATGGATGTACAGCAGGAGAAAACAAAAGAAAGGGGCCTGGTTACACTCTGGCTCCAACTAAGCCCGGCATCAGCCAGTCTGTCTCCCGAGAGCATCTGGCCTGAGCTCTCCACACACAGCTCAGGGGATTGGTAGCCGTGTGCACGGCAGCGGGGGCTTCATTCCTAGAGGGAGGGGGTGTTTCTGATCCCCAGTTACATCTGACAGAGGCTTGGCACAGTCCACGCATGGGCACCAAGGAGGGCCGAAGAATGCTTCTGAGACAGATCAGAGAGCAGAGAGAGAGAGAGAGAGAGAGAGAGAGAGAGAGAGAGAGAGAGAGAGAGAGAGAGAGAGAGAGAGAGAGAATATGGGGGGTTGTTTTTCACCTCGAAGAGGTCTGGATTTGAATTCCAGCTTGTCACTTGGTAAGCGTATGACTAACCTACTCACATCTGTTTTCCTCATCTGTCAAAAGATAGTACAGACCTCCTGGTGGTGGTGAGAAAATTAAATGGTATCTAGATATCTATGTATCTATCTGTATCTTATCTAGTTGTCTGTCTGTATTGTCTATCATCAGTTCATCTCTCTATTGTCTATTCATCAGTTTCCCTACCTACCTATGTATCATCTGTCTATCTATCACCTACCATCTCTATCGTTTCCTGTTTTCTTTTTATATTCATCAATATTTCATCTCTATTATCGTTCTTGTTTTTCTATTCATCTATCCTTGATCTCTGTCATTATCTCTGTCTGTCTGTCTGTCTCATCTATCCACCCAGTACTTTTCCTACCCTGTCTCGGGCACAACATCGATGCTCAGGTGGTATTCGTTTAATAAATTTCTCTTCATATAAATGACTGGACTCTGAAGCCTTCAGAGCTCTGCCCTGTGCCCCCCACCGCCCCCAGAGCCCTTCATCCACAGCTCCATCCTCCACGGGGCTCTTGGCAGATGACACAATGCTTTCCGGTCTGCCGTTCCCTGAGGTGCACTCAGCCGTCCACTCCACCCCAAGGCAGGAGGACTTGGACATCCGACAGAGGGACAACAGGTGTCGTGGTGGAGCAGCCCTGCCTGCTGGGGTCCAGCCACTGCCCCCGGCTCCTCCCTGTATCCATGACATCCCACCCTTTCCTTGACCGGAGGCCTGCGCAGAGAAAGTACTCCCGGGGCCTACTGAACTTGGAAACAGGTTTGACCTTGAGGGTCCCTTTCCAGGCTTTGGATTGGAAGCGAGGTTGGCTAGGGCCTGGACATCTTCTCTCTACCTGCCGGAGACAGTACCTGCCTGCTTCGGTCTGTTCTCCCTGGCAGCCGGCCCAGGCAGCCGGCCCCTCCCGCACGCCATCTCCGAGGGCCGTGTCCTCGTTCATGGACCATTGGGTGCAGGCTGCTGCTCTCTGCTGCCTAATTGCCAGTGTCCTTGTTAACACCCTCCCTCTGCCTTGGTGCCTCGCACCCACCCACCACTCCTGGCTCCCCCACAGTGCCTCCTCCTTGATGAACAAGATGTAAGTATACAAGTTATTAATCTTCCTACCGAGGCAATTACAGCTCTGCAAAGTTCCTCCTGGCCCACGTTGGCTCTTCTATGACAACCTTATCAGGTTAGCAATTTCAGATCTGCATTAAGTGTTCAGAAATCAATTTTCAGCTTATTTTGTGTTGCAAAGTTTGCCATGCCTGAAACCGCACTGCTAATTGAACAAGAGCAATTGATGTTTTAGCAGTAATTAAAGATGGTAATTATGACCAAATCTCCCCCATGGCCCTGCCGTGTTTGCTTTTGGACCTGTCAGAGTGGCGGGCCAGCCAAATCAATCTTAATAAAGTTGGTGGTTCAGAAATCTCCCCAGAAATGGTATCACCCTGCAGGTGGAGTCGCAGGGAGCTGGGAGGATGGCATATTTGGGGCTGTGGTGACCCATCAGGTGGACAATCAGAGAGTCGCCAAGTAGGGCCAGTCTGGCCTTCTGAGAGTCTTGCCAGCTTGCGCAGGGTGTGGGAGTTGGGTATGGGGGTGGTGAGGCCCCCAAAGACCCAATGGCTGTTTTCTCGTTATTGAGATACTTAACATCTTTGGGGAAGAAATGGTGCCCACGATGCACAAAACCACCCCAGAACTCTTGCTTTTGCTCAGAAACAAGGGATGTCCTATTGTGTGCAATGTGCTAGGAGCTAGGAGACACTCTCTTAAACGCGCCTACAGCAAACACAAGTGGCTACTCCGTGAGTCCAGATGAGAGCGAACTAGAGAGTTAGTTTATTAGGAAATTTGGCTCCACAGACTCAAGGCCTTGAACTCTGAGGCTGTTGTTGTGAGTGTAGGAATCCAAAAGTCTAGAGAAGGATAAGAGTTTTCTGGGGAGAGAAGTAGAGATTGGTGAGGGGAGAAGGGGAAGGACTGGGGGAAGGTAAGGAGAGAGAAGGGAGAGTAGGGGGAGAGAGAATTTGTCTTTCATCTTTCCTTGGCCTTTTTATCCTCTCTGGGCCTCAGTGAATTGGATGATGTCCGTCCCCATTGTGTGAGCAGGGGCAAAGGTCCTTATCTCCCAGACATTCCGTGCCAGTGAGCCCGGCCCCGGACCAGAGGATCCCACAGCTCCTGCCTCAGAACCCTCACCACAGCTTCTCTGAACTTCTGTGTCAATAGTGTCAGGAGGTGATAGGCATGAGTGGTGGCAACCGGACCACAGCTCTAGTGACAATGTTGTAAAATAGACTTTCCTAAGGACAAGCTACACAAGCAAGATCTCAGGCTGAGCGTCTCCTCCAGCCCTAGACCTGGCACAGAGGTCGACCAGTTGGCCACAGACATCCTTCAAAGCATAGCTTTGAAAAGCATAGGGCAATCATACCCCTACCTGGACTTACCTGCCATTGGCCCAGCCCAACTGGAATGCATGGAGCACGAGGCTCACACATTTTCACACACAGAACAATAGGCACAGGTCGGCCTAAGGTCATGCCTTTCTGTGGCTTGTATCTGCTGTTCACATACATACCTGGGCATCCAGGCTGCACGTTGCACGCGCTCTCAGCCTTGCTGGGAATAGCTACCCTCTGGCCAGATGGCATTGGTTCTAGAAATGAGGAAATTTGGGATCCAGACATGGCTTTAGTCAGAAGATTAAACTTCCAGGGGAGCATGGGGATGGGGTGGGGAGTGGTGCAGAAGAGAGATTGGTCGGGGAGATGAAGGCTGGACGCTGTGGCTTCCTCTGTGGGCATATCCCATCCGTCCCACCGCCAAGGGAGGTATTTTGAGACCTCTCAGGCAGGCCTACCGTAGTCTCCAGACGCCACATGGCCAGTCCCTTCCCTCTGAAGGTCAAGCCAACTTAGCTGGAAACCAGAAAAGGGCTGGCTGCTGCAACTGGGAGATGTGGGCTTCGCCTCCCCCCCACCCCCACCCATGTGAGGCGGAGTTGTGAATCTCATCGCACCCTGGGTATCCGCGGTGCAGTAGAAACCCCATGTTTGGGCTTTTTCTTTTGACTAGGAGGCCTCTCCCTCAATCCTGTCCCTGGGGTCTCATTTGCTTTCCTAGACAGGACCGTCTCTGAGGGGGCAGACACCTGTTCCTCCTGCCTCTCCCCCCACCCCCTCCAGCTGTCTGAGACAGCTTAAGCTCCTCTTCTTTGGTAGCTGGTTCCAGAAAAAAAAAAAGAGAGTGAGACAGAGAGGAAGAGAGAGAACAGCTGGTCATCTCTTCCAGATGCTAATCCCCCCAGGCAGGGCTAGCATGCAGACATAAACTTTGCATTTCGCTTGCTAATCTCCGACTCCCCTAGGAAATAATCACACGGGTGGACAAGACGTGGTCATCTCTGCCTGAGATCTGTACCCTCAATCTGGAGTCTCTACCAGAGCTAGTTGCTTGGTCTTAGCCCCGAGCTATTTTGGCAACACTTCCTGGCCCCTTCCTGGCTGCAGCTGCTGGGGCAGCCCCTAGGGGGCCCCACTTAGGCAGAGTTGGGGAACAGAGGGGGCTCAGGGGGTCCAAGAGCAGAGGCAAGGCTTCTTATTGCCAGTGTACCCACAGCCCCTGTGGTTAGGACGGAGAGACCCACCACGTGTCCCCCCAACTCTTGTCTCTGAGCGGGGCTGTCTGTGCTCCCGAAGCTCCTTTGCTGGATGGGTGATTGATTAATTGATTTACATATTTATTAAAATGTATTTTAGTAGCATCTTTGCCTTTGATGCCAAATCTCATTTCCTATTGTGGGGCTGCTGACAGCCGGCATTGTAAATGCAAAGACACTTTACAAAACAATTTAAATAGCAATTGCCACCAGCTTAAAAAATGAGCAAAACAGACAAATAAAATACTGATGAGGAAATTGGCAGCTTCAGGACAAGGAGGGCCAGGGGTTTCTAAGCAGCCGGCAGCTCCGGGAGCCGGGCAGGGAAAGGTCACGTAATTGTCTCTTTGGAATGGCCCAGATTTTAGGTGTGGATGAAACAGGTTTGCCCTTGCTGCTCTCAGAACACAGGGCCTGGCCCTTAAGGAGCCTGTCTTCTGGGGCTTTTGCCGAGAGGGGGTGTAGAGATGAAGGTAGCAGTGAGGATCGGAAGCCTGGATCTCTCTCTGCCTTGCAGTCTACACTTGTAAGGTTGCGCCTTCCTGCTCTGAGGAGCTCTGTGGGCGCGGAGACTGGCCTGGCGGTCTGGGAGGCCTGTGGGCAGGTCATTCATTCTGGTCCATGCTCTGCCTAGGAGTGTGTAGGTAGAAAGTTGGGCCTCTGTTCTGGCTGCTGCCTGGCCCAGCTGTGGATGTGCGGCAGCTCATCTTCTCTCTCTGGGATCTCTGCCTCCTCTGGTGGGTGCACAAGGCCACTGGACATCTGGCATCTAGCTTGTGTGATTTCCAGGATGGAGACATTCCTCTCTTTCTTTCTTTTTCTTCCCTTTCAATTCCATCCCATTCCATCCATCCATCTATCTATATGGTAGTATCCATCCATCCATTTGTATGGTATGACCCATCTGCTCACCCACCCACCCATCCACCCACTCACCCACCCACCCATCCACCCACTCACCCACCTATCCATCCACCCACCCACCCACTCATCCTCCAACCCATCCACCCATGCACCCACCCATCTATCCACCCACCTTCCCATCACTCACCCTCCCACCCATCCATCCATTCATCCATCCATCCACCCACCCACCCATCCACCCATCCATCTATCCATCCATCCATCCATTCATCCATCCACTCACCCACCCATCCATCCATCCACCCACCCACCCTCCCACCCATCCACCCATCCATCCATCCATCCATCCATCCATCCATCCACCCACCCACCCTCCCATCCATCCATCCACCCACCCACCCATCCATCCATCCATCCACTCAACCGTCTATCCATCCATCCATCCATCCACTCAACCGTCTATCCATCCATCCATCCATCCATCCATCCATCCATCCATCCATCCGATAGGCTAGAATACTCTGGAGTCTGATTGCAGGGAGTGAGAGAGGGAAGACGAGTGGGGCCGAAGCCTGCAGAACAGGAGACCAGGACAAGCCCGAATTTGCAGCAGGACATCGTCACGCAGTTCCTGAGGGGGGACAGAGCTGCAGGCCATGGGGAAACAGAGTGCAAGCACCTGCAGGTGAGCCGGATTTGCTCATCCTTGACCTTACACGCCGGAGTCTTCCGGTCACCTTCCCCCTCCTGGACTGTGCGCCTTGGGCTTCACCATGGGCTTCACCCCCTCCCCAAGACCGTCTTCCAAGGTCCCTCTTGGGGCCGTCCTTCTTCCATGCTTTGAGAGCCCGTTGTGCAGCAGCTCATTTGCAGCTATTTTTTCTTCCTTTCTCTCCTCCCTTTTTATCCCCCCAAGATACTCAAAAAGGTTCATTGTCAGCTTTGACCTCGTACCAGAATTCTGATCTCATAAATCCAGCAGCCTGCGGGACATCTCTCCTTAAATGTCTTGCTTCACTGTAAAAACGTCTAGAACCAAAATTCAGCATCTTTTCGAGCCATTGCTCTCCCTTCCACCGCGCCAGTGTGCTTTTTATCCACCCCCACCCCACCCCCGCACTCTGCCTCTCTGTCCTATCCCAGCCCTTCAGTTTTCTCTCTCTAGTTTCCGGGAAGTTATGGCCACATTTTTTTTTCCCATCAAGTGTGTATACCTTTTCTATGCCAGGCACAGACACAGACACAAACCAATTAGCTACGTGCCTTCTTTCCTGGGGTGTAGGCTGTTGTGGTCACCAGACTGACCTTGAATGAGCTGACCCTATACACAAGAACTCTGCTTTCCCTCAGTAGGAAAGTGATCTAATTCACAGCACACCATCTAGATTTTATTTTTCTTATTGTCACTTGTGGGGCTTGAACTCAGTTAGTGGGCTCAAGGCTAGCACTCTACCACTTTGAGCCACAGCACCACTTCCAGAATTTTTTTTTTGACAGTTTTATTGGAGATAAGAACCTCCTGGGACTTTTCTGCCTGGGCTGGCTTTGAACTGCAATTGTCAGTGCTCAGCCTCCCTGAGCAGCTCGGATTACAGGTGTGAATCACTGGCGCCCACTTCATCTAGATTTTTTTTGACAATAAAAATCATAGGGAGTAGGATGGGTGAAATTTAGGTATATTTTGAGGCCCTGGTTTTAATCTCTAGCACCAAAAACATATTAAAACAACAAAACAAAAAACACAAGTAGAGAAGAGAGGTTTGAGCACCAAGACGATAAGGAGATGGAAATGTTGATGACTCGGATTGGATTGGTACAAGCTGTGTCTATATGTTAAAATACCACATTGTAAACTGGGCGCCAGTGGCTCATGCCTGTAATCCTAGCGACTCAGGAAGCTGAGATCTGAGGAGATTGTGATTTGGGTAAGCAAAAACCAGCCAGGAAACAAACAAACAAGTGAAGCCGTGGCTCAAGTGGTAGAACACCAGCTTTGAGCGAAAGAGCTCAGGGACAGCGTCCAGTCCAGGGTCCCTGTGTGCCCCAAGACTGACAACACAAACACCCCTCCCCCCAAATAAAACAATAGTGTGCTAAGTGCCGAGGGCCCCACCTGCAGTGGCCTGGAGACACTGTGTGTCCACGGTGTGGTGCTCATTCATTGGCTTGTCCTAATTCACTGTTCTGGTTGAAGATCCAACACCATGCCAGGCCTGGTGCTGGGGGTGCTAAGTGCAGAGAGGAAAGGGACGGAGGAAGGCCTGAGCAGGGCTGTTCATGGAGGAGGGGTGGGGGTCATGGGAGCAGAGGTATGGTGTATAGAAAGCCAGGGACCAGGAGGTCACCCAGACCTCACCCTAGGGAAGAAGACGGGGGAGGAGAGAGAGAGAGACAGAGAGACAGAGACAGAGAGACGAGAGGATAAGAGGGAGAGCGAGGAGTGAGGGAGAGAGGACAGAGGAGGGGAGAAGGGAGCGTGAGGCAGATGGGGGCAAATGCACCAAGCTAGTGGTTGCCCTGCTGGGGAACAGCGCGGGGCTGCCAGGCTGGCACAAGGAAAGGCTCCCGGGCAGTGAGTGACATTGACCGTCAGGGCAGAGGGACGAGCGGGGGCTCCTGGGAAAGGGGGCTGACTGAAGGCGGTGGAGGAGGAAGGATTCACTGTGGTGGTCTGACCTAGCTTGCCCTTGATTTTCCTTCCTGGCTCCCACGCAGAGGGGCGTAACCATGGGAGTGGGGGGAGGAGGTGTGTGAGTTCTTTGTTGCAGGGCACGGCATGGCGTGTGGGTAAGGTGTACGGAGCATTTCTAATGAGGAGAGCCCGTCTAAGCTCCTCCTGTAAGGGAACCTCACCCAGGCGAGGGTTTCACCTGTGTGAAACTCAACTTGTTCTCCCTGCCCCAGGAGGCCTCTTATCTTGGACTCTAGCACTGGCTGGCAGACCTCAGCTGTGTAGGAAACTGAGGCAGGGTTTTGGGTGTTACTTGTTCACTGGCTAGCTCACTCACTTGCTCCTTGATTAATTACTGCTGGAGCCCAGGCGCTCTGGTACGCTGGGAAATAAGTTGGCGCCTGCCATTTATACTTCCTGTCATTATTTACTTTATGTTTTCCCTGAATATTTAGAGAAGTCTTGTTAAAATGCCAGCCTGCCTCCGCTGCGCTGAGGGGAGGGGCTGGAGTTGTAAGGGCAGGGGGCCTGCGGATGGATGGGTGTGGGATTGCGGGGTGGGGTCCCAGCTGGCTGGGGAACTCAGTCGAGGCCCCTCATCAGCCAGTCCTCTCTCCTGAGCTTGGCCCAGACCTTCACAAGGGTCCTGTCTCCTTACCAGGAAGTGTGGTGCAGTGGTTAGGCAGACGGCAGGCCCGGAGCTGCCTCCTTTAATGAGCCCGTCACTCGACCTCTGTGGGATGTCTTTAACTTCCTTTCCCCCTTAAATTTTCTATTGCTACTGTGAACGTGATGTACAGAGGGGTAACAGCTCCATAAGCCAGGTAAAGAGGACAATGTCCCCCCTCCTCTCCCCCCTCCCTCCCTGTCCCCCCCTCCTGTCTCCACTCACAAGCTGTGTAGCTCATTTTCAACAGTGTCTAGTGAGTACCACTGCTGCATTTGTTCACCCTTTGCCCCTCCATTTCTGTGCCCCCCACTACCCTCCCAAACACAGATAAATGAACAGACCAGACAAAAATGAACCTAACTTTTGACTTAACCTCCCTCAGGGGCTAGAAGGAGGCAGCACCGTTTGCGGGTGTCCTGCGCTAACTCAGTATGAGCCCCAAAGTGGCTAATGAGTGAGGGCTGTCATTGTCATTAGGAAGAGGTAAAAAGGTCCCGAGGGTCTCTGTCACACAGAGGAAGAAAGAAACACAAAGACCAAGTGCTTTGGTCTTTTGTCGCTTTCTTTTATTTTCTTCAGTGCTGGGAGTTGAACCCAGGGTCTTGTGCAGGCTAGACAACTGCCCTACCCCTGAGCGACACCCCCTCCTGTGGTCTTTTACTCAGATAAAGGAGGTTGGTTGGCAGGTCCTCACTTGTACCCTTGGCTCATCCCCGGTCCCCTTAGCCGCACAGCTTGGTCTAAATGGGCCCTGGGCACAAGCGGCTCCACGGCTCACGCGAGAACTGAGCCCACAACCCTGGCTTTGGGAGAGCCACAGGGCACCCCGGCGGTCACACCGCCCCCTGAGTGAGAGGTGCCTCACAAGGGCACCCAGGAGGCCAACCCCAGCCGTCCCCCCCCACCTCCCGCTTCACCAGCAGGCTCTCCCTCCTCTTCCCTCCCTAGGAGCACAGCCATCCCCATGGAAACTGTGCCAGCGACCCTGTGGGGATAAGACAGGGATGAGGAGGGAGCATAATCAAGAATTATTTGTTTGGGGTAAGAAAAAAAAAGAGTGGAGTGGGAGAATGGGAGGGGAGAAGGAGAGGAAGGCAAGGGGAGAGAGAGAGATTGGAGAGAGAGACAGTGAGAAAGAGGAGAGTCTTTTCTTTGGGGAAAAAATGGAAATTTAATCAGATCAGTTTTTATAGTGCAAATAGAAAATCAGTTTTAATAAAGCTAAAAGGAAATGCAAAACAGCCGCTTGAGATGGAGGCTGTGTTAAACAGACAGCTCCTTAGGACTAAGAGTCTGGGATATTTATTGTGCGGAGACAGAATGAGGAGGGGGGTGGGGTTCTGGCTGAATTTCAAATAGGTGTTGGGTTCGGCTTTGGGGTGGGCAAGCAGCCCGTGCTCCTCACCCCTGCACCCCTCTATCTACAGAGGCAACTCTCCTAAAATGAGACAGGCACGAGGAAAGGACGGTGGGACAAGAGGAGTTTTCCTCCCCCTCCTACGGGGTGGGCCCCCAGAGCCTCCTGGGGTAGCCCCAGCCAGTCCTGTCTACTGCCTGCCCCCCAGAATCAGACTCTGCCCTTCCCTGACATTCCCCCCCCCCCCACTTTCTGCATCTGATTCTTAATTATGGTTCTGGCCCGGCTCTTGATTTCATTGCTTTCATTTATTATAAAAAGACGAGTGTCTGTTTTTTGAAACGGCTATCTGGTCGAATCACGGTTGATAAGCAACACTGAGCTGTCTTTTTAAGACAGGCCAAATTTATCACACTTTAAAAAAAAAAGCAAGCGTCTCCAATGGCCTATTAGGAAATCCCCCCCCCACCCCATTTTCCCAGAGTGACATTTTAGTAAAAGGCTTTATCCCCCCCTCTCCTCCCCAGCTTTCACAAAGCACTGCCTTGAAAGAGAGGAGGGAGGGAGGGAGGAGGGCAAGACACAGAGTACTTTTGAGGCAGTTCCATAAAATATATGGAGATAACAGGATCCTTGCTAATGGGGCTGTTAGCTCGGGAGGAGTGAGGGGCTCTGGCCTGTAATTAGGAGAGAACCGCGCATCTTCAGCTACTCAGCTATGGGAGGCTATGGGAAGATAGGGGGCTCTGGGCCAGAATGATAGGTTGGGAGAAGAGGGCATAGGGAAGAAAGGGGGCCAGGTTGTCAAAAGGGAAGTCCCCAGAGCCCTTTGGAGGGTCCTCTGTCTTGGGGAGCAGCTTCCATCACCCAGCGTTGCCGAAGTGGGGTGAGCTCGCCCCATCCGCACATGGGGCTGTGGAGGGGAGCCGGGGTTCTGCCAGGGAAGCTCGCTGGCTATCTGCAGGCCCAGGCTGGTCAGGAGCTGGGCTGACGGGATTTGATGGGCTCAGCTAGAAGCAAATGTGGCTCCTGCTGCTTGCAGTAAGGGAGGTTCTGGAGGGGAGGGTGGTGGCTGCCCCCCCCCGCCCCGTGTGTGGCCTTCTCCCCAGCAAGGCCTGGGTGGTCTCCATCTGCAGACATGTCTGAGATACGGGGAGGGAGGGAGGCTAGCTGGCAGCAGGCCCGCGGGGTGTCCCTCCTTCTGGCCAGTGGTGACCAACAGATTTCTTTCCAGATCATTCTGAACAGGAAGGCTTCCATTCTTTCGCAAAGCCTTCCCTTTACTCTTCTCTGAGCCCTGGGCTTCAGAGAGGCATCAAGATGGCAGTCCGCCTTTCTCTGCGATGCCCCTTCTTGCCTTCTCTGCCCTTTGCCTCACGCCCTCTTTCCCAGATGGGGAGCCTAAGAGCAGCAGCAACAGCGTACCGGACAACTGGCTGCATGGGACACAGAGAAAGCGAGGCAGGGAGGGCCTAGGCGCATGGCCATCCACCTGGGGGTGGGGTGGGGCGGGGGGCGTGGCCTTCGGAGCCGCTGGGTGAGTGACAGAAAATCACTTGACTTCCCTGAGTCTGGGCTTTGCCTCTGTGGAGTGTCACCGAGGCACTGAGAGGGTGAGATGAGTGAATCGGTGGGGAACTTGTGCACACCTTGGCCACCTCCCAGAGAGGAAGCGGAGGCTCGGAGCCATGGAAACCACCCATCTAGGCCGGAGCATCTCCAGGTGAACCACACCTGAGAAGTCCCGGTTACCCGATCCACTCTGGGTCTCTCTGGATCCTCGGGCCTCTTAGGGTCAGAAGCCATGCCTGGCATTGTCTCTTATTCCCAGAAGACATTAAGGCTGGGGGTGGGGCTCAGTGGCAGAGTCCTTGCCTGGCACGCACGAGGCCCTGGACCACATCTCCCCCCCCCCTAAAAAAAAGAAAAACAAGACAAGCAAAGAGATCTCCTGTTATTGGAGGACAGCAAACCTCAGCTCCAAGTGAGATGCACAGACGCACAGAGCAGGGCCACCGAGAACTTAAGTTTGACTGGGACCGAGGGCCTTTCCCAGGGGATGAGACTGTCAGTGCTAACACTTGGGGAGGTCCGGGCAAACCCCAGGATAGGGCTTTGGTGCAGGACTCCCTGTGAGTTGATACCCTCGGGCGGGCTAGGCCGTGGCAGGAGAGCTCTGGAGAGGGGTGCCCTGCCCTAGAGCGTGTGCCTGAGTGACACCCAGGTGAGAGTCTCGGGACGCACAGGGGAAGCGGGAGTGAACGTGCCCTTGCCTTGGGTGCGGCCTGGGGCGTGGGGGGGGGGCGTGGAGGGCAGGGGCAGGGGACTGGTGCGGGATGTAACCGGGAAGGAAGGCCGCAGGCCCGGAGAAAAGCTGGGATGCCTCCCATCGAAGGCTAGAGTCCTAATTTCTACAATGTCCAGGTTCCGTTTCAACCTTCCGAGACCCGTGAGGATGTTACAGGGCTGCTGCGTGCCAGGGCTGCTTGGCTTCCCTAGCATGGCTGGGTGCCTGGCCCGCGGCGAGAGCCCGGTGGCGCGGAGCCCAGGGAAACCCAGCTGCTGACGGGATAGAGTTGTCCTGGTTTGGCCAGGCAGACTGGTGGGCTCTGACCCAGGCTGTGATCCTCTAGCACCTCCGCTAGGACAGACGCCGCCGCAAGAGGCAAAGTTGGGCAGCATGGCTCTGTCAGGAATGCCACCTGGTTCTTTGTTCCCTTGCCTGTGGCGAGCTCAGGGACTCGGAGGAGATCTCACCTCAGGAAGGAGAATAAATGTAGCCACCTGGTCAAGGTTAAATCTATCCCCATGAGGCGCTGCAGTGAGAAGCCATGGATAAGACATGTGAGCTGCGCCTCCATTCATAGACTAAATCTAAGGATGGGACTGTACGGGTAAAGCAACAGTGAGAGCAGTTCAAAAGCAAAGGAAGCCATTCCCCTGCCTCCGGTAGAGGAGAAGGACCAGTCTTCATCCACAACAGATCTTTTCAAATTAAAAAAAAAAATAATACAAGGTTCTGTAAGCAACCAGTCTACCTATCTCCTATCTACCTACTTACCAATGATGACTTAACCAGAGCCATCAAGGCAGAATCTCATAGGAAGGAACCCCAAGTACTTTGTACCCAGGGGGACCCACATGTCTCTCTACCATTCCTAGCCTCTTCTTTTTTGTGTGTGTATGCTGGTTCTGTGGCTTGAACTCAGGGCCTGGACAATGTCACTGAGTGTCTTTTGCTCAAGGCTACGACTCTACCACTTGAGCCACCATTCTACTTCTGTTTTTTTGGGGTTAGTTTATTGGAGATAAGAGTCTCATGAACTTTCCTGCCCCGGTTGGCCTCAAGCCTTGATCCTCCAATCTCAGCCTCCTGAGTAGCTTAGGGCTTGAGCCACTAGCGCCCAGTTTATCTCTTTTCATATGGAAGTAATATGAGCTTCAAAGGACTTGGTGCCACTGACCTGACATTGTCTGCCATCAATGTACTTTGAGGCCCCCCCGCCAACAATATGAGTTTATAGCATTACTTTTTAGAAAATACATGCTTATTACTTGAGTTTGAATTCGGGGCCTCATACTTGCTAAGCATGCACTCCCCAGCTTAGGCTATGACTCCAGATCTTTCTGTGTTTTTGATAGGTTCCCTAGTTTTTAGTGAGACTGTGGACCGAGGTCCACCTGTATCTCCCATGTAGCTGGAATCACGGGCATGACCACCTCGCCCACCCTATTGGCTGAGTTGAGGATCTCACTAATGTTTTGGCTAGACTGACCTCAAACGGAGACCCTCCCAAGTTCTGCCTCCCAGTAGCTAGTACAGCCGGTTACGTCTTCGGAAGTAGGTGGGCAGTGACAGCGATGACAGTGTAATCCATGCAGGGGGGAAGCACACCCCCGGAGCTCAGTCTGGCAGGCACAGGCCTGCGTGGCCCCATCCATCACGGCGCGGACGGCTTGTGTAGTTAGTTCTCCAAGCCTGTGAATCAGAACACTGGTCTCTAGGCCCTCTAATTTTTCTGTTCGCTTAGTAGGTCTCCCCAGTAGATTAGACTGCATACCCCAGAGGAGTGAGGCTCCCTTCTTCGAGTCTCCATATCCCCAGGGGCTGGAATAAAGTAGAAACTCAATAAATGTTAGTCAAATGAAGGAAGCAAACCGTTTGAATAACAAAAATACCTGCTCTGCCGACCTCTCTCAGGATTGCGGGAGGATCAAATGAGATAAAGCACATGAAAGCACTTTGTAAATTGTAGAGCACTATACAAATGCAAATCAGTCACAGCTTTGGTGGAAATTATTATTCAAATGATTATTATTATTTTTCACTGTGGAGGAGGACAGGGAAGAGAGGGCCAGGGACGGTTGGCCTCTGCTGGTGGAGGCTGGGCTGCGGCAGGCACCGCAGCGGCCGGGTTCCCCGGAAGTCAGCCTCGGCAGGCTGTCGGGGTGAGGTGGGCCTGCCTACAGCTGTTCCGGGTGGGGCCGAAGTTGCTGTTGGAATCCTGCCCAGCAGGATTAGACTTGGAGCTACAAAGCACATCTTCCCCGGAACAAAATGAATTAAACACCAAGCTCTAAAGGAAAAAAAAATGTTTTGTTTTTTGGGGGGCTGCCTTTTTTTTTTTAATGAAATGGGAAAGGTGACATGACAGAAATGGCCTGGTGGATGGGAAGGAGGGAGGCTGGGAGAACAAGAGGGAAGGACAGAGACGGGCCGAGATAGAGCTGGCAGAGACAGACGGGCAGAGACAGAGACAGACAGACAGAAAGACCAGACCCGGACATCCTGTCCCCCCTCACCCCCAATTTCATTTCCCCAATGCTGTTATTCTGCCTCCTCCACCCCTGGCCCTCACGAAGGAGGGCCAGCCAGCCGGGTAGCCAAGAGACGCGGAGCAAAGGCGTGATTGATAATTGGCGACTGTAATTCTATAATTCATCTCTCTGCACCGCAGTGAAATTAAAAGAGTTTAGGTTCCCAAGCATAATGATCATCAATTAAACGCCGGGGAGATTTAGTGTCCTCATTTGAATTTCGTTTTATTTATTTAAATGTGTCTGTTCTGCAGGGAGGGGACCGTCCGGGGTCGGGAGTTGGGAGGGAGGGGGGGTGGGGTGCAGGGGGAGGGGAGGGAGGGAGCCGTAGAGACGCTGGTTTTGTGGGTGGTGTGGGGGACGGGGATGAGGGCAGGGCAGAGAGCCGGAGGTTTGCACGACAGAGAACCCATCATCGCGGGCCTAATCAGTTAATACTGATAAACTGCCAGCAATAACTGCCAATTGCGCCGCCGTTCGGAGCTGCCAGTCCATTCATTTAGGGAGTGCGGCGGCACCTCGGGCCGCACACCCGGCCCGCGTCTTCCTGTCTTCGCTCCGGGGGGCGGGGGGGGGGGGGAGGCGCTGCTGGGGAGGCGCAGTGATGGCTGCCTAGCACGAGGGGCGCCACGCGGGGTGGATCCGGCCTCTACCAGGCTGGGCGAGATGGGAGGACAGGTCAGCCCGATTCTCGGGGTGCTGGCTGGCACGCAGGTGGCAGTGCTTTGGGGATGTGTGGGGAGCGCCCAGGGCACCTGTTTGTGCAGGGGCACAGAAGGAAGCCTCAGGGATAAGGGTACTTGTGTGACTCAGCCAGCCCACTGCCTGACTCAGTTTCCTCGTCTGGAAAATGTGCTAAGTGGTCTGTAGGGGTCCTTCTAGCTCTGTTGCACTTTCTGCAGCTCTGTCCTGTCCCTCCCACACAGACAGACAGACAGACACACACACAGACACACACAGATACACACAGACAGACACAGACACATACATAGAAACATACCCAGATACATACACAGACACACAGACACACAGACAGACAGACAGACACACACACACACACACACACACACACTGGCCCTAGTGCTCTGGAGAGGCCAGCCCCGCTCTCTAAGTCCCTCCTCCACCCTGTGTTGCTGCCCACTTGGGCATTTTGGGGGTCTGGTTGCTGTTGCAGCTTCCTGGCATCCTCTGATTCTGACTTCTCACTTGCAATCAAGAAACTAAAAATAGTGCATAAAGGAATTCTGGGGCAGGGAGGGGGGCAAGGGGAGGCCAAGGACAGGAAAGTGCTCGGGTTTCCCCTGGGAACGTGACCTCATCATCTCTGCACTGGGTGTGGGAAGGGCAATGCGGCCCCTCGGCGGGCAGTGGGGGGTTTGGGGACACAAGCCTGCCTGATCACCAAGTGGGGGGCTCCAGGGACTGGTGTGCGCCCAAGGAGGGATGGTTGGAAGACTCGAGGGGGGGCGGGGAGGCCGCCGTGGCCACGTCCTGAGCATCCTGTGTCTTTGGGGGTGAGGTCCCTAGGATGCCCTCCTCGGCACTGGACTGGGAAGGGGCCCCTGGCCCACCCTTGTCCTGACACACCTGCCAGGAGGGGGCGCTCTGTTCCAGTGTCCACAAAGACATGGTTCCTGCAAGCTGGGGCCTTGGGTAAGGTTGGAAGGGGGCTGGGCTTTGTCATTGTCCCGTTGACTTTGTAGACAAATGGGACCTCCCCACCCCAGCCAGGCAGAAGGACGTCTTTTGGATGGGGATCAATGGGAGTGTGGAAGGCGGGATCAGATAAGCTAGCTTGGGGACATGGCTCGCAGGTATGGGGGCAGGGGGCAGGGCGTGCTCTGGGTCCTCAAACCCCAGGCCAGTCCCCCTGCCCAGGGCTGCTCTGTGGAGCGGAGGAAGGGAGGTAGATGCATGTCAGCATCTCTGCTGGTGTTGCGGGGAGACCCTGAGTTCTGGACTCAGGCTGAGCTGTGCCTCGGGCATACTGCTCTGCGTGTTTGTGTGCATGTTTACATTTCTCAGGGCCTCGGTTTCCTCTCCTGTATAAAAATAGGACGCATTACATCAGAGTTCTTGAGGGAGGAGGCGTGTATTGTATAAATACAAAGGATGGTGGTCATGACCTCGTCTTCATGTATAAAAAGAGCATCTCATTCATCTCTTCTGCGGGGCAGTGGACAGGGAGGGCGATATCTACCCTTGTGTGGCACCCATGCTCACAAGGGAATAGCTGTAGTACCCACTATGCTCCTTCTCCTGGGGAAGGAAGGGGCATAAATGCTTGATATTAGAGTCTGAGGGGTGCCAGGTTTTTTGTGTGTTTGTTAAACCACTGATTCAAATCAATGGCGGTCTCTTCCTTGTCTTTCCGGACTCCTTTCTAGCCCCCTCACCAAGCTGGTTTCGATCAAGATAGTCAGTCCTTGTCAATTCAGTGGTTTATTGGAGGCGGGCTGTGGGGAGCCGGGCCCTGCTGGGTGGTCTCCTGTGTTCTGGGATGGGCCCATCCTGGCTCTTTTGGGGCCTCACCTGCAAAGCTGTCTGTTTGTACGTTGTCAAAGAGCTCCTCCTGGCCCTGGCCTGTTTGGTTCAGGAAGGAGGAAGGCGTTTCTGGTCGCTGGAGGAGATAGGGAGGAGCCTCAGGTCCCCAGGAACGCCCCTCCACTCCCCCTTTCCTGTTTCTGTCAAGGTTCCCCCTCTGTTCTGCAACCCCCCAGGAGCCTCTGGCCTGTTTGGACAGGGCAAAAAGTATATTTGGGGACAGGAGCTCAGAGAGACCAGAATCTACAATTTTCTGTCTGGAATCCACAAGAGCACCAAACCCAAGTGGGCAAACAGCCCAACAAACCCTTAAAAAAAATTACCATGTGCTGTCCTTTTCTCTGATTGCAAAAGTAATACATATTCATGGTCCAAAAAATTTTGGAAAATGCAGAAAAGCACAAAGAAAAAAAATTCATCCATATTCTACTACCCAGAAGCAGCCACAATTCCTATTTGAGGTGTCTCACCTTCCTGTCCTTCCCTTATCTCTGCCTCTTTGTAGGAGTCTCATGCAACGACACAGCGTTGTCACCTCCTCTGGGGGGAGGGGGCCCCCAGCATCAGGAGCCTTTCCCCACATCACGGAGGCCCTTGGATGAGTGTGCCCAGATACTGGGTCTGGGAAAACGCATGGCCTCTCGGAGGAGATCTCAGTGCTGACATATTTGATGGCGATGGAGGACCATCCAACCCCGCTGGCTGGAGAGGCGGTCCTCGAGACGCAGGGCAGTGTGGGTCGCAGCGTTGCCGTGTCCCAGGACGGACGCTGTGTGAGATGCTATGCCATCACAGGAGGTTCTGCTCGGCTCAGTGGGCTCTTGCCCTGCCACAGAAGCCCAGCAGGGGGCGCCTGGCGAGGGCGCCAAGAGGCAACCACGATAGGCTATCACCAAACACAAGAAACTAGAAATGGCACTAGACAGGTAAAGGTGTGATCCCTGGTCTGAGCGTGGAGGCTGAACGCCTGCTTCTCCAGTGACACAAGCTCGAGGGATACAAGGACAAGACCGAGTTCCCTGAAATGGTACGACTTCAGTTTAGCTACGCGGGCTGTGTGGTCTGGGACTCTTCAGCCTCTCCATATACTGAACAAATAGCCACAGGGTATTGACTTGAAGACTGCCCACACCGGAAGCCCATCTGGCCGACACGGCACGCCATAGTCACCTTCCTTAAAACGTTCTGGTTAGGGAGCTGACGCCAGGCTCTCAAAAGCTGGTGTCTAGCTGCTAGACTTTTTGTCTTTCTTCAAACTCAAGATGAATTCCCTACCACAACCAAAACCAAAGCACTTGATTTGAAAAAAAAATATGAGCAAAGGACAGAAACAAGACATTACTCCAAAGATGCTAAAACAGTGCGAAAAGATGTTCAAGGTCAAAACTCGGTAGAGAAATCAAATCCAAACCACCTCATGCCCATTAAGACGGGGAAACAGAAAAGAAGGGCGGGGGTGGGGCGGGAAGGAGAGAGACACAGACACAGAGAGATGGATGTAGAGAATCTGGAACCCTTGTGCACTGTTGGCAGGAATGTAGAATGGTATAGCCACGATAGAAAACAGTATGGCCATTCCTCAAAAAATAAAAAAATAAAAATAGAATTGCCATATGGCTCAGCAATATCTATTTTTGGGGATATATGCAAGAGAATTGAAAGCGGGGTCTTGAGGAGATAGCTGTGCACTCATGTTTATAGCAACAGTGCCTGTGGTTGCCAAGAAATAGAAGCAACCCCAGGGCCCAGAAGTGTGTGTGTGGGGGGTTGCACATAAATGAAAGGTGGTCTGTCCACATGAAGGGTGGAAATTCTGTCGCATGCTAACAAAGAGACAAGCGTGGGAAGGCAGTATCTTAAGTGAAATGGACTCATCATGAAAAGACTAATGGGATATGATCTCACTGATATGAGGCACCCGTGGCAGTCAACATCACAGAGACAGAAAATAAAACAGGGATGGCAGGAGATGGAGTTGTTTAATATGGATTTCAGATTAAAAGACTGTGGATTGAATTCAGGGTTTTACTCATGCCGACAAGTCCTCTACCTCTCGAGCTGCACCCCAACTCCAATTTCAGATTTCAGTTCTGAGTGTAATCTGCACAACCACAGCCTGTACTTCACATTCCCAAACGGTCCTCTTCAAGATGGATAGGAGAAGCCAGGTGCTGGCGGCTCACGCCTGCAATCCTAGCTACTGAGGAGGCTGAGATCTGAGGATCACAGGTCAAAGCCAGCCCAGGCAGGAAAATCCATGAGACTCTGATCTCCAGTGAACCACCAGAAAACTGGAAGTGGAGTTGTACCTCGTATGCCTCATGGTAGGAGAGTGCTAGCCTTGAGCAAAAGAACTCAGGGCCCTGGCCCAGGCCCTGGGGGCAGTGCCTACACCCCAAGTTCAAGCTCCATGATACCCCCCCAATAGGAGGCTAACCTTTGTGTCATCTATATATGTATATATACAACTTTGTGTTATATATGTGTGTGTGTGTATACATACATACACACACACACACACACACACACACACACACATATATATATATATATATATATATATATATATATATATATATATGTATGTCTCCACAATTTGAAAATGAGGAGACAGGCCTCTTGATTCTCTGGTCAGCCCAGCAAGGACAGAGTTATGCATCTTCCTAGAACCTTGGAGGTGCCAATGCTTCCTGCATCTGGGCCTTCATGCTGACTACTTACCTCTTTCTTGGGCCATATTTGAGGTTTCTTCTTCCTTTTTTTTTTCTTTCAAACGGCCAAGCTGTTTGAAGGCAGGTCTAAAAAAAGTCTTTACCTTTTTATTTTTCTGTTTTTTTCTCCCGTGATGCAGAACACAGCGTCTCAAACGTTACCGTCGAGTTACCATCTGCCGAGGGGTGGAGCGGTCACTGGCCTTGCTCTGTCTAGGACTGTGGGGAGTGGTGGAGGAGAGAGGCAGGTAGAGAGGAGGAGGGGGAGGAAAAAGTAGGGTGGGGGGGAAGTGGGTTTCCTTACATGTTGCCCCTCGACTGGTTCCTACAGCTGCGCTCTCCCTGTGGTTAAACTCACCCGTGACTCGCTCGTCGCCATCCCATCCGGCAAGTGAAGGGCTCCAGGATGGAGCCGTGGACTCCCCGAGAAGATTTCCCATTGAAAAATGTTCTGGAGCAACAGGTGCACAGCGCTCCGCTCCCCGGGAGCCGAGTTCCGGGCCTCCGTCACGGTGAGCGCTCGCCTCTGCACAGCGGAAACGGATGACATCTCTTTCTGCCTCCTTCTCCCTGGTAGGCTCTTGGGCTTTCATACAAGGAGAGATCCCTCGTGCTGAGTATCTGTAATTTCTTCTTTGCAGGGTGGTTCCTCTGTTAACATTAATTGTCTGACTCTCTTGAAAAGCAATCTTTTTTTTTCCCCCAGTTCATGTTCTGGTTTTGACCTAACATGGCCATTCTTGGCCTTTTGAATGGGATTTGCTTCTCTGGTCGGGAATTAAATTTCCATAGCAACGCGGGCAGCCATCTTAAAAGCCCTCTTCCCTTGGCTAGGTGCGTGCCCTGCCTTCTGCCCCCAGCGAGGGGGCTGCTGGGGCCGAAGCCCTGGGCCTCTGCGCTCACCCCGGCTGGGCAGGTGGCACCTGGCACAGGCCTGTGCTGACACACCCGCCGCACAAAGGAGGCCCCTGTCCTTTGTTGCTGCCCACCACCTCCCCCCCGTCCCCCGAGGAAGCACCGAGGCTGACTTTTTAACGCCACAGGTCTTAAAAAAGTGAGGGAGGATTGGAGGTTTTCATCTTATTTCTAAAACACCCAGGTCTTTTTCCTCTAAGCTGGGCACCCTGCTAGGCTAGAAGCAGGAGAAAGGCCTGAGTCCTAGCTTTAGGGATTTGTCTGTTTGCTTAAAGTTTATTATTATGGCTCTTTTTAAGCAAACCATAGAAGTATAAAGCTTTTCGGGGTTTTATTTTCCCCCTTTTAAAATATACCACTCGATTCCCTGTTAGTAACTCTGAAAGGATCTCTGTTGCCCATGAACCAATGCCAAACTCTAAACGCCCGCACTGAAAGACCTCAATTCTCTTGCTTCCTACTTCTCAGCCTTTCCTTTCTCAGTAATCCTGGGATTTGAACTTAGGGTCTCACACTGGCTCGAGAGGTTACCCCCCACTTTTCAGATAAGGTCATGTGCCCAGCCTTGGACTACTGATGTAGGCCTCCCTGTAGCTGGTATTACACGTGTGAGTCATCCCACCAAGCTTGTTTGTTAAGATGGGGTCTTGCTAACCCCCTCCCTGCCCCCTACCCCCACCCCCACCCCAGGCTGGCTTCAAACTGTAACTCTCTCAGCCTCTACCTCCTGAAAAGCTGGGATTACAGGTGTGTTCCTCCAGACCTGGCCGCCCTCTCTCAGACCTGTAGCCAAATAGTACACTGACCCCTTACTACAGCATGCCCACCACTTACACTTCTTTGTGCCGTGCCCTAGAACCCTCAGCATCTTCCTTCCACACTCTGTTGAAGTCCTGTTCCTCCACTGGTGGGCTGGGCAGGAGGGCACAGAAAGCACGCAGTGCCCTTGGCCCTGGAGGCAGGCAGATGGGGCCGTATTCAGCAGAACTCTTCTGCCCTCTTGCTGGGAGGTCTGGTCCATTGTGGTGCTGCCCATTTGTCACAGGGACCCCCTCCAGCTGGGGCCATTTTCAAGGAGAGCTGTGTCCTGCAGAGAGTGGAGGCACTTTATCAGGAGCTCAGCCCACGGGCCTCTCCCAGCCCTCCAGCCCTCTTCCTGGGATGCCCCCTCAGGGCTGTCCCGGGGCCAGCCTGTGGTCCACTCTGTGTCCTGTAGCTCTGGCTTTTCTAGGCACCCTCCTTGCCTCCTTCTTGGAGACCGGCAGCTCTTTGGGAATGTTGTCTGTGTGTAGTTAACACCAAACACTGCCTGGAAATGTATCTTATGTATAATCAGGACCATGTTGTGTTTTGTCTTGATGCCAAGACTGGGGCTTGAACTCAGGTTCTTGAACTCTCACTTGGCTTTTTTCACTCATGGCTGGTACTCTTACCATTTGAACCATTCCTCCAGTTCTGGCTGTTTATTTGGAGATAAAGAGTCTCTCAGCTTTGTGCTGCTCTGAACGGCAACCCTCAGATGTCGACCTCCTGAGTAGCTAGGTTTATAGGCGTGAGCCACTGGTGCCTGGCTTGTAACCAGGACCTTTGATGCCCGTTGGCTTGAAATCTGACCGTAGCTTGTCTTCCCAGAGTCATTCCCCTCGACACGCTCTTCTTATTCCAGTGACCCTGCCACTGTTCAAAGTATTTCTGGAATTTCTTTACTGGAATTATATTTACAGAAGGTTTATGAGCCAAAAAAGAAATAAATAAAGTGAGTCTCTTTCCCTTAGAATCAAACATGTATTCAACTTTCGTTTTGTTGTCATTTTCAGTCACCAAGTATTTGTTGAGCCCCAGGCACAAAATTGTTTTTAAAAATTTAATCTAAACTACTTGTCTACCTTATTGGCAAGATTTGGCTCCAAATAAGTTTAGTCTTTGGCCAGCAATCAAATCTACCCTGAGAACATTAAAGATTTACCATCTTAGAGCAACAGATTCATGACAGGAAAGAGAGCAATTCACAACCTGTGACCATAAAACCATGCAATAACTTAACAGTGGTCTCAGCTCACTAAGGGCAGCTGCAACTCATATGGATGAGCTCTGAGACGCTTGTTAAGATCCAATCTCTATGGTTGTGGTCACCTCTTTGCATAGGTATGTGTCATTCTGAGAACTGTAAGGCATCGAGTGTGATTTGTATATCTGAGGAGCTTCTACTTTGAAATCCAGGACACATAGTTCAGAAGTTCAGAGAGTTCCATGAAGAGTCGTCTATAGAATTGTATTCATTGAGAAAACCTACAAACCAGTGAGTCAGTATAGCATGTGTTGGAGATTATGAATACAGTTTACCTCCTGGCTCTGCCACCCATTTGGGCTTCCCTCTTGGGTAGTAGTAGCCATTCAAAGTCTGGGGCTCAGCCTACTAGCCTGTTTAAAGGAAGGATGGGATATACTTTCTGGAGCTGCTGGAAAGACACACAGCTATTCTGATTTCAAGGAGACTACTTCCAACCCACATTGGATTGTTACATTCTCCCAGAGAAAAGAGGACGAAGGAACCCACTGCTGCTTTGGAACTTTTGAAGACCTTGATTGTGGCCTAGGCTTCAGTTCCTGACTTGATTCCTCTGAAGGGCATAGCAGAAGAGCTGGCATGCCTTGATATGGAAATGCCCAGAGGGCGCTCTCAAGGAAGTGTGTCTTCTGATGTTAGGCAGAGGGATGGTGAATGAGAAGATGGCGGAGTCATTGAGTGGATGGCATTGTTAGAGTTTAAATCATAAATGTCCCCTAAGTGGAGATTGAAGGCTTGAGAGCCAGGCGGGTGGTGGTAGAACTTTTAGGGGCGGGACTTAGTGGGAGGAAATCCAGTCACTGACAGAGGAGGTGGGGTGCCCATAAGGGGATCTTGGGACCCTGGCCCTTGCTCTCTCTGTTTGCTTCCCAGTCACCAGGAGGCAGGCAGCTTGCTCAGCCATGAACTCCCCACCACGAGACACTGCCTCACCACCGGCCTCAAAGCAACAGAGCCAACCAGCCATGGACTAACACCTTTGAAACCATGAACCACATGGAGTCTTTCTTCCTCCTAATGACTTGATTATCTCGGGTGGTCAGTCACAGCGGCAGAAAGCTGGCCTCACACGTGCATCAGAGTAGTTCCCACTGACTATCTGTTTGGAAGATGGTTGGAGCGCCTCTTCTAAGTGCTTGGGACCTGCTTTCAGATGTCACCTTAAGCCAGCTTTCCCGCCTTCCCCAGGCACTGGGCTCCAGTGCTTTCTCTAGAAAGCTCACCCGGAGGTAATGGTTATGTCTCTTTTTAAGGGACTTCCTACAAGTTGGCTCACTTAGCCCTTGGAGGCAGGTATCCTATGTCAGGGATAATAAGGAAAGACGGCTCAGAGAGGTGACGAAATGGGCCAAGCCCACCTGGTTGGTTCCTGGTGGATGAAAGCTGGGGAAGCTAGCTGGACAGACCTCTACCTGATGTCACCTCAACCTCTCCGCCGCTGCCTTCTCCTCGTGTCTTCACACCACTTGATTGAAGAGCTTATAGGGTGGCAAGTTCAAGTCCTACATAGTGAGACCCTGCCCCGCTTTCCCCCCAAACCAGAAGAAAAAAAAAATAAAATGAAACAGAGCAAAAAGAATGTATAGATCAGCCAGATGTGATTGTGCACACCTGTAAGCCCAGCATACAGGAGGCAGGGATGAAGGAGCTCTAATCCCAGACCAGCCTTAGTCCCGTGTAGTGAGATATGATGGCTAGCATGTAGCTTGGTGTAGAGCGTTCACCTGGCATGCACAGGGCCCTAGACTGGATCGCCAGGACCTCAATAAATCAGTGAGACCCTGTGTCAAAAACAAAGGTTACAGATTAGTCCAAAGAGTGCGCTGTAATCTCACTTATTTGTCTTCCTTCTACTCGTATCCAGTTTCAAGGAGATGCAGAACTCTTGTCTTTCATTAAGTGGTGAGCCGCAAGCACAGTGGAGACACATACCCATTCAATTTTTGTTGAATAAATGAAGTGCTCCATATATTACCATCTTAGTTACTTTTCCATCGTTGTGACTAAATAGCGGATAGAAATAACCTAAGGGAGTGAGGGTGTATTTTGCTCTCTCTTTCAGGGGGTTCAGTGCATAGTTTTGTAACCCCAGGCTCTTGGGAGAAGCAGTGTGTGGTGGTGGAGCTTCTCACCTCATGGCGGCCAGGATCAGAGCCTGAGGAAGGGCCCCGGTCAGCTACAACCGCAGAGTTAGGCTTCCGTGACACACACACTTCCTCCAACTTGGCTCCCCCTCTTCAAGTGTCCATAAACTCCCGCCAAAAAACAAACCCCAACAAAACAGTACCTCCAACTGGGGGCTAAGAGGTGAGTCAACCCATGATCTTGTGGGGGCAGTTTGCTATTTAAACCTTAAAAACAACTTTGTAAAGGTCTCCTTCCCTGCCTCTGCCTCTCTTTCACACGTTGCATTTTAGGAGTTTTGACCTTGTGTGTCCTCAGCTTTCTGATGGTCCTAGAATACCCAGGTCAGTTTCAGTCGGTGTTATTAATTAACAGATTCTTTTTTTCAGGGGAAAAAAAGTATGTTCATTTCTTAGTCTGAAACCCGTTAAAAATAATAACTTTATTGTTATTATGAATGCGTTGTATAGAGTGAAAACCGCTTTAAGAGAATATAATTTTATTGTTATCATTAAGGTATTGTACAGAGGGGTTACCTCGTCATAAGCCAGATAATGAGTACATTTCTTTCTTGGACAGTGTCACCCCTTCTCCCCCTCTTGACTCTGCCCACCAGCTTCCTGGTTCGTATTCCACATAGTGGAGTACCATGACTGCCTTATTCAAACATCCTCTCTCCATTTCTGCATCCCCTTAAACTTCCCTAAAAGGAAAACAAAGGCAAAAATAAAAACCACCACCACCAGCAATAGAAGAACTCCATGTTTTCATTTCCTGGGATTTGTTTTGATAAATAGTATTTTAAACGTGCAGAGAAGTGAAGCCTTTAGGCTCCTCCCCTAAGAGTAGCCTCCTTTAGTCTGTTTCTGTATGGATGCCTAGAGTCTTGTACAAGTTGTGTCCAGCTGTATTTTAAATGTAGCTTCCATTTATGAGAGAAAAACGTGTCGTTTATCTCTCTGTGCTCGGTGAAACACATTTTTTTGTAGATATTTTTCTCCAAGATGGTCACAAGCTTTGGAAATCAACTGGTTCTAGGGTTGTCATGGTAAACACGCCTGCAGGCATCATCTCTCCTCTCTGCCACAGTCCCCTCCCCTCCCTGCTGTAAGACAGACATGGCCTCGCTCGCCCACCCCCTCAGAGGGCTCTGATTCCTCTACAACCTCATCACTTTACAATGGAGGAAAGGAAGGCCTGGCAGAGTGGGGACCTGCTCGCAGCGGTATGGCTGGCAGATCCTAGAATTAAGTGAGCTCTGATTCGCTGCCCAATCCAGTGTGGTTTCTGCTACACGATGTCCCCTGGGCAGCCACGCTTGGTTTGAACAGGAATGAAAATCGATGTCAATGGTCTAGGGGATGTGGGTTTGGGGTGAATGGGTGGAGAAGCGTACCTGAATGGAGACAAGCACCTCTCCTTGTTCTCTTCTACCTCAAAGCCATGGTGTTCATTGGGAAAACCTCTCAAATGATGGCATTTTCAGCAAATGGGAAGGGACCAGGTCTCTCTTTCCCACCCCCCTCCCCACCCCTGGCCCTCCATTGTAATTAGTTGTCAAAAATTTTTAGATGGAAGGGGGAATGCTCAGGTCCTGATGAGATGATACAGCGAAGATTTCATTTCATCTTGAATTTGACATTAAACTTTAATAGTCTCAAGGACAAGAAGCCAAGAGATATCAGATGTAATGAGATAAAGCAAAGTTTCTCTGACAGCAAATTTGATCACAAATGGGCTTCGAGATTGCTTCTTTGATATAAATGAAACATAATTCATCTTCCAGTGCCCCCGAATGGGCTTTCAGCCTGGGGACGAAGCTGGCATCTCTCTTGCCTGGCGCTGACAAGTGGCAGCTAGCTCAGGGAGGAGGCAGAAGCTTGGCTGGCCCCTGCTGGGGCTGGAGGCCACTCCGTCTGGGAGGAGACGGAATAAACAACCACGGGGGTTGGACAGCATCTGGGGATGCAGCCAGGACACCCCTCTGTCCAGACCAGCCTGGTGCTGAGGAAGGTGGGGGTGGCAGGAGAGCGTTCGCCTCCCGACTCCATCGGCTCCCTGCGTATCTTCTTACTCTTGCACACTTGGCCATGTTGATGCCTCTGAGGCGACTCACTAGCGCTCAGCAAGGGGCTTTCTAGGCCCGAGAGCAAAGGTCTCCTGATGACCTCTAGACCTCCAGCCTTTGCCCTTCCTGAGCCTTCCTTCTTTCTTGTCAGCCCACAAACCAGTAGATACCTTAGAGCAGGGACTTCACTTCGTGCCTCGAGCCCTCTCCAGCCCGCAGCCTCCCCAGTCCCCTCCTGCACACTGCGTCCTGAGCGCCCGCCGGGGCCTCGGCGGGGGGAGAGCAGGTGATGGCCTTCTCTGTGTTTCTGTCTCTGGGCTCCCTGCTGGAAGCCTTTCTCTTCCTACCCAAACACTTCCGAGCCTCCACCAGTCGCTAAAGCCACATCTTCTGAGAAGCTCTCCTCCTGCTCTGCCAGAAGACAGCTCCCCTCCTCTGCAGTCTTGGGCCCCTGGATGACAGAGCCTGGTAGTCCCGTCTCACTGCTTTGCTGCGTGGCTCTGTCTTTATTTTCATGTCACGAGCTCCCTCGGTCGGGTTTGTCCTGGGTATGTCATGGCGTACCACCTAGAGCAGATTCCCGGGATGTACCAGGCTGAGTTTAGCAGGTAAGCTATCTGGAATGAGGGGACCAGAATGGATGGATGTTTATCTCTGCCTTGTAGAGGAAATAAACCAAACACAATAGTTCCCACTCTGCCCAGATTCTCCTTGATGAAAAAGTGGGGATTGTAAAACTTTTCTGACGCCGCTCTGTTGGAATGAGGGCTTTGATGAGAGCCTGGACTCATTAATGGGACGAGAGCTCTCTTTGTGGGGGGGGGGGGAGCGCTGTCTTGGGCTCAACAGAGATGGAGCTGTGTTAGCGTGTGAGTGACGGGCTACGCGTAGAGGTGGAGTAAGAACGGAAAGCAAGGACGGGGAAAACAATTCGAGGGGGAAGTTGAGTATCCACCCTCTGGGGCCAATCAGAAAGATGGAGTTAGCCCAAGGGTCCACAAATGGATACATAAATTATGGTGAGCATAGACACACAGACACAGATACACACATACACATTACACACACAGACACACACACACACACACAGGAACTGGAATATGGGTACCATGTTGGTGTCCCACTGTGGATGACAGTTATATTTAGCGAGGAAGTCAAACACAGAGTTCATATATTGTATGGTTCCACTTCTATGAAATGTCCAGAATAGGTGACACCATAGAGACAGAAAGTGAACTGGTGGTTGAAAGAGGCTGGGAGGAAGGAATGGGGGAAGTGACTTTTCAGTGAGCATGGAGTTTCCTATGGGGTGGGCAGGGTGTCTAGTTTTGGAACTGGACAGAGGTGGCAGTTGCACAACATTCTGAAGGTGTTAAATGCCACTGAAAATTTCACTTGAAATCATTAATTTTTAATCCTATGTGCATCTCACCACCAGAAAAACCAGAAACAACACCCCCAAAACAAAGGCGTGTAGGCTTAATCCTGGTGTCTCTCTCATCATCTTGAACTCTTGGGGAGCTGCCGACACATCCGTGTGCGTGTCCAGCTGGACCACCTCTCTGCGTATCTCCAGGGGACACCATTGAGTGGACGACCACAGAGATAAAACACGGTGGAGGTAGCCGAGAAGGAAGAGTACGGCAGAGGCCCCAGGCCAGCCTCTTCTATCCAGGTCTCTGGCCTGCAGCTGCCATCTGCCCGCAGCTGGAACCGAAGAAGACTGACCGCTGACAAGCAGGACCCGAGGGTCTCCCTCTTGGCCTTTGTCTCATCCTGCTGACCTTCCTGCCTCCAGACACGGCAGCCACTGGCCAGCACTCAAGAGCTACCGCAGGCCAGGGAGGGGAATGAGGCCCCAGGTGATGACAGGAGAGACCCAAAGTCATTATTTTAATGGAGTGATTGGCTGGGCTTCCACATCTCCTTATCAATGTCATTAGAATTAATTTGATTGCACCCTCTCCCCGCCACCCCCCCCCCACCCCATCTTATCACAGATGAATTTCCTATGGATTCGTTCCTCAGAGGAAGGGCGAGTTTCCTCGTGGTGGGCTTTTGAGGAGCTGGCTCTAGAGGCCCCCTCCGCCCAGGCATCGGCACCTCTTGCTCCCAGGGCACCGAGGTCGACCCTGAAGGGCCCGCGGCCTGTGTCAGGTAGCATCTCCGGAGAGAAGAAACGGCGTGCGCCCTCCTTTCCTTGGCTGCAGAAAGCATAGTGACGGCACCTCGAAGGAAGCTCATTCTACCTCCCACTCCCCCCTTCTGCTGCGTGAGCCACGCTTCCAGCCCTTTCTCCTCTGGTTCTTTTCTACAGCGTCTCGCTCTCTTTCCCCCTCTCTCCCTCGCTTTCTTTCTTGTCTGAACCAACCGAGACTGTGATCTTCCTATTTACACTTCCTACACAGCTGGGATGATGGGTGCATGCCACCACATCTAGCCTTTTCTGTTTGTGAGGCGGGGGGGGAAATCTCATGACACCCGCCTCCCCCGCCACTACCCCGGGGAGGGGGGAGCTGGCCTGGAACCATAATCCTCCCAATCTTAGCTTTTATTTATTGGTCTTGAACTCCAGGGCTTGGGCACCGTCTCTGAGCTTTTACGCTCAAGGCTAGCACTCTACCACTTTGAGCCACAGCTCCACCTCTGGTTTTAAGGTGGTTCAATGGAGATGGGAGTCTCATAGACTTTCCTGTCTTGGCTGGCTTTGATCCTTACATCTCAACCTCCTGAGTAGCTAGGATTACAGATGCGAGCCACCAAGGCCCGGCTTTTGTTTTGTTTTTGAGCCCCTTGAGGGAGGGAGGCCCCATAGGAATCTCCGCCATGCCGTCAGGCTTCTTTCTCCTCCATTCCTGGCCTCATGGACCAGAAGCCTGCCAGACAGTTCATGGATGTGGTGGGACAGCCCGCATCCCGTGGGGAGGGAGAGGTGGGGATCTGTGGGCCTCAGGCACGGAAGGCCGCGGAGGTCAGGAGGGCGAGGACGCCTTTGTGAGGACAAACAAAGCCCCAGATGATCCTGGTCCTGGAGCTCCCAGCCCTGGCCGCCCTGAGGCTACGGGGTGATTGGTGAGCTCGCTGGGTCTGGGTCCAGCTCCTCCTTCCTTGAACAGCCCTTGTGACATCCCTGCCACACATGGCCTTTCTGGCAGGGCTGGCGTCTGCCCATTTGGGTTCAGCAGGGCCGGAAGGGAGGAGCACACGGCAGCTGCAGACAGCGCCCGCATCTAGCCTTCGGGCTCCTCCTGCGCGGGGGGGGGGGGGGGCCGGGGGGGGGCGCGCGGCTCTCCCCAGGATCCTTGCGTCCCGTGGAATGGGACATCCTCCAGTCCAGGCTTCGGGGCAGATGCTCCGGATTCCAAAGGGCTCGGGGCTGCGCCTTGCCCCAGTGGTCTGGGAGGCTCAGGTGACACGGCTGGACGATTGGAGCCCCCCGGAGAAAGGCACATTCTGAGGGGACCCGGGGTTTTCGTCAGAGCACAGAGCTTGGGCGTGGGAATGGGTCGTTCTGCCTGGAAAACGGAAGTCCTGTCACCGATAGTCTGTGGTCCTGGGCCATTGGCTAGAAACTAGCAGCTTTCTACTTTTTTGGTTTTTATTTTATTTTTACCAGGGGTAAGAAAACAAAATTCAGATTCCCAAACGGAAGAAAGGGTAGGTGAAGAGGGGCTTTATCAGTGATTGTCAAGCTGCACGAGCCTCACGGGAAAGAGGTTAAAAGAACTCCGCCATTCTGGTCCCACTCACAGATCCAGGGGCTTTGGGTAGGAGCTGATGTTCTGCATGGGGGGGGGGGTGGTGCTCTCCTGTGCGTATATTCTGCGACAGATGGTCATTGAACCTCAGTTTAAGAAGTAGATTTGAATATGCTCTTTACTTGACTTAGGTAACTGTGATCCCTCTGTACATCACTTTTATAATAACAATTTAAAAAACTTAAAAAAATTACAGATTGATGATCCATGCATGGTCGTGCATGCCTGCCATCTTATTTATGTGTGTGTGTATGTGTGTGTGTGTGGGGGGGGTGGTGGTGGAGGTAAGAGGATCAAGGTCCAAGGACGGCCTGAGCAAAAGCTAGAGACCCTGTCTAAGAAACAAGCGTTAAAAAAAGACTGAGCGTGTGGCTCAAATGGTACAGCACCTGCCTATAGCAAACATGAAGCTGCGCTCAAGCCCTAGTATGGTCAAAATCAAAACAAAGCAACTGGCAGCAAACCCCCGCAGATTTACCTTTAGGTCCATAGACTTAGGCATCGTTCTCACCTAGGAGGTGGAATTTAGGAGAGAGACCCCGGGGAAGAACAGAGGTTGGGAAGACAGCAGATGTAGCCTCCCCATCTACAGCAGGGGCTTTGCTAGGCCTCTGGGAGAGAAAGCCAGCTGTGCGGTGGAGAGAGGGGCAGCCCCGTGGCCTTGGGGCCTGTGACAAACACCTTTCATTATCTCAGAGAGGACAAAGTCACGTTCCTCGGTGCCAGATATCTTTTCTTAATTGGTGAGATGGGGCTGGCTGATTTACTTGCTAATTAACAGGTGAAGGTCCATGCAGGAGTGTGGCTTGCTTTATTTGTACTTGACATGGGTGAGTTTCCAGAGGAGTCCGGGGATGTAGGGACTGTCCAGAGGAGGGAGGGGCCTGGACGATGGCCGGGATGGGGAGGGAAATCCACTGCCCAGTAGGGGCCTGGAGGATTGTACCTGTCTCCTTCCTGGGGTGTCCACCTCATTGTGCTCTTGATGGAGAATGGAGTGCAGTTTCCTCAAAAAGTCAGATAACTTGCTTGGTCAGGGGAAAAATACCGAAGATACTGTTTATTAAAATACTCCCAGGCTTCTCCATCCTTCATTTCTTTTCTTTCCTTTTGTGTGTTTGTTGGTCGTGGGCCTTGAACTCAGGGCCTGGGCACTGTACCTTCATTTTTGTGTTCAAGGCCAGCACTCTCCCACGCTGAGCCACAGCGCACACGGAATGATGGCTGTGAGTAAGGAGCACAGGCCCCTGGGGGGCCTGACACAGTATTGTCTCCACGAACCTTCGAACCTTCGGGTAGAAACAATGGAAGGTGGACGTGCAAGTGGAGATTGTCATTGTGTCACAGCTTTAGTAATGGAGCCCTGGCTGAAAGCCACAGGGAAGTGCCACAATCAAATTGTTCTATTTATGTGCAATCCCTAAGGCTCTAAGTTAGTTTTGTAAGTGTCCTGTATGGAAGGATAATTGAGCTTGGTTTCTTGGTAGAAGATGCAAATTTTGTGGAATAGTTCTGTATGTGTGAAATGTAAAACAAACACCATTTCATCTGTTAACAGTCTTGTCACTGTTTCCAGGAAGGATCGTTAACATTCGTTGAGTGTTCACACTCTACCAGACCTGTGCTTTACATATATCATTTGATTTAATGATCACGAATCCCCCAATTATGGGGGTAGGTAACATCAGTTGTGAGCTACACAGAGGGAGGTGGACTTGGGAAAAACCAGTAATGGAACGCCAGTGCGTGGTCCAGCCCAGTGCCTGGAATATGGTTGGTGCTCAGGCAATGCTGATCCTCTCTTGGCTGCTGCCCTTCCCGGTACACAATGGCGGAGGAGCGCTGCACTTTCCTAGACACACCTGGAGTCCATTAGTATTTGCTGCCTGTACCACCTCTTGGGTTAATGAGTTTTGTAAGCTGACGACCAGCTGTGCAAAGCGGTAGTTCTTCCTTGCATTTGTTTTAAACTACCTATTTCAGGCTTCAAGTAGCGCCTCTGTGGATCCAGTGATTCAGGAGCTGATGAGCACATTCATGTACATCTTCGATAGCCTTTCATCTTGCAGCCATTTACTGTGCACCTGCTATGTGCCGGGCGTTGTGCTTACTCAGGGGAGACAAAGAAGAAATCTTCCCTGACCTTCAGGAGCTCTTACTTAAAAGACTGTGATTACTGGACTGGGTAATACAGATGTGAGAAAAATGGACTTTGGAACCAAGTGAGCAGGGACTCTATATTTTCAGCGCCCGGGGGTGCGCACTGTACCACTGTAGGTGGTGCCATCTGCACGGAAGAGAGTCACGCAGCACACGCCAGCCCGTGACCTCGCCAGCCGGGAGGGTGGAGGTCACAGGCAAGGTGTTCAGAGTCTTCTTAAACTTCTGGTTCCTTAAAGGCGATCATCCTACTGTCTTCCCCGCAGAGATGTCTTCAGAGTCAAAGGAGAGGGTGGACGCCAACCAGACGAGACTAAAACAGCTGCCACAGGGGAGCTGGCTGGTAACGAGGAGCCCCTAGCACCTCATTATCCCTGACTCGACTGTGCCCCTGGCCATGCCGTGAGCTCTGCAGAGGTGTGCGCTGGTCCGGGAAGGTCAGGCCCCTGCAGTCACGGGCACGGCAGATCGAGGCCTCGGGCTCCAGCTGGGAAGTTGTGCCCTTCCCAAGGGCGGGAGGTTCAAGTCTCCTTGGCAGTCCCGGTAGGGAAGTCAGAACGTCTAGGTGCCAACGCTAACCCTTCTCTGTCCAATGCTGCCCTTCCCTGTCCTACCAGCATTCCCCCCACCATCTCTCTCCGTTTGATTTTTAAAACTTGTTATTATGCAGGTGATGTACAGAGGGGTTACAGTTACGTAAGTCAGGCTTGAGTGCATTTCTTTTGGGGCGATGTCACCCCTTCCCTAGCCTCTCCCAGGTTTTCCCTCCCATCCCCACTCACAGGTTATGTCGTTCATTTTCAGCGTAGTATTAGTGATTACCGCTGCTGCCTTTGTTCACCCTTTGGCCCTCCATTTCCCCGCCCCCTTGTTCCCTCCTGAAGACAGAGAACAAGAACAAACGAGACAAAAAGAAAAAGCAAAAACGACAACAGAGAGAAACCCTCTTATTTCCATTTCCTGGAGTTCATTTGGATAAATACTGTTTCATATGCTCAGAGGCACCGTTGTGTTCCCCAGAGAACCCGCCACTAGGCTCACTGGGTGTCAATGCCTAGTACCCCTGCTTTCCTTTAATTCAAAACTCAAGACCTTGCTCTTGCTAGGCAGACACTCAGCCGCTTGCATCGCGTCCTCAGACCATCATGCTTAGCTCTCTTTTGGGTAAGGTCTCGTGCTTTTGGCTTGGATTCATATAGAGATCCTCCTACCTCTGCCTCCTGTGTAGCTGGTGTTACAGGTGTGTGTCACCGTGACAGGTCCTTTCTTTACGATCTTGAGGCCCCAGTTTCTTTCCTAGAAAACGAAGACAATCGTAGCTTTCGTGCCATAGAAGTGACAAGAAAATTAGCTGAGATAATCCTTGAGAAGTGACCAGTAAGTAGTAAAAACAAAATCCTCCCTATTTATTGTATCCCTTTGGTAAAGCAAGAAATAAAATAAAGCAAGAAATACAACTGTAAGGAGGGGAATCTGCAGAGAACCTTTATTTTCTCTTGGCCTCAGCTCCAGCCATCGCAGCATTCTCCTGAGATGTAGAAGTTGAGGATTTCAAGAAAGGCCAGGCTCAGTCTGGCTCAGTCTCAACAAGTGCTTGTTGGTGGTGTGTGTGTGTGTGTGTGTGCGTGTGTGTGTGTGTGTGCGCGCGCGCATGTTGCGTGGGCCTGTGTGTTTCTATTTTCCATTTGCCTCGAAAATTGATAGATTTCCAATTTAGAGCAAGGGGCATCAAGAGGGAGAAGGAAAATGGAGCTGCCCATCAAAATTAGCAGGGAAGTGGGTAAAGGTCATTTGATCAAAGCTTGGCTGCGCTTTGAATTAACCTGCATAACGGAGACTTGTTGAGTTTGCAGCTCTTTAAGGCGAATATTAACAAGAGGAGGGAGGCAAGGAGACACCCAGAGAGAAGGTCAATTTGTGGTTGCTCAAATCAGCAGGACTCCTGGAGGAACTTAGCTGGAGAAACCCGCCCTGGGCCAGTGGGGTGAGGAGCCAGAGGGAACGTCTGCTCTGTGGAGGGCAGGCATCTAAGAGGTGCTTCCAAAATCTGGCTGGCCCACCGGAGCCCTAGTCCGGCTACCTGGAGGCGGCTTCCTGAGCTGGAGCTACAACACAGACAGAGCTAAGAGAGAACCAGCAGCCACTAGCAATCGCAGAGCCTCATCAATCCTCTATGGAGAAAAGAATGAGAGGCATTTGTATGATAAAGATGCCGGGAAATTAGAGACAGCAGCACTACTGTTTACTGTTTTTATTTTATTTTTATTATCATTAAATTGCTTCAAGTCACCTGTAATTTTCCTAGGCTGTCACAATTACAAATCTTGGAGGATTACACAGATACACACAGGCAGAGAGCCTCTTTACCGTTACTGCCTTGTCGGTCGGTACTGCTGGGAAGAGACCCCCACAAGGCAGGAACTAGCCCCCAAGCCTTGTGGTTTGCCTCTGACTTGGGGGTCTGTAGTGTGTAGCTGTCCACTGAAGAGCAGAGGAAGCATGGCCTCCGCCCCAGGACCCGACTCCACATTCTTGCCCTGCTCCAGAATGCCTCATCCTGTGGGAGTCCTTTACCTCCCTGTGTCGACATCTTGGTTTGCAAGGTTCATACACCACCTACAGCATGGCGGTTTGGCTTGTGTTAGGCTATGGTTCTCCGGTGCTGGGAACTCCAGCGACAGGAACTCCTTCAATTGACTGAGCACCTCCTAGCCATGCCCAGCCCTTCACATGTCATCATTTATATTTCATTCGTACTTCAGTTTACTTGTTATCTCTGTCTTCGAGATACAGCAACTCAGCCTTAGAGAGGTAAAGACCAAAAGGCAGGGGTGAGAGTTGAACCCAGATGGACTCCCAAACCCCTTCTCTGTCTACTCCACGTCACAGCTCCTAAGGCAATGGGGGAGAACCTTGTATGTCTTATGCAACTTTACTATCAACTTCTCCTATCCCAGCCAGTGCTGGCAGGGATTCAGAATGAGACAAGGCAATCTTGTGAATGCATGTCACTAGCACTTTAGCGGGCACACAGTAGGTGCTTTATAAATGCGGACCCACGGTAGGTGCTCTATAAATGTGACACGAGAAATGGATGGACTCAGGGAGTCGGCTCTGCTCCTGTGTTTGCTTCTCGAGTAGAGGCCGGGTCCTCCCAGGCACAGCTGTGAAAGGAACCGAGGGCTCTCACGCCGGCCGTGCCACGCGCAGTTCCAATAACCATGAGCAGGTCTCAAGCCCCGCAAGCCTCACTCCCTTGCCATGAAATGCAGACGCCAAGCTAGGTTGCATTTTCCTAAGCTCCTTCCAACTCTAGTGGGTGCGGTGACCGGGGTGGGGGGTAGGAGCGGGGCTGTTAGTGGGTTGCAGCAGGCAAAGCAAACACAAACAGCCGTGATGATTTCAGTGCTTTGGCCCTTTGCTACAGCCAGGGCTTTTCTCCTGGGTTTAAGAAGACAGAACCATTTCCTCCCCGAGGCCAAGTTTCTGAGCCAAAGTCCCTGGCTCTCCTAGACCAGCCGTGACAGAAGAGCAGAGAACAATTAGCCATCGCTCCCTGTTGTATGGGCTGGGGGCACTGTTTGGAGAGCCTCCTCCCCCCCCCCACCTGGGGCACTGACTTCTGTGGATCTGGCCAAGCTTGGCACACAGTGAAGGTCTGCAGGGTAAATTAGCTGTGATTAAGGGAAAGGCATGCCTATGAGCTTGGCTTGAAGTGAAATGGATGAAAAAGGGAGGGATGTGATTTAGTCCACCCACAGGGCCAGAGTCCTTAGTGAGGGGCCCTGGCCTTCTTTGGTCCTAGCTTTCTCCAAGACCTGAAGAGCCCCCCACCCCGCACCCCACGAGAGTGCTTTTTAAAGGACCCTGAGTTTTGCTGTTCCTGTAGATGAGATCAATACTCCTGTGCGCTTTGTACATGTGAATTTGGAGAGGGTCCAAGATGAGCGGGAAGAGGCGATGGCCGGCGTGGCTGGTGAGCGCCAGGCACAGTCAGCAAAGACGCGAGGCCCACGCGGACAGGGCATCCGGCTTCCTCTCTCCAGCACCTCAGCTGGCCGGGCGGTGGTTCTTAGCCCTGGCTCTGCATTTAATCCCTACGGGCACTCTCCCGAGAGGTGGGTTGGCTTGCGGATGGCAAGGATCTTTCCAGGATTCTGAGGCAGATCGGTCTGGGATGTGACAGAACGATGACTCCATCGCGGCCCGAGGCGATGTGAAGGGGAGCAGGGCGAGCAGAACATGGCGAAGTGGGAATGGAAAATAACCAGCGTAAGATCGGAGAGAATCGAGCCCTTAGGCTAACATTTGTTGAGCACCTACTGTAAGAGGTACAGTAGTGAGGGGTTTTGCGTTTTCCAACTAACTGACTCCTCACAGTAACTGCACGTAGTAGGTGTTTGTGGTAGATAATTTTATATGCCGACATGACTGGGATAGGGGCTGCCCAGATTTCTGGCAAAAATAATATTTCTTTTTGTGGTTGTTGTTTCCGGAGACAGTATCCTATGTAGCCTGGGCTGCTCTTGAGCTCCTTCATAAGTAGTCAAAGTTATCCTTGAAATCATGATCCTTCTGCCTCTGCTCCTCCAATGCTGGGATTACAGGCATAAACAATCATAGCCAGCTCCCAAACACTGTTTCTGAGTAGTCTATGAGGTGTAATTTTAGAAAAGATTAGCATCTGAATCAGGAGACTAAGTCAAGAAGATTGCCTTGAATGGGACAGAATGACAGAAGAAAGACGTGGAGGAAGAAGGAATTTTCTTGAGCTGCGAGATGGGACTCTTGCTGCCCTTGGTCCTTGGACTTCCTAGTTTGGAGACTTCAGAATCTAGAATTATGTCAGTACCCTGCCACACCTCACCCCTAGCTACTCTCAACCACTCCCCAGGCCTGAGGCTTTGGACCACCCCATGGCTTGCTTCCTTCCCCAGCTTGCAGACAGCACATGGTGGGACTAGATAATGATCTCAGCCTTGATAATTAAGTGAACCGATTTCCATAATACAAATCCTCTTACAGATGGATATCTATATATCCTATTGGTTCTGTTTTTCCTGGCAAGGCTTGAAAAACAGTGTTGTGTTTTTTTTTTTTTTGGTAGGAAGAGATGAAAACGTTGGAAGGATCATTGCTTTGCCCCCGGTTACAAGGTCAAGCTGCCCATCAGAGAGTTGCCAGAATTTGAACACAGCTCTTTCCTTCTCAAGGGCTCAAGGTGAAAGGGAGCTCTTCCAGCATCTCCTCCTTCTTTACAGAACACCACAAAACGCTGGTGAGTGTTCTTTGGCATAAAACACACCCCTTACTCCAAGGGCAGTGGGAAGGGGAATGAGTGGAAGAGGAGCAAAGACGCAGACTTCTTGAGTTCTTCACGAGTGCCAGCAGCCCCTTGGCTCAGCCCTTCATGGCTGAGTCTCATTTAACTTTCACACCCCCGCCCCCTCCCACTGTGGAAAGGCACAATTGCCCACATTTTGCAGCTGGTGGTGTTGAGGCTCAGACGTGGCAATTGACGTGCTTAAAGGTCACAGCGCTGGTAGGTGGTACCCCAAAGATTCTGCTCCAGATGGCTCCCAACTTCGGGGCCCTGGCTAATTAAAGCTATGATTTTTGTGCTAAATCAAATACCAGTTGACTATAACATTGGCCTCAATTTAAAAAATAAATTTTTAGTGGGAAAATATTATAATCAAGGCAATCATCAATTAACTTCTCTTTCTGGAACTAGGAAAAGGTTTGCTTTTATTGAATTTTTACGGCAGCAGAGTTGGGAGTTTTGTTGAAGAACCATGGTGGGTGTTTGATAAAGCGAGAGGCTAGAAGAGCTCGGGGAAGCTGACCTAGGCTACATGCCCAGAAAAGGGACTTGTTTGAGAGCTTTCTGGGCACGGAGAGCAGGCAGGAGGCATAGCCAGGTTAGGCGCTGCCTGGAGAGAAGTTTTGGCTTCAGTCTTGGTTGCATGTGGTATCTGCCAGAAAAGATCATATGCTCTCAAAAACTGTGGATAGGGAACAAATTACTGTGCTTATTTCTCGTCCTGCTTATGACCCTTCCGTGTCTTCCCACTGTATCCAGAGCGAATCCCAGTACACCTTTCTTTGTGGGGAGAGGGGCAAGGTCTCCCTGTGTAGCCTGGACTGACCTTGAATTTTGCCTCAACTTCCCAAGGGCATGTGCCACCACATCTGACTTGCCGTATACCGTACCTTCGTGCGCAAACTTCAATTTAAACAGCTCCACACTCCAGGCAACCAATTCTCAGTCTCAGGTTAATTGTCTTGTCGTTGTACTTAGGGAATGGCCAAGGTTTAAATTAAATCATTTGAAAGTACCCCAATGTGTTTAAAATGTAAGAGACGTGAGCTAGGTGGTTTGGATTCATAAAGGATAAATTTGCATTCATTTGTTCACTCAGAATCTTCAGTGTGGGGCTGGAGGTTTGCCCAGGGGTAGAGAGCTTGACCGGCAGCCATGGAGGTACTGGACTGAGGTTAGGTCTCCTAAGAACTGCTGGCGCCGCGGTGTTTAGTGCTGCTGGGGCCCATGACTGCAGAGGGTGGTCTTCGGAGTGAGCCTCATGGTTTACCAGGCCATCTGGCCCCTCCCGTTGTTGGCTCAAGCCAACTGAGAATTGAGGAGTGATGCTACCAAAACTACTTGGGAATGGTCCAAATCTGACATCCCTCTTGTTCATAACACAAAGGATCAGAAATCCCCAACCACAGGAAAGAGGCCTCTTTGCGGTTTACTTAGAGTCCCTGCACCTGCCATGTCTCCAGCACGCTTGTGCGCTTGCAAAACTAAGTCAGTGTCCTCCCAACTGAGACCTTGAGAGAAAGACCATTGTTCTGACTCTTGGTGCAAATGAAGATTTGTGTGGATTTTTTTTAAAAAACAGGTCTTGATTGGCTTGTTCTTCTTCTGCAATTTGTAGAGCAATCCAAGAGTGACTGGGGGACAAGATGGCCTTTTCTCGACTTGCTACATTGGTATGCAATTGTCTGTGTCTAGTGGTTTAAAACACGGAGCTGGGGTGTGGCAGTGGGACTCTCTTTCTTAGCTCTGGGCTTGTGGAGGTTCCTTCTTCGGTGGGGTAGAGCAAGCGGGTCTAGTTTCTTGATCTTACAGTGCTGTTGTCTCCTCATGGGTAAAGGAAGACTAATCATAGTACTTTGTAGTTGTCCTGAGGATTAGATGAGCTACAGATAACACCAAGAAGGAGGGAATCAAGGGATGCCATCTACTAAATGGGCTCCGCTGATCTGCTGTAACCACTTGGCCCCCTGTAGAGAAACAGAAACAGCAGGACATATAGATGTAGGATACATGGCAAACGATTTTCTGTGAGCTATTGGCTTGTGTTATCAGGGAGGCCAGCATGCCCCACGACCTGCTGTCGACAAGCTAGAGAATGAGGCAGTTTCAGGTCAAGCCCGAAGGCTGAAGAACCAGAAGGCCAACAACCCATAAGGAGACAGGTCCCTTCGCAGACCACTCTTTGCAGATGTACCCAGAAGAAGAGAGAGAACACAGAGAGAACCAAGTTGCCTCACCTTTTCCTTTGTATTCTATTTGAGCCCTTCATCCTATTTTATGGTACTCCCACATTGTTGTGAGAGTTACTCAGTCGGCTGATTTAAATGCTAATCTCTTTTTGAAAACACCTTCCATACAACTCTAAAAATCATGTTATATTTTTCCCTCTAGTTATCTGGGCTGCTCTTAGCCCAATCAAGGTAACACACAAAATCAACCATCACATTGCCAAAATCTAACCTTCTTCTTTTGCTTCTTTTGTTTCCATAATCTCTCAATGAAACTTAAAAGAAAAAAAAGACAATGAAAAAAAAATAAAGTCCAGGTATGCTAGTGCATACCAGCAGCACTTGGGTGGCAGAGAGGGAGGGCAGGGAGACTTTGAAGACAGCCCAGGCTACAGAGCGAGTTCTAGGCCAGACTGGGCTATGTAGTAAGACACTGCTAAAAATAAAATCTAATCAACCAGCTAGTCAGCCAGTCAGTATATCAGAGAGAGAGAGAGAGAGACAGAGAGAGAGAGACAGAGACAGAGACAGAGACAGAGACAGAGACAGAGAGACAGAGACAGAGATAGACATAGAGACAGATACACAGACAGACAGAAAGACAGATAGACAGACATGAAATAGAAGCTTAAACCTGAGCAAGTTTTTAAGTTTCTGGCTGAATGCCATTCCTTAATCCAAGTTTCCTTTACCTTTCAGATATGTGCAATAAAAAAACACTCACCTGTTTTTTTCTTCCCAGGTGGGGTTGCGCTGGCTCATGGGAGGGTTCGGGGATAGAAAGGAGTGGGTGAAGAATCTGTCCCAGCCATCCCAGAGGACCTTGTAGAGACAGTCATGGACAGGCGAAGAAGGTTTATAAGGAGGTTTATTAGTGGGGCCATATCTCGCTCACACGGGAGAGGGAGCAATATGGCGCCTGTACCTTATCCAGGTAGGTGTTGGCTTGTAACTCTGGGGCTGGAGGGGTGGCAGGAATGGGAGCGGCTAACTATATCTCTAGGGCAGGGAGTTCAGGTGTGGGGGGAGCTGGGGGCTAGTGGGAGGAGCCAAGGACCTCTGATGGGGGAAATGCTAACAGTGGAGACCTGTCTTGTCCTCGGGATAGAAAGACACCCAGCTTCGGCAAAACACCACCAAGCGAGGGAACTGGAAATGAGATTCTGACCTAATGAGTAGGTTATCGGCACCAACCCAGGTCACTGTCCCCTACCTCATTTAAATTACCCTTTTCCTTCTCTGCCACCACCAAATTCACAAATCGTTGTCATGAATAGTGGAGCAACATCTTAGTTGTCATTGGAGGGGACCAATTGTTCACAGGGTAAGTTTCAAGGAAATTTATGAGTTTTTTTTTAAATTAAAAATATTAAGTCAGTTGACTAATGTTCACCCTTCAAAAAAGAACAACATCCCATGTTCTTCTGGAACTTCGAGCTTCATGAATCTTGCTGCCGTGCGCTCTCCTTTGGACTTTATAATGAGACTATGAGGGGTGGGTTGAGCTCATCCCAATGTAGAGATGCAGACGGAGGCGTGAGAAGGTCAAGCTTGCGTTCATGGGATGGGGGTTCTGGTAAGGTTTTGGAAGACCCCTGACTCCAAACCCAGTGTTCTTTTCTTTTTTTGCTACATTACTCTGTAGTCAACTAGTTATGCACCATTTAACTAATGTTTAATTAGCTGAAAGTGGAAAGAGATAACCTTGAAATTAATTCAAGTTAATGTTAAATGTTGCTAACTTTTTATTAGTTGAATGTTGCCATTAACTTTTCCAATGACTGCCTTTTGGTACCTCCCTCACAGCAGTGAACAAAATTGAATAAGTGTTCAATAAGTATTTATCGAATAAACAAATGGGTTAGCCAGCCGGGTTTGGCTGCAGGGTTGGGGTTAGAAGGTGGAATCGCTGAAGACAAAATTGAACATTTAATTCACTCCCTCACTCATCAAGTGTGTATAAAGTCTGCAGATGAAGGCTCCGAGAGTAGAATTTATCTACGTGTGGCCCTTGGCAAGTTATTTAACCTCTCAGAGCCTCAGTTTCTGGCTTTGAAAACAAGGAATAACGCTGGTATCTTAACTCATGGGGTTGTTATTTGGAGCAAATAAGACAATCTACTTAAAGAACTTTGTAGAGCAGCTAGCATGTGGTGCTGGGTGCTTAGGAAACGGGAATGACCATGATTATCAATCTCTGTGCTGGGTACTTACACGCGACTCACACCCCAAGGATCTGGGGCCGCCAGTGAAGTAGGTTATAATGCAGGCAGAGGAAGCCACAGCTGATTGGTTTCAGAGCAGAGAGGACCAAGCTATGCATCACCCAGAGCTACAGGCGAGGCTCGCCCTCTTAATTTTGGGGGACAAACGAGGAAGGTACCCCACACAGCCTGCAAGTTGATCACATGCCACAGACCCTCTACTGAGCATCCTTGGGGGACTTCTGGGGCCTTGGGCCTGTCGGGCATTTGCCGACGTTTGCGTTTGTGCCCAGATACGGGGATGCAGAGATGAAGGCTGCAACATGCCTCGGGCAGTGTTTGGGTTCTAAAAGGGCAGATCTGGCAAGCTAGGGTGCGGAGCGATGGAACGTTCCTCTGCCGGCCGCCTGGCCTCTCACTATGGCGAAAGGAAGGAGATCTGCCCGGAGTAGGCCTTTCCCTGTCCTCCCCTTGAGCAGGCTGCTCCTGAAGCACTGGAGAGGTAGGGGAGGGACCAGAGTCAATTCCTCATCTCCTGCCAGACAGGGAAAGTGTTGGGGATATAGACAACAAGAGAACCTCCATTTGACCTAGTCTCCCCCGCCAGCCCCCTCCCTGCAGTCTGGGTAGGCAGCCCTTGCTTGGAAAGAGCGGCTCTAATGAACCAAACTGCTGGTGAGCTCATTTACAGCCTGACATTTGTACTGGCCCTGCAGTGGCCCCCGCCCACCCCTGCTGGGGAAGCACTTAGGAAGACACAAAGAAGCCTGCCCCCAATCTATCAGCAATTGGCTTCCATTAGGGGAGGGACTGGGGACAGGGCGGAGGGGCGGGGCGGGCGTGGGAACGCAGCTCTGCAGGTTTCAAGTCCCTCAGGGATTCTGGGGGGAGCCCGGGTAGATGGGCAAAGGACTGATTGTCCCAATTGAGCTGGCAGCGGGCGTCAGCTTGCTGACCCATGGAAAGAAAAGAATAAAAGGTCACCTTTTTTTTGGTGGCATTATAGAGGAGAGGGTAGATTTATCTATTATGGTCTTGGCTGCCCCTGGTGTTTCCTTGCTTTTTTTGCCTTTCTGCATTTCTGTCAGTCCTCACGTGTCATTTCTGTCTATCCCTAGTCCATATGTCTCCTGGACTTGCGCATCGCTCTCCCTATTTTCCCTCCCCGGATGTAGCTAGGGCCATGGTGCCCTGCGGGATAGGTGACAGGGTGCAGAGTTGGTGCTTGGAAATGGAGGGGATCCTGGTCATGCCGATGGTTATAGACAGTAGCTATGGACTGCCTGCAGTCAGTGGGTGAGGGGCGGAGATGTGAGACTTCGTACAAGGAGCAGGCAGATCTGCACAACGCAGGCCATTCCAGCCCAAACGCCAGTGTGGACCCTGTTAAAAGTGTCGGGCTGCGAAGCGGGGTGCTGGTGGCTCGGGTCTGGAAATCCTAGCTATTTAGGAGGCTGTACCTCAGAGGACCGTGGTTCAAAGCTAGCCAGGGCAGTAAAGCCCAAGAGACTCCGGCTTCAAAAGAACCAGCAAGAAGCCGTGCCGGAGGTATGGCTGGAGAGGCAGAGTGGCTGCCAAGTGAGCAAGCTGAGGAAGGAATGTCCCGAGTTCACACCCTAGTACAAGCAAATAAATAAATAATACAAAAACAAGTGTGTCAGCTCACACTTGTTATCCTAGCACTGGGGAGGCTGGGGCAGGGGCATCTTGAACTCAAGACCAGCCTGGGCTATGTAGTGAGACCTTGCCTCATGACCAAAGCAAAAACTAAAAGTATATGGAGTGAGGGAGGGGTCTCTGGAGATGGTTGGCATAGGAGGCCCTCGGGCTGGGCTTGTGATTCAGTCAGCCTCGCTCGGGTCCTTTTCTTAGACGAGGCCTTGGAACGCTCCAAGCCTGCTCCCAGGGTCTCTTTCCCGCCTCCACAGCCAGCGTGAGTACCTCGAAGCCCAAGGACGGCCATGGAGCCGCTGCTCTGCACAGGGTCGGGAGACAGAGCCCGGAGATGTGGCCTGGGTACCAGGGTAAGGCTCCGGCATTCCCGTCTTCAGTTCCAGCCACCTCCAGGGTCCTAACTAGGACCAGACTCAGCTCCTGCATTGGCGCCCGTGTCCCCTTGATGGACGTTGGACCCCTTCATGGTTGGTTCATCAGAGCCCGAGTTTGAGTTTCTCTCTAGTCGCATCTCAGGCTAGTCACACCCACCTGGCCGGCTTTCCAGATTTCTTCGTCGTAGATTCCGAGGGGCATAGGTGGGCCTGAGTTCACAGCAGCTTCTCAGTTGTAATTGTGAGCCCCTAAGTGCTAGCTGTGGGGTCTGTTGTCTCTGGCTGTACTCTTCTGTCATTTCCTATGTCTCTATCTCCCGGTGTTTTGTTTATTCTATTTTCTTGCCATTTCTACCACTTGGGCTGGGTACGGTGGTTCACACCTGTAATCCCAGCACTGGGGAAGGCCCACGCAGGAAGACAGGAGTTAGAAGCCAGCCTGGGCTGCCGAGGGAGACCTGGCCCCTCCCCCCACCCCCCCCTTTGGCATCTACCTTTGGCAACCAGGGGGTGGGGCCATAAAGGCGCCCCATCAAGCTGTCAACCCTGCAGCCTCGGTGCAGTTCCCCTATCAGCATTAGAAATGTTCATGTTTTAGGCTGCGGTTCTAGCCGTTTCTTTGATCTTTCGCTGACCAGTAAATTATTTATTGGGCTTGTCATAAAGATAAACCAAAGCCTATAAACTGTATTTATAGGACCACAAAACTCTCCCCTCCGACCTGACATCTTCAGAGGCGGACCAGAGTCGTGATGGTGTTGTGGCCGCTAGGCCTGGAGCAACACCGGGCTCCCCCCACCCTGGGCTCCACGCACGCCCTTCTTCTTTCCTTTCATCAGTGAGTCCAGAGGTTGGCTTCATTTCCCCGCCCCTGTATTGCTGCAGGTCCACAGCGAGATTTCAAAACTCGGCCTCTAGCTTTCCACATCTTTGTCCAAATTCCGGGCCAATCTCAGCTCCTTCTCCAGAAACCTGACACCCCCCGGCCCAGGGTCCAGCTCTAATGCCCCCTGCTAGACCTGCCCCAGGACACCAACCCCTGGAACAATGACCTGTTCTGACACTGGCTGGGCTGGAGGCGCGTCCGTGCAGAGCTGGTGTGTAATGTGTCTGAATGTGTGTGTGTGCGCAGAACAGGCCTGCGCTAGCCTCCAGGCTCCTGCTTTCCTTTCCTTTTATTTTTTTTTCCTTCAGCTTTTTAGCTCACACCTTCCTCAATTAAAATAGCAAGGCAGAGCAGACAAGGAAATCAGCGGATCTCTCCCCGTACGTCAATGAAACAAATTTCTCTCTGGGATACCTATTTGTTGTCTGGATATCGGTCTGACTGTAATCTGTTTCCATTTTCCTTCTCTGTGTCCCCTGCCAGAAGCTAGAGGCTCAGCCGCAGATGCCCTGCTGCTTCCATTTGGCTGAAAGAGGGGATAGATTAGATTCCTATTTGCTATGCCGAGACGCTCCCATCTGATACCCATTAGACGTGTCAGGAAAGCCGGGAGAAGGAGTCCCCACCGTTTACTTTGGGTGTGGTCGGGTGGGAGAGACGTGGGTAGCACTGGGAAGATGTTGTCAGCTTCCTAGAAGGCAACGACTTGGCTTTCTTTCTCTCTGTGTTTGCTAATACCTCATGGACCAAGTTCTTGTTGATCGGAGAGATGTGAATGCCAGGGACGGTGCACTGCTACCGTAGGGGAAGTGGGAGCTGGCAGAAGGCAGCTGGCGTCTCTCCGAGGCCATACTCTCTAGAGTGAAGTGGCTCCATTCTACAGAGGAGGACACGGGGCGGGGGGGGGGGGGGGTTAGAGAAATGAGGTCCATTGTTTCCATCCTTTGCTTGTGGCTTCTTCCCTGCTGCCCGTCTGCTGTGGAGTGCCCTCCAGCCTAGCCATTCTCTGCCTCCTGCTCCCCACTGACCCCAGAGAAGCTGGGCATGGACGCACGATGTGTGTGTGTGTGTGTGTGTGTGTGTGTGTGTGTATCGTCTTTGCTGCCAATCAGGAAGGCAGGGGCCTATTTTTCTGTGTTGTAGAAGTTGCCAAGGAAAAGGTTTGGGCACAAAGTAATTTCACAGTTATACGGGGTGTTTGGAGTCACCTCTGAAGCGTGGCCCTTTAAAGCTTTCGTTTGTTGGGTTCTTCCTGTGTGTAGGGCAACCTCCACTCCCTGCCCTGGAGTTGCCAGGGACTCGTGCCCACCGGAATGGCCAGGAGCCCTGCTGTCCTCTCCTGCTTGTCCTTTCCTGGGCCCCCTCTGCCAGTGATGTAGTGCTCGGTCTCCCCCTTTCTCCAAACCCTCTAGTAGCCGCTGCTGTGTTTCAGGGGTCCCCCCCACATCAGGGGGACGGAAGCAACAAGACCTGTCTGTGCGTGTCACAGCCCGCCGTGGGGCTGTCAACCTGGGGGACTAAGTGACTTGTCACTCTCTCTTGTCAGTAGGCTGCTAGGTGGGTGCTGTGTCTCCTTCCCCGGCGGAGCCATAATCCCCTCCCTTTGTCACACCATTCTCTCCATTGCACGGAGCAGCCGGTTGGGGGGGGGCTGTGGAGGGGGGGCCTAGCCTAGGGAGGAAAGCGGAAATAGCAGCCACCAAGACCTTCTTAAGAGAAGAATAATATGCGTCTCCAGTCTGTCTCCACTCCCCTGAGAGGAAATCGCTAGTAGAGACATGCACGGCATCCGGGCAAAGGACAGAATGGCCCTCAGACCAAAGGCCCCGCAGCCACGGCTCTTTGAGGCATGCGGTGTGCCTGTCTGTGCGAGCTGTCTCCTGTCCTGTGCAATAGGGACAAGGGAGTCCCACAGCAGGACCAACCCAGCTGACGAGGGGCCGTCCCAGAGGTGGCCCTGACATCCGGGCCCGGCGGTGGGGGGCGGTGGGCCAGCTGGGGTGGGGAAACATTCTGGCCTTGGAGCTCCCAGGCTTCTCTCTGTGGTGTTGAGAGCAGGGCTTGGAGTAGAGCCTCCCCCACTCCCTCCCTCCCTCCCTCCCTCCCTCCCATGGGCCTTTGAGGTCTGTGTAGTTCAGGGGAGCGCCATGTTTCCCCCTGGGTCTCCGCAGGGCTGTTCCCTAGGGTCTCTCTCTTGGGCTGACCTCTCCTCCATTGCAGAAGGGCAGCATGGTGGAAGCGCCCAGGTCTGCACACCCCCCCGCCCCACAGTGGGCCTTTCCTGACCCGTAGGTTTCCTCACCTGGAAAACGTCCACGCGTCTCGCTCCTGGCTCTCCTCACAGAAGCCATGTGAAAACCCTGGGGTTAGAAGAACGGAAGGCACCCTGGGGGCGGCGTCATTCATAATGCTGCCCAGGAGTCACTTGACTCCGTCTCCACATCTCCATCCAAGGAGACGGAAGTCCTTCCAGAAGTAGGAAGTGCCTCTGGGATGACCCTTGAACTTTTATCCTTAGCACCGCCTACCACACAGGGGAGGAAGAATAGGACGGCGTTTGCCTGAAACGCTCAGGTTTCTCACACCATCATCATGGTGCCCTGCCCCTCCTTGCTGTCACCTCGCCTCTTCCTCCAACGCTACTGGGCCTTTCCAGCTCAGCCTTGTACCATGGGGGAGGCCGGCTCCTCCTCTCCCCCTTCCTGTTCTCCCTCTCACAGCCCCAGCCAATCAGAATGCGAACTTGTTAGAACGTCAGTGCCCACGCACCTCCTTTGCCTCATCCTCCACTTGCAGATCCATTGCCACTTCCTCCAGGAATCCTTCTGCACCGGGCTGGGTGTCCCTGCTCCAAGCCCTGGCAGAGAATTTATCTCCCTTCACTGTCGTTGACTCTTACTCGACAGTGGGCCACCTGTGGGTGGAGGCCAAGGCCTGTTGTGTTGTTTGTGGTAAACGTCCAGCCCATCGCCTGACCTTGGAGCACTTGCTTCCAGAAGGAAGAGGAGGGAGACTCCCTGTGGCATGTCCTGTGACAGTGGACCTGTCGCAGGGTCACAGCTTGAGATGGTCTGTGCCCTCTGACCCTCTCTGTGCTCCCAGCACCATTTCTGTAGGGAAAAGAGGCCCCCCTCCCCAGCCCCCCTGGGTGCCCCCAGAGCTCTGCATGGGGCTCGGGGCTCTGAGCTCACTTAGATGCTGGTGCAGGTTAGAAACCAAGATGCTTACCCGGGCCCACGAGACTTAGTCACCTTGCTTCCAGCTGTTTCTCTGATTCTTCACCACGTCCTTCTGGGAAGCCTGCAGGGCTGCACCTTGGCCTGCAGAGGTGAGGGGCTGGGAGGTGATCCTGCATCAAGCAGAGCAGGTAGGGTTGGGGTGGGATGAGGCAGCTTTCCTCTCTAAGCTCAGACCCTGCCCAGGCCACTCCCACCTTGGTGTTCTGCCTCAGCTCTGTCTTTGCCTGGTTTCCTTTTCTGCCTCATCCTTGTCTTCCTCTGGCTGGGCATCAGCATGGGAGGGGCGGGGAAGGACCACCCCACTGGAGAAGCCAGCCAGCCTCCAGCCGACCCCAGGAAGTACCCCTGGAGTATGAATATTCTGAGGAGGAAGCCAGTGACAGGAAGTACTCCGGGAGTATGCATATTCTAAGTAACCCTGGAGTATGAATATTCTGAGGAGGAAGCCAGTGATTGCATTTTACACTTGCAAATGGGTTTGGTAAATAAGCTTTGTTACGAGGTGGGATAGACAGCTGGACTACGCCAGCAATAACAGTGAGCTCTGCCCACCCAGCATGTGTGCACACACGCATGTGCACACACGCATGTGCACACACGCAGCTATACACACAGATACACAGACAGAAAAACAGACACACACAGACACATAGAGATATAGACACAGACAGACATGCACACACAGTCACAACCCAGACATACACACAGATACACACACAGATACACACACAGATACACACAGAGTCACATACAGATACACACCTAGACAAACACACAGACTCACCTAGACATAGATACACAGATACACACACAGTCACAGATACTCACACGTACATACACGTACACATGATGATTCGGGAAGAGCCTTGCTCCCCCAGAAAGGGGGCTCAGGGGTGGCTTCCTGGTGAGCGATCTTCCGAGTGCATTCAAATCCCCGTTGATGGTTCTGGCCTCCCGTCACAGTGGAAGTCCTTGAGCACCGGTTCCACCATGTCCCTGCCTCTCTCAAGTCGAGAGGGAAGGGTGCACACAGTCCAGAGCTCACGCTCACCCCTGCGCCCCGTGTCTGCCTGTTACCCACTGTCTTTCAGCCCCTCCGTGGTATGTACTTGCGGGCGTCGAGGGACGCGGGCGTCGGGGGGCACGGGAACGAGGAAGTCGTTCTTCCCTCGGTGCCGTGCCGGGCTGTGGTCTGAGCTCAAGATGGAGGTTGGTTCATCACTTGGTTATCCCCAACCAAGGTGGACAGACTGCGGCTCGAGACGCTCTGTCCCCTGGGCCATCTTTGTGTTCCCGGTACCATTTCTCTAAAGAAAAGAACCCCAACCCCCACTGATGCACGCAGGACTCTGGGCAAGGCAGGTGGGTGCATCACCTGCCCATCTGTGTGGTTTTAGCTGGGCGTGGTGGTACATGTCTGTGATCCCAGCACTCAGGAGGCAGAGGCAGGAGGATCATGAGTTTGAGGCCAGCTTGGCCTGTATAGTAAGACCTGGTGTCAAGAAAAAATCAGTTACATATTTAATTAGAAGCATAAGTAAGCATGCTCATTGTAAGCCCCTTCAATGAATGTAACAATTGAATACTTGAGAGAGCTGCATGTAGTTCATGTGACTATAAATGCAAGTTTTGGAATGCATAGACAGACTGTGTTAGAAGTCTGTGCCCATGACAGACCCAGAAACACATGCAGATTTGATAAACACATCTTTTTAAACAGCTTTATTGAGGTATAACTGACACACAGTGAACTGTATACACTAAAATATATAAGCGGGTAAGCTTTGACTTATCTGTGTACCTAGAATCACCACACTCAGGACAGAACACACAGCCATCTTCCCCACCCACGGCCTCCCTTGCCCCTTTGTGACTCCCACTCCGGTCCCCTCAGGCCTCTCCTCGCCCACCCTTCTTACTAGGCAATCGCTGATCTGCTTTCTGTCACTCTCCATTAGTTTGTAGCTTTTAGAGCTTTATGTAAATGGAGTCACAAACTATGTATTCTTTTCTGCCTAGAAACTTTGATTCAGCACAAGCAAATTAAGCTTCATGTGAGGCAGTAGTAGTGTGTTTAGTTGCTGAGTAGTGTTCCATTGCACAGATTTACCATACGGGTGTGTGTGTGTGTGTGTGTGTGTGTGTGTGTGTGTGTGTGTGTATGCGTGCCAGTTCTGGGGTTCGAAGTCAGGGCCTTTTGCTCTTACGTGGCTTTCTTCCTCATAGCTGGCACTTTACCACTTGAACCAACCACACCTTCAGCCCACCTTTTTGTTGGCTAGAGATGGAGTTTCACAGACTTTTTCTACCCAGACTGGCTTTAAACCTTGGTTCTTTTAATGTCAGTCTCCTTAGTAGCTGGGATTATAGGTGTGAGCTACCAGTGCTGTCTGTCTTTGTTTGTTTCCATTCTCTAGTTGATGAACCTTTGGAGTGGTTTTAGTTTGGGACTACTGCAAATAAAGCCACTATGGCCATGCATGTAAAAGTCTCTACAAGAGCAGGTTTTCATTCTTCTTGGGGAAATATCTATTAAACCGGACTCTATAGGAGACCAGCGGTTTGAACTGGGCTCCTGCACTAGGCCCATCTAGGCACACCAAAATGAATTCCTCCCGCTGAAGTTCCAGACACCAAGTAGAAACAGAATCATTTATCTGACTTTCCCCTGAAATCAGAAGGCTAGGAGATAATAGCCAAAATCCCCAAGCCAGCCAGTTTTAGTGGTGTGATAAGAGAGCTGCCTTTGCTTTAGCCTTTATAAGGAAAGTGACTTTGAAACAACCAAACTGCTCACTGTTCTCTATTTCTGCTTCCTTCAACTTTCTCTGCTAATGAAACCAGCCTCCTCAGCCCAGCTCAGGAGAACTCTCCTTTTATTTGATGGAATGAGGTGTAGCCTAATTCTAACACTGCAAATAAAGCTACTTAAAAATCTTTAAAATTGTTTTTATTCTGTCTTTTGATAGGTCTGGTGACCGACAAAAGAACACAAAGGATACTTACTACCCATAAAAGTTTTAGTAGTGAGAGATGGGAGAGAATTGATGGAAAGGGTGACCTGGATCAAGATCAAGATCAAGATACCTTATGCTGACCAACTGATATGTCGAAATGGTGCCCCTTTGTGCAACTACTAAAAGATAATAAGCAATAAATTATTTACAAAGAAAAAGAATAGTTGTAATAGTAATGGAACGAAAGTATCATGGTTACTAGGAGTTCAAAAATGTCTAGTCAATGTATGATAATTAAAACAATGAGAAGGGTTTTCTTTCTAAAAAGTGACCCATTAATATCAAAAGCACACTAATGCAAACCTGGAATTTCTTCCACTCTGTTAAAATAGCTAGGTTTTCTTGGCGTATTGATATGCTCTTAATAGAAAATAGTGAAAGGTAATTGGCTTAAGAATCAAAGATCGTGTGTTCAGTCAAGATAATTTCTTGTGCTTTGTGCTATCTTTTTATAAGGCCTTTGATTACTTAAGATTCTTCTCAGTGCTAAAAGAGTTAAGATCTTTCATGTTACTTTTTCTATATTTGCCTTTGAAATCTTTTGTCCCTTCAGTTTGATTTCATAATAGTCTGTGGTCCTATTTTGATCAAGCATTTTAAACTTTTGACATTTTTGACAAACTTCTCCAGATCAGATTCTGAAATAAAGCTTTTTGACCTTGAACTTAATTTGGGATGTTCCAGGGGGTTCTGTAGATCAAAGACACATATTAAACCAACCAGCCTTATTTGATAGGTTATATAAGGCATTGTCAGTAAGAAATAATGTTTAACCTTTGCATACATGTGTTATTAATATGTGCCCCCGTAACTATAAAATTCCTGGAACTATGATATCATAATTATTATTATATTAAAATATTGAATGCACCCCAAATAGCCAAATTCCCTGCTAATTGCTGATTATGAAGAGCTCTCCAACAGTTCTTTAACTGTGTCATTTTAAGTTTATTATTTTATTATTATCATTATCTTTAAGTAGTTGTACAAAGGAGTTGCCATTTAACAAAGCGGTTTATAAAAACAATGTGTCTTGATCAACGTCACCCCTTTGAACATTCTCACCCATCCCTCCCCTCCCCTAGCAGTGCCATTTTATTTATTTTTTCCTTATTTATTGTCAAAGTGATGTACAGAGAGGTTACAGTTTCATACGTTAGGCCTTGGGTACATTTCTTGTACTGTTTGTTACCTCCTCCCTCATTCCCCCCTCTCTCCTCCCCTTTCCCCTCTCCCCCCGTGAGTTGTTCAGTTGGTTTACACCAAATGGTTCTGCAAGTATTGCTTTTGGAGTCGTTTGTCTTTTTATCCTTTGTCTCTCGATTTTGATATTCCCTTTCACTTCCTTAGTTCTAATACCAGTATATCCAGTATCAAGTGTACTCAGATGAGATACAGTGATAGCACGGGGACAACCACAGGAAGGGGATACAAGAGGATCATCAACAATAGAAGCTACGGTTTCACATGGCATGTTGAAAGTGATTACAACAGTGATATAACAGTCGTTTCCATAACATGGAGTTCATTTCACTTAGTATTATCTTATGCGTTCATAAGGGCATAGTTATTAGGCTTTGTGATCTGCTGTGACTAGCCTAAACCTGTGCTAATTATTCTCTATGAGGGAGACCATAGAGTCCATGTTTCTTTGGGTCTGGCTCACTTCACTTAGTATAATTTTTTCCAAGTCCTTCCATTTCCCTACGAATGGGGCAATGTCATTCTTTCTGATAGAGGCATAAAATTCCATTGTGTATATGTACCACATTTTCCTGATCCATTCGTCTACTGAGGGGCATCTGGGTTGGTTCCATATTCTAGCTATGTGCTGTGATGAACATTGTTGTGCTGGTGGCTTTAGTGTGTTCTTGTTTGTGGTCTTTTGGGTAGCTGCCCAAAAGTGGGGCTGCTGGGTCATAGGGGAGCTCTATGTTTAGCCTTCTGAGGAATCTCCATACCACTTGCCAGAGTGGCTGAACCAGTTTACATTCCCACCAACAATGAAGTAGGGTTCCCTTTTGGCCACATCCCTTCCAACATTTATTATTGTTAGTTTTCTTGATAAAGGACATTCTTACTAGGGTGAGGTGGAATCTCAGTGTTGTTTTGATTTGCATTTCTTTTATGGCCAGTGATGTAAAGCACTTTTTCATATGTCTCTTGGCCATTCTCATTTCCTCATCTGAGAAGTCTCTTTTTAAGTCTTTAGCCCATTTCTTGAGGGGGCTGTTGGTTCTTTGTGGTTTTGTTTTGGAGGAATTTAATTTTTTTTAGTTCTGCATATATTTTAGATATGAGGCCTTTGTCCGTTGTATGGCCGGTGAAGATCTTTTCCCAATCTGTGGGCTAGTAGTGCCATTTTAAACCAATGCCTTTTTTTTGGTTATCCACACTTAATTTCGTGTGTGTGTGTGTGTGTGTGTGTGTGTGTGTGTGTGTGTGTGTGTGTCCCCATTGGTAGTGGGACTTGAACTCAGGGCCCAGGTATCATCCCTTAGCTTTTGTTCCCAGGGCTGGCACTCTACCATTGAGCCACAGCTCTACTTCTGGCTATTTGGTGGTTAACTGGACCTAAGAGTTTCACAGACTTTCCCTGCTCCGATTTACAGCTTCATACCGTAATCCTCAGATCTCAGTCTCAGAGGAGCTACAGTTATAGGCGTGAATCACGGGGACCCAACTAAGCATATGTTTCAGTTAGCTTTAAGATCATATGGTTGAACTAGGTAAGGATTTATATAGCTTTAATGAGTGAACTGGTGGGTCTGTGAAAATGCTGACCAACAGAAAACGGGACAAGAATTAATTACATGAGGCTGAATAAACTGATAGAAATCTGTGGGTTTATTATGACTTAAAATTTGAAACATTGCTGATTCTTTCAATCTTTTGTTTTCTGGACTTAAGGATGCATTCTCTAAAGCTATCTATAGCTTACGGCAATTTGGTGAAGTATAATTTTATGAAGAAAAAAATTACTTTTGATCCCAACTTGACCCCTCTAGAATGCAGGAACTATTTGTAACTATTCTTATTAGGAGAATATAGTTATTTGCATGGGGAAGATAAGAATACGCTCCCTTTATAATAGAATACAATAATTAGAAATACTAGATGTATTACCAAGGCTTTGACTGGGATGTCATATTTGAGAATGTGCATAGAATGAATTATAGATACTGTAGGCAAATTTTGAAGTTTTCTTTGGTTTGGCTTTCTAGCTTCAAGAGATTTTTTTTTAATAGTCCAATTCCTTATTAATAGTTCTGCCAAAGCAAGCTTCCAAAGAGCTTCTCTATGCTCAGTAACTATTCTTGACCTAATGTAAATATTTAAGACATATTAAATAGTAAATATTGAAATATGAAGTATCTTGCAAACAAATTAGTCTTTTCTGGTACTACATCTTTGATAGAAATGGAGGTAACTTTAAAGAGAAAAAAAATGTTTAGTGCTGGGCATCAGTGGCTCAGGCCTATAGTCCTAGCCATCTGGGGCAGGAAACTTCTTGAGACTCTTATCTCTCTCTCTCTTTTTTTTTTTTTTGGCCAGTCCTGGGCCTTGGACTCAGGGCCTGAGCACCATCACTGGCTTCTTCTCACTCAAGGCTAGCACTCTGCCACCTGAGCCACAGCGCCCCTTCTGGCTGTTTTCCATATATGTGGTGCTGGGGAATCAAACCGAGAGCCTCATGTGTAGGAGGCAAGCACTCTTGCCACTAGGCCATATTCCCAGCCCGACACTCTTATCTCTGATTAGCCACCAAAAGGGAAGTGGAGCTGTGGGTCAAACAACAGGGTACTAGCCTTGAATGAAAAAGCTGAGGGGCAGCACGTAGATCTTGAATTCAAGTCCCAGTGCTAGCACAAAAAAATTTATGTTTAAAAGAAAAACTATGGTAAATCTATTTTTATATTGTAGCCATGTTTATTACTTTCTCTTTTGACTTGTGATGCTAGAAATCGAACCCCTGGCCTCTTCTACTAAGCCGCATGCTCAGACCTGTCCTTTTTATTTGACTCTTTATTCCCTAGCTGTAACTTGGCTAGAGCCCATATTCTTCTCAATTCCTGCAATCTAAATTCCTGGAACCAGGAAGAGTAAGAACGGTCCCAATGTCTTATGTCCCAAAGCTGGACAAGGGACGGATCTCAAGCCTGGTGTGTATGGGACACAAAGAGAGAGATTCACTAAGGCACTGGACTCCATGATCAGAGACAGTGAAAACCAGGCAACAATTGAAAACCAGGATGCACAGCCGACAGCCGCATGCTATGCTCAGCTCTCCCCAAGATGGTGGGGTAAGACTCCATTATTAAAAAAAACCCACTGGCCTCTTGATTTTTCCTTCCTTATGACTACCCCATTTTGCTGCTCAGACAATGCCACAGTTAACATTTCATGATCAGTGCCTTCTGTGAGTCGCATATGCAACTTCTGTACAAATTACAAGGAGTGCCCCCTTTAGAAGAGAGACTCAGCTTCTAGACCAACTTTTTGCTCCCTCCCTGCTTTAATTTAACCTGTTCATGGCCCAGTTCATAACCAACTACCTCAGTGGGGGGTGGAATCTGTAAATGGCCGCTACTTCTTGCTGCACAGAGTTAAATCCTTCAGGAATTGTTGATACGTAGTTCTAAGCAAAGATGACCAAACTAGTTGGTTAAATGGGAGGACTCGTTCTTTATTTGATTTGCTTTTCGTTGGCTTGGTTCGTGGAGACTCTTGCTAAGGAGCATATCCTCACCTTTTGGTATTGCTCTTCAAATAGGCAACAGCCTAAGCAAAGACCTAAGCAAAAAATAAACTTGTAGGCCATTGGCTCAGATTGAGCTCTTGTGCTAGGCCCAACTGGTCAAACCTAACTGTAGACTCTCGTGTTGATGTTCCAGCCAGGTAGCCGAAGCTAAGCCATAAAACAAACTCTTCCATCCAGCACGTCACTACGCTCATCCTGTTGGGTGGAGTGAAGTGCTTCCTGATTCTGGAATTGCAAATGTAGCCATCTAAGATTGTTAAGTTAAATCTGTTGTGATTTTGTCTTTGGAGAGAGGAATGGCAAGACTACATTGCAGGTGTATATTTTATTTCTTAAGAAATTGTCAAACTGTTTCCGAAAGTGCTTTACTATTTTAGTTTTATACCAGCAGTTTTGGAGTTCTTTATCAACACTTCTCATCATTTTTCACGTTAGTCAGTCTAACATACACAAAGTGGTACCTTATTGTGGTTTTAATTTACATTTCTGTGATGAGTAAGAGCGCTGGACATTTTTCCATGTGCTTATTTTGCCAGCCACATAGCTCTCCTATGGTGAAGTGTCTTCAAATTGTTTTCTCATTTGCAAATCTATGTGCAGTAGGATATATCTATAATCCACACTCAGGAGACAGGAGAATTGCAAGTTTGAGGCCAGTCTGGGCTATATAGTAAGTTCTGGTCTGACTTTACCTATCATCAGATCCTGTTTCAAAACAAAAGATAAAAGCACAAACCAGAAAACCAACCAACAAAACTGTCCTTTGCTCATTTGATTATGTCATTTGTTTTATTATAGACTTCCTTAGAGCTCTTAATTTATCCTAGATTGAACTCCTTTACAGTTATATTGATTTTCTTCTGATTCCTGGTGTGTCTTTTCTTTAGGGATTTCATTGTGAGTGTCATATTTTTGCTTCTTCTGTTTTTTTTTGTGCAAATTCCAAGGTGCCATATTTTAGGGTAGCATGTCTGAAGCCCCACTAACCAAAAATTACTTGCCCATGTATGTGTAGAATTTCCTTCTTTCTCTGTATTACTCTTTATATATTTGTATACATATACACACATACACACTCATATGTATGTATGTTTGGTTTAAGCTTTCTATTTATTTGCAGTACTGGGGATCAAACCCAGGGCCATGTGCATGCTAAGCAAGCCCTCTACAACTGAGCTACATCTCTAAGTAAAGAATGGGCAGAGGTGATGAACTATGATTTGACAAAGGGACTATAATCTTATAGAGATAGAGTGGAGGAATTTGACATGCTTTGTTTGTCCATATTCTCTCTGTGTTTTCAAGAACGATATTCCTTCTCTCCACTGGAGGAACGTTACTGGGACTGATAAGGGTCAAGCAAGTCCCCAAAGGGCAGTCACCAGATATGTGACTTCATTATAGTAAAACAGGATACTTGGTTTAACTGGCGCCATCTTGGCCACATGGGGGACAATAGGGAGTTGGGTTTTCCTGGAGCACCATCTTGTCTTCATGAAGGAGGAAGGTGAAGGCCCACCCTCCAGGTGATGGGCATGCCTGAATCCCTAGAGGCAGGGGCAGGGACTTAGACAATAAGTTACTGGACCTGTCAGTCCTGAGCCTTGAACTTGTGACTCTGGGGCTCCGTGTGACTCTATCCCTGCCTCTACCCCTATTTTGGCCCTGACCAGCTCAGACTACATGACACCATGCCTCATGTCTCCTAGCTCTCCTCCAGTCACCGTAGCAACCCATTTCAGCTCCCAATCTGGTTTGTTGGTATTGTGTTTTTACTCTCTCTTTCCTTTCCTGCCCTGGTGGCTTAGTTTTTTTTTTTTTTTAACAGTGTATTCAAGGCAGCTGCAGGTCTTTGTGACAAGCGTCTACCTGCAGTCGCCGGCTCTCCAATAAAGACTCCCCTGATGGAATTCCTGTACAACAATGGACCAGTTGAGGTAAGAGACTGATGGAGATTCTAGCAGAGGGAAGTAGAGGTCAGTACACAGAGAATTTGAGTGTGGGTATAAAAGAGAGAGGTTCAGTCCTGTGAATGGAGCCTATTTGTCTTACTATAGACAGGGCAGAAGCCTTTCTACTTGGTCCTTTGGCTAAATGTTTTGGTGTTCATTACCATTCACTCTGTGAGCCCCCAGAGATGGTGTCAAACCATCAGTCTCAGATCTCAAATAGAGAAATACGCTGGATCAACTGGTTATATTCTCATTTGGGTCTTGATTTTAACCCAACCTCTTTATTATCAACATTTCTTCATGTTTTTCCTCTTGGGGCTTGGCCTTTAATGAACAATCTCCATTAAGTTACAGCATAAAAATATGCATACCTCCTGGAAAGACAATCTTTAATTGTGCTCCGGAATGTTCACTGCAATGCTAATAGTTACACAAGCTCCCCCGGGGTGAAGTTTGCTTAGGTCTGTTCCCCTTTTCCCTTCTTTGTTATCCTGCCTCAGGAAGCCACCTTGAGAATAAGAATCTCCTGATATATCAGAAGGGAAGGGCATGGACGGGTGCTTTTGGGGCTAAGGAACCAGGGAAACAAACGTGTGGTGGTCACTTCAATTCTGATATTTTCTCCAATGTCGTATTTTGGGGGAGCATATCTTTAACTCTATTGTTATATGGGAATTTGATCAAAAGATACAGAGAAGCCACATTTGGAGAGGTCGAATCAGGAGTCTATTAGAAAGCTAGCAACTGCAAGCAGACACTTGCTCGCCCCCCCCAACTTTCAGCTTATGAATACACTTAATATGGTTAGGAAACTGAGCCATGAGAGTAGGAGAGTAAAGAAAGAGCAGGAAAACAATCTCCACAAGCCAGATCAACTCTGAGGGACTGACCCTCACCCTGTTAAACCAGATATGTGTAGACTGCTTGACCCAGACAGGACACTCCACCGAAGCCAGGCTGTAAACAACCCATTTGGCCCCAACCGAAAGCCCCACCTCCCCAGACCTAATGGCTTTTTCATTAATCTCTGCCACCTTGCTCAGACCCCATAAAAGCCCAACTCCAACCCCACCTCCTTGTACAACCTCTGATCCCATGGGAAGGTTGTTGCCTCTCGCTGTTCCTCAATAAACAGTCCTAGTCAGTTGAGAGCGAGTCTGGCCTTTCCGCTTTTTCCATGGTGACCTGAGGAGAGTCAAGAGGCAGGAAGCATGGTACAAAATGGTGGAGGTAGTCAGGGCTTAAATAGGGTCAAGGTCAGGGTTCATGGTGTAGGACTGGCAGGTCCAGTAACCTACTGTCCAAGTCCCCGGCCCTGCCTCTAGGAATTCAGGCACCCCCATCACCTGGGGGTGGGTCTTCACTTAATCTACCATGTTGCCAAGATGGTGCCAGTTAGAGCCAGTATCCTTATTTCACTTTCATCAAAACTTTAATTGTCCTTGTATATGTAAATTCTTACATATTTAGTAGTCTCTTTCAAGTATAGAATAAGACCTGGCTTTTAAGTTGCCCGTTGTACATAATCTAAAATTATTTTTTAAAATTTAGTCGACAAAACTTCATAAATAAATGTAATAACATAGCTGTCGACTACTTATGTCAATATTTATAAAGTCACAATTGCTGGCTTTTATTAATATTTTGGCTGGAATGAGCCACGGGAAAACCACACCTAGCCGAGCCTTGGGGGGAAACTGACCTCAGCATTTTATAAATGCCACACTGTAAAATCTTGATATTAAACTTGGTGCCTTTCCAATTCCTTTAACCCTCTCATTTCTCCCCCTCACAATCTGAGCTGTGGCAATTGAGCTGCAGCTCCGACTTTCTCCTGTGCATTGCCCTTCCAGTAGGGACCATACAGAGAGAACAAAGGGTCCTTTCCTTGGCTTTTGAGCTCTTAAGTAGCCTTTTGTAAATCTATTGTAGAGGCAATGGTATTGAGAGCCACAGATTTCAATTCTAAGGGCAAGGTGCTTGAGAGAAAAAAGGGTATTTTTGAATTTCAAAAGCTTGGCTTTAAATATCAAAAGCCAAAGCCAGAGGGCTCAGAGCACAGATTTTATATTGTAAACCAGACTGTGGAGAGCAACGGTATCTTTCTCAGCCCCCAAAGAGATAAGATTTCAGCCAAAAGGCGACAAGGAGGGAGGGCGGAGGGAGAGTTGAACTTGATTCAAGTTGTAACTGCTGAGTCTCTAGGAGAGCAGTTTAGGGCTCTGTCCTGGGCTCAGAGGCCGGAGCTGACCTAAGTCCAGATAGGCTTGGTGGGAGGGGGCTCCTCAGTGAGAAAGACTGTCACCTGACCATCCAGAGCCTGGCCTATGTCCGCTGGGACCACACCTAGCAGGTGGATGGGAGGAGGTGGAAGGAATCTGGGCCTCCCATCCTTGCCTCACACTGCGGGGTGGGTAAGGGTTAATACCCTTCTCAGATGAGCTTGGCAGTGGCCTGTGTATTGATGGGAATCTGCCTTGGCCTCATAACCCAATGCTACCCCCATGGCCCACTTACCCCCCCCCCAAACCTTCTGCTGTGGCTGCCCAATTCCACAACCCAACAGTTCCCTTATTCAACTGTACCTAAACCAAGGACACCCCCATCTTCTTTACCTCTTGCATCTCTGACTCTGTGTGGTGTTACTGTTGTAAGGTGTAAGGTTTGGTGAAAGGACACTGCCACATAGTTCAGGCAGGAAAGAGTTTATTGAGGGGAGAGCCAACTGCAGGCCCATATGAGATGGAGGTGTGCAGAGAGATGAGAAGAATAAAAGAGGAAGGGACTTACGGGAGAGTGGGATTACATAGGGAAGGCAGGAGGTATGACCACGGAGGATGCCAAGTGACCGCAGAGCCTCTGGGTGGTTCAGGAAGTGACTTCAGAGTTTGGAGTCCTTTGCTGACTCAATGTCGGGTGATTGACAGCCAGATGATTGCTGGTTTCAGGCAGGTGGGTTCTGGTAAGGCTGTGTTCTGTCTTTCACAAAGAGGAAGGGGGAGGAGCCGTTCTCCAGGACAGACCTAACATGCAGGAACTCCGTCCTGAGAAACAGAGAAACCACATCTTGAGAGGCTGAATTGGGAGTCTTTATTGAAGAGCCTGTAACTGCAGGTGGACTCTTGCCACAAAGACCTGCCAGCTGCCTTGAATATGTTTAACACTGTTAGAAAACTGAGCCATGAGAGCAGGGGAGGAAAGAAAGAGCAGAAAACCAATACCAACAACTCAGATCAACTCCAATGGGGAGCTGAAAATGGATGCCATGCTGACCGGAGGAGAGCCAGGAGACACGAGGCATGGCGTCACGGTGCCTGAGTTTGGTCCAGGCCTAATAGGGTCTTGGTCAGGGGGCAGGGTCACAGGGGGGTTGAGAGTTCATGACTCAAGACTGCCAGGTCCAGTAACCTATTGCCCAAGTCCCCACCTCTGCCTCTGGAATTCCAGGCATGGCCACCACAGGGGGCTGGGACTTCACCTTCCTCCACCATGAAGACAAGATGGCGCCAGTTAAACCCAATTCCCTATCATCACCATGTGGCCAAGACCCAGTATCCTGATTTTATTACTTGGCATCCCTCTTCAGCACTGATGAAAACCTGATCCGATCTGTCGCCGTCTCTGTCTCCTTTCTTTCCCTTCATGGGCTTGATCTTTCCTAGCATACATGATAGTCTAGCTAGGCCTGACTTAATCCAGTCAAAAGACTTGTTCCAGACAGAGCTGAGACTGTTCTTGAGGGACAAGTACCTCTAGCTGTGCACTGCAGCTTCAGTCTGTGCTTAAGTGCTGTGGCTTGCTGTAGATGGCCGTCTCTGTGTGGGTTTCAGATCTCATTATCATGTAGGCACATTCCTTGCAGTAACTCTCCTCCTTCTGATTCTGCTTCTCTGGTTGACCCGTACTGGTATCAGAAGTGGGGTGAATACATTTGCATCTTGTGTGTAGGGTGGACACGTGTCTTCCGGGACCAGAGGGCAGATCAGTGGGCAGATTAGTGATCTCTCCAAAGATGCCCACCCCTACTTCCTGGTTGCCTATGGAATTAAGGCTGAGGATCAGCTGATTTTTACAATACAGAGAGCATCCTGGATTCTTACGTGAACCCGAGGCATCGCTGAGGGCCCTTGGCGAACTCCTTGATGAAAGCGGCAGAGGAAGAGAAGCAGAGAGGTTGAGGCCTGAGAAGGAGGAGAATGTGGCCCAGTGTTGCTGGCTTTGAAGATGGAGGGTCCAAGGAAAAGGAATGCTCTAGGAGCTGACAAACACCAAGGGGAAGATTCTCTCCAGCACTTCCAGAGTTCAATCCAACTTCGGGCCTCTAGAACCACAAGATAACAAATTCATGTTATGGCAAGCCATTAAATTCACGGTGATTTGCTATAGCAGTCATAAGAAATGAAGGTAGTCCTCCATCCTCATCTCTCCCAGCAGGAGGTCCCCTGTCACTGGGTACCACGTGGGAAGAGGGGATTTATTTCTAACTCCTTGTCTCCTTCTGCTTCTGCCCACCAGGTGTCCTGGCACCTTCCTTCCAGGGCCTTCCACATCTGACCCTGCCCAGCTCCCCCTCTGTGGGCTGGAAAGACCTGGAAAGATCCAGCATCTGCATTCTGTCTGAGAGGCTACCCCATTCATTACTCTACCCCGCAATGGTTTCTGCACCAGATGCACTGCCTATTTTATAGGCAACCGGTACCCAGAAGACCTTTAAGACAAATTATACAATGCTGCCTTTTTTGCCTTTTCTTAAAAGTGGTTCATTCTCTCTCAGGTTTATGAGTCCATGGGGATATTCTGGCTTTATAGCATCACATTATCATTTTGTCAATTTGGTTATCCAAAGGAAATGTTTCCTCAGCTTCGCTCACTTCCTCTTTTTAGAAGAACACAACAGGCACACGTTTATAGTACTTTCTGGATGAAATTGTTTCTTTTCCCAACCAAGGCTTAAAGAAAACCTAGTAACGGTTCAGAAAGACATCAAACAGGGAAAAGACAATTCTTTCCTCCCTCCATTTCTTCCTCCTCCCGTCCTTCCACTTCTGTCTTCCTTCCTCTCTTCCTTCTTTACTTCCTTCCTCTCCCTTTCCCTTTTTCCTTCCCTTCTTTCTCTCCTTCCACAAAAAAAGATTGTATTTTTTTCTAGGCCTACTATAGTATTAAGATGGTATAACAATAATGAATTCTGTCACAGCTCTGGAACCCTGAAGTCCAAAATCAAGCCTCCAGTGGGGTCACATTCCCTCTGAGATTCAGTGTAGAGTCCTTCCTTGCCTCTCCTTAGCTTTGGGGTGGTGGCGGGCATTCCTTGGCTTGCAGCTACATCACTACAGCAGTCACAAGAAAGTAAAACAGTCCCTAGTCCCCCTCTCTCCCAGGATTGCACAGTCTTCCTGTCGGTGTGTGCTTTTCACATTGTCCCCGCTCCTTTTGTGTGTATCTGTATACAAATGTCTCTCTTATTAGAAGAGCACCAATCACATTGGATTTGGGGTTATCCTACTCTGTTAAGAACTCACCTTAGCTAATCCTATGCGCAGCCGCTGTGCAATGGCTGAGGAATGCTGGTGCCAAGGAATGAAAAGGACTGAGTGGCATCTATAGTGGTCAGGAGGAAGCATGCGCAGAAATTGATGGTTTGTTGGGTGAGAAGGTAAGATTGGAGGAAAACCAGGGGTGAGCAGGTTTCTTGCTTGGGCAACTGGGTGTGTGGAAGCTCAGGCCAGGGGCAGCCTTCCACTTCCTTCTCTGTGCACCTACTATGCGTCAAGTCCACCTTAGAACATGCTGTGTGGATGATCTTGTTTAGCTCTTGTTTCTTTCTCAGTGGCCAATATGAGAATAATGGATCTTACAATCAATGATACCTTACATTTAATAAGACAAAAAATCGCTTGTGTTTTGCAGCTGATGAAGGCGCATCTCATGGAGATTTGTTGCCACTTTTGTCTCATTTAATCCTCATTACACAGGTCTTCTCATTTAATCCTTGCAGAAACCCTATGCGGTGGTTTTATTATCCCTTCTCCACAGATAAGGAACCATCCTGGGTAAAGTAATAATAGCTACAGTTATGATCTATTGAGCTTCCAGTCACACACACTGCATAATGTACCTATGGTTCGCCCTCACAGTCATGTGATGAAATATTTGCCCACCCAATTAGAGCAGTGAAGAAATACACCCAAAGGGGCCATCTTGGGTCTCTTGATGTCCTTACACTCACAGACATGGATTGATGTCTGTGGCCTGGTGGACAGGCCCTTCCACATCCGCCTCCTTCTCCCTCCCCTTCACTGCTGCATAGTCCTTGCTTTGCATTTTTACTGTAGCAGCACCAAATCATGCGTGTATTTCTGAGACACTGTTGACAAAGCTGGACCTGAGAGGAGGCCAGTGAGCTCTCTAGGGCACAAATATAAGGAAGCTGCTAGTGTCTCCTGGCCTTGTTCTTGCCTCCCAAGGGGCTTCTTCACACTTTGGCTCTTGTTTCTCTTCTCAGGAGTATCTTTTTTCTTTTCCTTTTCCCAACTTCACTTTGTTTCATGGTCAGCTACAATACCGCCTCCTCTAGGAAGCCTTCTCTGACCGCCTGCCACACCAGGTGTCCCTCCTTGAAACTTCTGTAATACTGATTTTACACATCTACCATTGAACTTGCATGGAGGAAGGTAGTTACCCACTTCGGTGTCTGCTCCTCCAACAAGAGTGTGACTCTGTCAAGGGCAGCCTTATTTATCTCTGCATTCCCATCACTGAATGTGGTGCCTGTTCTACAGTAGGCTATTACTGTTTATTACATTAACTAAGTAACTCCTATGGGTTTGTCCCTGCCAAGCTCATGTTGGAGTTTTAAACGCCAGTAGTTTAGCATGTGATAGTACTTGGAGACAGGACTTATTGAGGGGAAATGAACAAGATAAAGAGATAATCCCTAGTGTAACATGACAAGTATAAGAAATGTCAGAACACAGTACAACATAGAGAAAAGACCAGGTGAAGACTCAGGTTCGAAACAATGGCCACTTGAATGCCAAGGAGAGTGGCCTTGGAAGGAATGAACCAGAGAGACATCTTGTCTTGGACTTTCCAGAATTGTGAGAAGATAACGTTTCTGTTGTTTAAGCCATCCAGAAAGCATTTTTGCTATAGCAATCCTAGCAAACAAATACTATGGCGGAACCATCCAACAGGCCTCCAATGTGAGGTGCGGGCCTCACGTGGCTTTCATTCCTCTCTTACTAGTGTGGCCCAGTCATCAACTGCCAACTCCGGAGGAAAGAAATAGCAGTTTTTGTCTTTACCACACAGGTCTCAGTCCCTGGTTTGTTCATATAGCTGTGTTGCATGGGAACTCAATTGGCAAGAAACAGAGAGGCCACCTTTTTTAAGAGGTTGAATTGGGAGTCTTTATTGGAGAACTGGCAACTACAGGTGGACTCCTGTCTCAAAGACCTGCAAACCCAGTAGAGGGCTTGTACAAAGCTTTGAAAGACAACAAATAAACAAGCAAACATGTTTGGGGTAGAGATCCAAATCCACCAGAAACAGATCACGCAGGGCAGTAGCTCAGGGGTCAACTTAAACTTTCCATATGGTGATGAAACAGTCCATTTGGGGAGATAACCCAGGACAAGCATTCTCTCTAGCAAAAGCTCTCCTAAGGCCAAATATCATGACAGCTGTAATTCAATGAAAGGCCTTTCTCACCTCTAGGCCTTTCAGAGCTGGGTGGAAAGTCCCTCTACCCAACAAGGCACCAGGGTGGCTATGAGAACAAGGCGATGTCACTTGGACCCGGTCTCCATATGTCAGCAGTCACTTGATAAGTGCTTCTAATGTTTGTGTTGTTCAGAAATGAGAATGCTCCCCCACTATGCACGAAGAATCAGGGGTGGGGCCTGTCCAACTCCGGGCCATACAAAGCCTGTGAAATCACTTGGCTTATGACAGGACAGATATGTTCACTTCTCGTACACTTCTTGTTGGCTGCATGAAGCCGCCTGCCTAAACTGATCCTTTGGTGTGGCCCTCAAATGGTATCATACGTACCCACATGGACTTTGTCAGAAAACAGGTTCCATGCCCTGACTGGGGCGGGGTTCCAGAGTCTTCTGAGGAGACCCAAGCCCGCCTGTGGAAGGTGGCACCAGCCCATCTCAGAAGGCTTCACCTTGCGTGCTCCCGAGCCCTCTCTCCATGTACACAGCTAGGGGGTCAAGAAGGGGAGCCAAAGAGACTCAGACCCCACACTCAGCATCCTTCATAGCCATGCAGTGGAGGATGGACCTGTCATGGGGTCAGACTGTTATGCTGTGGAATTGTATCCCTTACCCATCATTTTATTAGTTCAGAGCCCCTCGTGCAGCACTGGGGATGTAGTAGGGAAGGTGGGTGACCAGATGGCCGCAGACTTCCTCTGGAAGTCTAGTGCCCTCAAGACCTGGGCCGTTAGTGACATCCTGATAACAGGCAGAACTCACAAGCTCGTCCAGCCTCAGGGTTTACAGCGTGTGTGGATGCCCATTAGCCTACACTGAACCTGCTCCCAAACAGGGTGCAATACGAGTGATTACCATCCTTTGTAAGTTCTCACACGGAGGGTATTTTTTTCTCCTCATTTTAACATCTCTGCTGTTAGGATTTGCGTTACAGTGGACAGCACGTCATAGTTTAATTGGCAGCCTTTATTTTCTTTCTTAGTGGTAAATTAAAAAAAAAAAAGAAGTGTTGAGTCTTGTCATCTAGTAACTTAGGTTTGATAAAGTGCAGAATTACCCCTGGTTTTCAGATGATGAAGTTGCGACTCAGCGATGGGTGGATTTCCAAGGCCACGTGACTGCCTTCTCCTCTATGTGGGCTGGGGTCTTGGGAAAAGGTAGAGCTATGCAAAAAGCCGCAGAGGCCCTGGCCAGTGCCCGCTTGCTGCATTACAACCCGAGCAGCGCCCTTGCCTGCTGCTCTCACTTCTGCACTGGGAAAGGAAGCTCTTCCCTGGCCAGGATGAACTTCAAAGACAGCCTGTCCTCTTCTCTCTCCGCCCCGTCAGGGGAGCAGTGGGAAGAATGGCTAAGACCAGAGTTAAACACATCTGGGATGAAAAGAGTCCCCCTTCTGTCCTGAGAGCCCAGGGGGCTGGAGTGAGCTCCCTCTGGAGCCGCTCTGAGTGATCAGTTGACACAATGCATCTGGGGAAGGCGGAGGCCTCTGTGATCAGCTGTCATCTCCCCTAAACACCTCTGATGTGTTTTCTCTCTTCATTACCCACAAGGTGTCAACCCTTCACCTGCAGCCATCTACAATCTGACACACCCACTTGCCTGTGGCTGGAAGACAGTCCGGGGCTGGGCTGGGGGAGAGGGAGAAGCAGAGCGGACATCCTCTCTGGAGACAGACACACGAAGAGGAGGAGAAAGAGAGGACTGTGGAGGGATGGGAAAGGGGGGAGCTGGGCCTTGGGATGACCTTGTCTTTATCTCATGTCTTATCTGTGGGATGAACCCTAAAGCCAAGTGTGGGGTGACCCCAGCAGGCACAACGTAAGCGTGGCTCAGCTGCCACACCTTGCCTTCCATAGACACGCAATTACTGCTGTCCTGAGCCTTGTCCCTTGCTCCCACCTGTCTCTGTTCTCAGGACCACATCCCATTCCTCAAACAGGAGTCGTCTGGGACCACTCCCACATCTTCTTGAACCTCCATCAGGACTTGACACAAGGACATCCCCCTGGCATCCACTTTGTCACTAGTCTGAGCCTCCATAGTCATTGCCTTCAGTTAGGTTGCCTTCTGTAGCACCTAGCTCACCCCAGAGGTGGAAAGCCCTTCCTTCCTCCCTCCCTCCCTCCCTCCCTCCCTCCCTCCCTCCCTCCCTCCCTCCCTCCCTCCCTCCCCTTCCTTTTTCCTCATCCTGCTCCCAGGGCCTCGCTCTGCTCTGTCAAGTCTCCAGAGCCCACGAGGCCTTGAGTGCTCCCGCACACCACTCTGGTGCGTCGTCGGTGAATTACTTACCTCACGCATACCGGGCACAAGGAATACCCGTTAGTAGTGTGACGACTGTTGACATCCACAGGAGTCCTTGCTGAGCTCTCAACACGACGCCTCCTTTCGCAGACCCGCTCTGCCTTTAGCCTTCATCAGTTTCTGGGTTGCGGATTCTGTGTTTCCTTCCTTCCCTCCAGCCAACCGAAGTTGAGTGGCCAGGGCCATTTCTGTAGGGCAGAGACTGGCTTGTTCACAGGTGGCTACTTTCTCTCTAGAACGGTGCCTGATACGCAGTCCCTATCGAAAACAGCTACGATTGGGAAATGGAGCTCAGTAAACGTCTCTTGAACCCCTAAAAGGTGTGCAAGGCATTGTGCTGAGGATCTTAAGTCCCAGGAAAAGAAAAGAAACCAAACAAGGTAGCTGTCCTTCAGCAAACAGGGTCAGGCCAATGGAACAACTTGCTTCCGGTGATCACTGGCGGGAGCCATGTGGTGAAGGGGCTCTCCAAGGCGAAGCGGAACCAGCCGGTACTTCCTGAACGGGGGAATCTTGGTGGTTCTCCACGCATTTATAGGATACTGCTTTTGGAAACCACAAGCCCTGTTGTCTGCCTTGCTCTTCAATCGGTGCCTTGTAGGATTGGGTATGAGAAAGGCTAAGGGCCCTATGCCTTGGAGGACCCCAGAGGGACGAAATGCAGCCCTTCCCCTTCCCTCAGGTGATGCTTGAAGACCCTGGTAGGGGATGCCGGCCTGCTAGTGGCTGCCGGAGTGGCAGCAGGCAGTCTTGTCAGCCATTATCTTGCTGGAGTAATCCTCGAACCCGTGCGGCCTTTGCATTTGATCTGCCTGAGACCGCAGGAGATAGTCAAATGCTTTTGGCTAATATCATATGCACGCATAATTAGATGGCAGCAATTACCATCTGGGTCCCTAGTACTTGTTCCAACATCCAGGCCCTGGGCAAGGAGCTGGTGAGAGCGAGGCAGGCAGGCCTCCCCCGTCCTGTTGGTCCTCTGTCAGCCTCCCAGAGAGCAGATTGGAAGCCTAGCGTCGGGGAGCCGCCCGGTGGAAGGCCAACGATGCTCAATGAAGAGTGACAACAGCCAGGTGGTGGAGGGAGCCGGGCCGTGCTGGTGTCTCTGCCAGCTCATGGGTTGGCATGTTACTGCGGGCTGGGTGGGTTGCCATGGGCATGGAGGCTGAAGGCTCCCAGGCAGCCCTCGTTCCAGAGAGGAAGCCAAGTGTGGGCTTGAGGGTTCTCAGAGCAGTGACAGAGCTGATGAGATGCCATCTGCCCCGCCCCTGGCACTGGGTTCTTCCACCTCCTGAATGCCGGAGCTCCCTACGGGTGCCAACAACACAGACATATGCTTGGCCTGGTCTGGCTGACATTTTCCTGAGGCTGGTGTGCAGATTTCTTGGCTGGGAAAGGGAGGTGGGAATCAGATGAATGGAGGTCGTCTAGGAGGAAGGGTCTTCAGGTGCATGGGAGGCTGAGAAAGGCCCCCAGAGTTATCGTTTCCCATCCTTCGGCTGAAGGCGCGTCTCCGCCAGCCGCGGCAGGGTTGGCGCAATCCACCCGGCATGTATTACCTGCTGTGGTCGTGGTTCAATCATCCAGTCATTCAGGTGTGGGCCAGCAGGAGCTAGCCTAGTGAAAAATAAAATTAGCCATTGCAGGTGGCAATGTTTGGAGTAGGTAGGGCTGGGTTGGACGTTAGCCTTGCCTTCCCAGCAAGGGTCCAGTTGCCCAACCCCGTCTCAGCAAAATGGAGTTGTGAAGAGAGACCTTGGCATTGCCCTTCCCATCAATGGAAAGCTGAGTATGTTAGGAAATGCACACACTGTATATTTTCTGGTTTTTTACTTCTGATCTGCAAGGGGCTATAGGTATGCGTGTGCATGTATGTGTGTGCATGTACGTGTGTACAATACTATTTGCATTTCCCAGGGCCTCTAGGTCCAGCTACTTGGCACTGGGAGACGGCATGCAGTCTGTTCTGGCCAAATATCCTTTCTGCACTCCCAATGGCATAATGTCTGACACTTGTCTCAGGGCAGAACCTTCACTGTCTCTGGCCATCCAATGGCTCCAGATAGATACAACGCTTGCCGTGGCTCCTGACACTTGTATTTGGAACCCCAGACTCCGGCCCAATGTCTTGGCAAATGGGAAGGTCTTGAGAAATGATGATTGAGTGCCTGACTATGGCCCGACTCAGGTCATCTTAGCATAATGGACCCATGGTGGGCTGACCGGAGCAGGTTAAGAGGAAATGAGACTGAGGCGACAGAAGGGAAATAAGAGATGACTGGAGCCCAACACATTATAATAGAAGGAGCACGAATCCGGACTCAGCCAGCCAGCATGTCCATCCTAGCTCTGCCATAGCCTGGCTCTGTGATCCCGGGTGAAGTCACCTGATCACGCTGAATCTCCAGCGTCCTCATAGCTAAGATAGGTATAACGCCTTTATCACGAACTGACTATGAGGATTGACGACAAGGAAGATAAAGATGGGCACCTAGGGGGTGAGTGGTAAGATGGGGGTGACAGTGATGGCACTCAAAGATATGGACAGAATCTGGGCATGGTGGTACACCTCTATCATCACAGTACTTGGAAGAGAGGAGTATAAGTACAAGACCCCATCAGAAAAAACAAAGGCTAAGGGTATGGCTTAGTGGTGGAGCATGTACCTAGCACCACAGGCTCTGGGTTCAGAAGCAGAAGATACGGGCAGGGACCTGTTGCCCTTTAGAGACTTGGGAAGCCCCGAGGGGAAATTCCATCACATGTACTCAGTGCTGGGCCTCCAGATTCCTAGCAGGTCTGGGGAGAGGTGGCTTTTGACGAAGAAGGCTGGTCTGGAGTTTTATCCCCCGGGGAGGGTGGGCATCTTCCGGGCTCCGAGTTAGACAGGAGCCACTGCTAACTCTCCAACTCTCCTTCTTGATCTGGGCTCCTCTTTCGTTGTTCCTGAGAATGTGGTCAAGTTTGATTGACACGTTCAAACTTGGTCTCGGCTGTGCTGTGGAGAGGAAAGAAAACAGCGCGTGCTCATCCTGGGCCACGGTGAGATGGAACACCCCGAAGCCCGTGGAGGGGGTGGGGGGGCGTCATCCCCAAAGGTAAGAGCTGCGGCACCATGAAACCAGCTCTCTTGGCACCCAAGGCCTTGCCTCCTGCATGCTCGGAGGGCTGCTTTCGCTGCGTGGAGGAACACAGCCGCCTCTTGATCTTTGGGAGCACCGAGGCAGTGACTCGGTGCCCACGGCTCCGTGGACAAGACGTTTGTTGAGCCTCCAACCCCTCCGCCTGAGTTCAGACTCAACCCTTTAAGCTCCCGAAGCTCTCAGCACTGTAATGAGACCCGTCTTGGGAATCGGGGGGCTGGGTCTTCCGCGAAGGGCCTTCGGGCTACGGTGGAACGGGGCTGAGTGTGGCCAGGAAGAAGACCAAGCTCCCTTCTTCCGCTGGCCTCCTGCCCGGCCCAGGGTGGGCGGCCTGCCCTGCTGGCAGCTCCGAGCCAGTCAGTCCTCTCCGATGGCACCTGTGGGCCACAGAACTGCCTCTCCTTTATCTCCCTGCCAGCAGTGTGTCGTGGAGGCCCGCAGCAGCCCAGCCCGGGCTGGCCTGGGGTGTCAGGGGACCCGGGTGACACCCTCTGCCGCATGAGACCCTCTCCCCAAGAACTCATCACCACTGGGTGTCCAATTAAGGAGCGCAGCCTGGGCGAGACGGCGGCCCAGACCCCTTGTTAAGCAGCATCCCTAATTGATGACAGGGAGGGTTGTGGGGGTTTGGAAGCCAGCTCCGATTGTGTTTTAAAATCCTCCTTTCTCCCGGGCTGCCTGCCAGAACCATGGCATGGCTCTCCAAGAGAACAAAGGAAGCTTTGAAAAATCTCTCTCCCCCTCCTTCAAATGCTTATCCGAAAGGACATCTCTTCCTCCTTCCTTTCCGCAATCATCAAAGCCCAGGTGATAAACTGCTACTTCCGTATTCATCCCATGTAAAGACCCCTCCGCCCCCCTCCACCCCCCCCCCAAAAAAAAGCAGGCATAGCAACAGCAGCAGCAAGCGATGGCGATCTCTCAGGGCCTCTCTGAGAGCCACGGGTCTCTGGGAAGGAGAGAGAGGGTGAAAGAACTTCACTCAGTGACAACTTTTATCTTTGGGTCTTGGGCGGTTAAAATGTCAACCCAGTGGCAGATCGGATCTTCTGCCAACTCCAGGGGACAGAGGGCTGGCAGGGGCGGGAGGGGGAGGGCCTGCGAGTGAACTGAACACATCTGGAATCATCTGGAATTCTTCAACTCCAGTTGGGTCTGGATGGGTTGGGCTCCTGGAGAGGGCAGCAGAGCCCAGCAGAGCAGAGGGCTGTGGGGGAACTGAGAAGCTGTCTGGGGAAGGGCAGGGCAGCAGAGCTCCTTCAGAGAAGGTCTTCCCTGGCTTTATTTTATAAGCACTTTGAAGTCTGCAACGTAGAAGGGAGCGGGTGTCAAGCCTGGGGGGGGGTGTAGCTGGGCTTCTGCATGCCCAAGCCTGGCACCTCTCTGAGTCCTGGGCCCCTCTGCTGCCCTCCACTCTTGCTGCCACTCTGCCTGGCCCTACACTTGCCACCCTGAGGAGGCGTTTCTGGGTGGAGATACTATCAGAGCTGGCCACTCACACGATACCTACCTACTATGCGGCTTCTGACTCAAGGAACATTATACTCAATTCATTTTATCCTCACAGGGACCCTGAGACGGGGGGAAGAGGTTGGGGTTGGGGTCGGGAGAGATTAAATCATGCGCCCAAGATCACGTAGCAATGGACAGGATCAGAATTCAAACTCAGGAACACGGAGTCAAAGCTTGAACTTGAAACCACTCCTCCTTTTTTTTCCAACACATACCCTCTTTTCAAGGACGAATAGGAGTTTCCTGAGCTCGACGATGGGAAGGAGAACATACTTTGCTGGGAGACCAACAGACGTAAAATCACTAAGGAGTAAACCAAGTTGGAAATAAAAGGAAAGGGGAAGTAATGTATATCCTGTGGCGGGTACTGGGCAAAGCAGTTCATGCTTTTATGATCTTATTTTCAGATCAACCGTATGAAGTAGCTATTCACCTTTACCAGGGAAGAAACCAAGGCTCGGAGAGATTAAACACATTGCTCCAAAGTCACATATCCATTCCATGCTGTCTTCCATATTGAATTGATCGGAAATTCTAGACACAACCCCTCAGGACTTCTTCTGCCGAGAGCCGGCCCTTCCTGGTGATGGCCGAGAGCTGCTTGGGCACGCCCGTTTTCTTACTGAGAACAGGGTTTGACCCCGAGCGAGAGTGTTCGGTGTTCCCGGTACTTTGTAAACCCCACGAGGGCAAGGTTTACCCTGTGTGTCCTTGCTGGCATCTCCTGAATCGCCAGCATTATGTCGGGCACAGGGCAGACTTGCAACTATTTACCAATGAAGAGAAAATGCAAATTGTGTTCTAGACAGCTGTCCAACTCTTCATTTCCTCCCTATCCATCCAGTATCTGTGTCGTGTATTGTGCTAAGAAGGACCCCAGGTCTCGCCGCACTGGATTACTACTGCTTTAGTGAGGAGGACCCCCGGGGAGGCCCCCACCGGGATGAGGAGGGGCTCAGGACCCCGTTTGCTTGGGACACGTAGGTATACACGCTTGGCTTCCCCCTTTGGCTCCCAGAGGAACCCCTGTTTCCCTGACAGCTTATGCAGCCCACCCCAGGCTGGAGGGGAGCCGGCGGGGAGGCGTGTGCATGTCCCAGGAGTCCTTTGGTCTGCAGGGGAAGATCAGAGCCCAGCCGAGCCGGGTGGGTGGGGACGCGGAGGGAACTCTCTTCCCCTCGCCTCCTGCCTTGTCACCTTAGGCTGGCCCTCCAGCCCTGGCTCCCAGCCAGCTCGGAGACATGGGGCAAACCCTTTCTAAGCTCTGGAGTTCAGGTTCTCTCTGAATCTGAGGATGAAAGGGTTTGAGTTCGCAAAGGTGACTTGGCGTCCCCTCTTCTGTCTGCGGTGGGGATGAGCGAAGCCGCATGTAACACGCAGGCTCGGAGAATCAGCTGTGCATGTAGACACCCCCACCCCCACCCAGGGGGCTGTGAGACTCTCCCTGGGTGACCACACAGAGTCTTCCTGGATCTGGGGGGGCGGGAGGGGAAGAGTTCACTGGCTCTCACGTCTCTCACAGTAGCTAACGAATTGGCCAATCACTTCATACGTTCATTTACCAAGCTTTCATTAAGTGCCTTGAAGGCCAGCCTCGAGTTCAAGGAGCCCCTCGGTGAGAGAGTGCTTCTGAGAGGGGAAAGGTCAGAGCTCCAGGCCGCATCTACCCGCAGCCCTGTCTCTCCCCTGTGCTCAGGGAAACTGAGTCCTGAGCTGGGAATGAGTGCAGGGAAGAGCAGAGCCAGGGACACTGAGAACAGGACTGGAAATATGGGCTCCAGGGGGATTTGCTACCGCTTTCTCCTAGTATGTGACATGTCATGGCCGGGGACCCTCTAGAGGAGCAGCTTCTCTTCCCACGAGAGCCTCCTGCCCTCCCCAGCTACCTCTCCTGTCTGGGGAAGGTCTCACCAGCTCCCCTCTGCCTCAGGAGGGCCTGTCTGGCACCTCAAGCCTCAAGCCTCAGGAAGTACGACCTTGTTTTCTGTCATTTGATCAGTTTCTGCCTCCCTTATGGCTCTTCCAGGTGTCAGCTCCGGCCTTGGGGAGCTTGGAGGCCCCCTCAGGGAGTGTGTTCAGGTCTAGGCTGGAGAAGGATGGGAAGGCAGGAGGCTCTGTGGGCTCAGATTGCCGTGGAGACCCAGGATGCTTTAGGAACCGTGTGAAATGGAGCAACTACCTCCTGGGTGGCTTCAGAAAGGGAAAATTGTATATAAAGTTGAGTGAGCGAGGCCCAGGTGAGACAGTACCACGGAGTGGACAGCAGGGGGCGCCAAGGTGTCTCAGAGCCCTGATTCTAGACCTGGTTGTCCACAGATCTGCCACATTGATTAATCAGGTCTTCTGTGTAGTGATTTGATGACACCGGCCCTCCTGCCCCCCATTTGCTAGACTTGCCCAGTGCGGTGAACACGAGATCTGGGGGATGTCTGTATCCTGTACCTAGCTGCCTGTGGAGAGCAAAGAGGAATTATCGAGGCAGGTGCTCCATGGGGAACCCCATGGGCTATGGGGTGCTGAGAGCATGTGGACCTAGAGGGACCCGGGACCCGGCTTGGAGGGGCTCAGGTAGCGCCTCAGTGAAGTGGACTGTCCCCTGCGGGAGGTCACTTCCAATGCCTTGGGTGGCTGAGAGATTAACTGATGTTATTTTAGCCAAACCACCGGTGCCTTTTTTTTAAAAAAATAAAAGTAAAAAGTATGAGAGGCTCATTTGCATGTCATTTGCATCTCATTTGAGCACCAACTCATTTAAGGCTCAGAAACCACTGAGTTTTCTTCCCAGCCCCTGCATCTTGCTCTCAGGTTGTCTGTCTCTGTCTCTTTCCCTCTGCCCTGCATCCTGCCGCTGGTCCAGCTGGATGGGCCTGGACCAGCCTTGCCTGCGGAGCCCGTCCATCTGGGTGGCAGGAAGGAGAGCCAATGGCGGGGCGGGTAGACCTGAGGGCCCAGGGTGGGTCTTCAGTCAGTGCTGCAGCCAGTGGAGGGGCCCCTGCCCTGTCCCCCCCAGGCCTCACCCCTTCCTGGGTCTTTGCTCCCCTCAGAATCTGCTCGTCAGCTGCCCACAGCAGCACGTGAACACGGAGGGGAGGTTTATTGTGCCTCAGGGAGGAAAAACCGAAATCAGTTAAAGAATGGTATGTTATGCTGTTTATCCAACGCCGGGCTCCTGGGGTGGTCTGCTGGATGCGGGAGCTAGGGAGAGACCTCTTCTAGGGAATGCCAAAGCGCCCTAGGAGATTCTGGCCATATCCACATTGCATTGAAGAAGCGGGAAGCTTTACCTCACTGCCCCTTCTTCTTCCTCGTCCCTGGCTGTTCCGGAAGCCTGCCCTGTAGAAGAGTGGGCTGCAGGCTGGTCTGAGCTGCTGCTGCTGGGGCTGCTCCTGAGGTCGTTGAACAGCCTGGCAGTCACGGAAAGGGCCTGTCCTCCCTTTATGGGTGGGAATGACACTCAGTGTGGTTGTGTGGCTACCCGGAGGCCACACAGCTAGTCAGAAGCCCACCTCCTGACTCTAGACCTCCTGATCTCTCAGAACTTTGTGTCTGACTCTCTCCCCCCCGCCCTGTCTTTGGTGGGGCAGGAACTGCTTCAGAGAGTTGACGTGGAGGGTCCAGGATGGGCTTTGCCCCAGGCCCGGCTGGCCCTTACTGGTTATTCCTCTGGGTCAAGGCTAGTGGCTCCTACAGGATTAACCAGGTCTTAGCTCTCTTCTGAAGCTGAGCACGGCTCTCCTTCCCTCCCTGCAGCCTCCAGCTGGTTCTTGGTTCTCCCTGACAGTTAATACCTAAAATACTGTGTGTTGTCTTCAGGTGTTGGCTGTGCGATCCTTGGGCTTTGTCTGTTTTATCTGACCATAATCCCCTACCACCAACACCGCCGCTCACACTTGTGGCAGGCAGCCCAGCTCAGACGCTGATATCAGCTCCTGCCTGCCTGGCCAAGCTGCTTTTGGATTCTCCATGTGCGAAGTGAACAGACTCCGGAGGGTTGTTCTTCCGGCTGTTCATGGGGCGGAAGGTGGAAGGCGGATGCGACTGGGGTCCTGAAGGAGACCCTGGAGACGCCCCTCTGGGCTCCAGTGTAGGGAGAGTGGTGAATGCTCTCTCTGGCTGAGCAGCCGCCGTCCAGCAGAGCTCATTATGCAGATAAGGTGAGCCCTGTGACAAGGAAGATCTGTCCTCTCGTCGCTAGGACACTTGTCGTTGCCTCTTTTCCTCCCATGGGTGAGCAAAAGGGGTTTGATTGAGTGTGGATCTCTCCATAACAACCAGGCAGATGAGATGATCCAGCTGCTCCTAGCAGTTTGGCTGGAAGTGGCTTCCCAGCAAGCCCCAGGAACAGGCGTGGGCTGTGTCCTGGAGGCTGACGCCCAGCCTTGTTCCTCACAAGACAGCCTGGCAGTCAGGAGACTTCCCTTCATCCCCGAGAAGAGCGAGATGCTATTGCCCTCAGGCAATCTTGTGGTTGGGATAGAGGTAGGGGATAACAAAGGACGTGGGAGAACGCAGTGGCACAGCACCCCGCCTCTTCAACAGCGTGTGTGGCTGGTTCTTGCCTGGCTTGTCCGTGGCTGAGGTTTGTAGGTCGGTCAGTTGGATCTGGAAGTGCCTGAGTCCCTGAACTGGTGGGACACTGAACTGCCGGTGATGCTGGCTGATACACAGAGCCCAGGCTTTGTCTTAGAGCTTCAAGTCACCTCTTGGGGCGAGACCCAGAAATCTGTATTTGAGTGATTTCCCCCAGGTGATTTTGCTGATCTAGCCGCATTCCTGTCCCTATGTCATGGGTGTGGAAACTGAGGCCTGACTGGGCAAAGTCAGATGACTGATGTCATCCGATGTGTGTCCCCCTGCCCAGGCCGGCTGTTGGGCAGATGGCGGAGCTGTGTGGCAGGACCCTGATGTATAGAGGGCACCCCCGCTGGAGGCGAGTGGGGCTGGTGGGAAGATGTCCATGTGGTTAGGTGGCTCTGGGGAGGAAGGCTGGCCTGGAGGGATGGCTCGGGGATTGGGAGGCGTTTGGTTGACCACACAGGGCATACCTGGGGGAAGAGCACATTAGGCACAGAAATTCCACCACAGAATCAACCAGCAACAAACCTGAGTGTCTTGGGTGCAGGATAGATTGACTGGGGCTGGTTCTGTGGGCCCAGGAAGCAGAGAGATGCTCCTAGCAGAGTGGATGGAGGAGGATACCAGAGAGGCAAGAGTCATCAAGGCTTTCAACAGAAGCCAGAGAGGAGAGGAAGAGGTGGCTAAATTAACAAACAAACAAACAAACAAATGACAACAAGAAGGCCCTCTTCCTCCAGGTCAGAAGGGGAGCAGATCCCAAGGATCAGCCAGAACTGGTAGAGAGAAGGAGAATGGGAGAAGGAAGAGGAAAAAGAAACCAGTCAACACAAAAGAGCACACAGAGATCCGGGTAACATTTACTTCATGCCCCCAAATCTGAGCCTCCCACGGGCTCTGGGGGCCTGGGAGTGAGGCCGGTGGGTGAGAAGCACTAGCTCGTGTTACTAACATCTGTTCATGATAACTGGTATCTCCTGAATTAAAGAGAAATCCACAATCCCTCTGGGCCAGCTGGCAGGGTATGCAGAGTTCCCATCCACATCCTGAGCCCACTCACTGCTCCTTGGGTCCTGCCTGTGGGAGGTAGGATCCCCAAATTCACCTCCACCCCTGGGGTAATGCTGTCCCTTTGAATGGGTGTGGAATCCGGGAATATGGGCCCAGACGTGACTAGATTATGCATGGTAGACTTTACAACAGGGAAGTTTGTGGGGGTGTGGCTGATCTGGTTACATAAGCCCCTTAAAAGCAGCACGTTCTCCAGCTGGTGGAGGAAGAGAAAGGGAAGCACAAGGAATATATGTTATATGTATGTATATATTTAAATACATTTCATTTGCATTTTTTATGCTGAGTGCATACTTCTGTGTGCCAGGCAAGGAGCCGAGAGGGGCAGCCATGTTTCTTTTAATCGCCACCATGGCCCTGGGATGGATCAGATCGTGACTCCCACTTTGTAGAGGATGAGACTGAGGTTTGGCAAGTTAAGAGACTGGTACAATTTACCACACGTAGGTGTTTGATCCCGGATTTCAGTGACATCTGGCTCCCAAGTCTGGGGTTTTTAGCAGTCACGTAATCTCTTTCCTTCCCTACCATGCTCCCCATATTGAGGGGGAAAAAGAAGATTTTTGTCTCCCAAACCTGAACTACATTTATCAAGGAATAATTTGTTTTCCCATTTTTTATTAATCAAAGCCATGTATGACTGCCAATCAGGAGCTCAGATCAGCATGAGATTAGCAGTGCTATCACACTGAGTTGATATAATTCCAGCCAAAAGCAGAGAAATGATGTCTCAGTTAGTAGTCTGTGCAGCCTTATCTTTGCTAAACGTGTTGTTTCTGCTAGGCATACAGAAATGCTAAAAGAGCCCACGAGTCCCCATTACTACCTGTGGGCACCAGTAGGGGTCTAAGGACTGAGGATTAGGACCACTGGTCTAGATTTCCTAGACCCCCTTTATCTGCTCTGCTCAGACATCCACATTTCTCTGACCTGCCCAGGTACTGTTCCTCCATGGAGAAGGGGCTGCATGATGCCTTAGCCTTAACTAACCTCATTGTCAAGGGCAGAGTAGGCGGTGTGGTCTCCCCTTCACATGTGCATGTGCATGCATGCACACACTCTTATCACGTACCACATGCCTGTGTATATACACTTGCATGCACGGACATGTATCTCATATGTGTGTGCAAGCATACACGCAAGCACCAATGCATATATCCATGAGCATCACCCTCTTGTGTAGCAGAACAGTAACAGGCTGGAGCCAAGAACTTAAGGATGAGAAGGAATTGGTCTGTGGGGTGGCAGAGGGAATGTGCAGGGTGGTGAGCTTGCAGGGAGCCAGGCAAGGCTGGCAAGAACAGAGGCTGAGATGAATTCCTAGAATCACTTCATGCCTGAGCTAGGAGCCCTGCCTGAGGAGAGGGGTGAGAGGCCTCATCAACAAAAGCTCAGAGCTCAGGTTAGGGTTTGGTAGGAAGGACTCATGAGGACTGGATAAGAGACATGAATTGGAAATCTATCCCCACATGCACACATCTTACCCATTCCCAGCTCATCTTCCTGCCTTTCATCGTTCCCTTGACAAAACTAACTTCTGTCCATAAACAAGGAGGGTTGATACGCTGATGACCCAATCACTATGATTTACTGAGCACTTAGAATGTGCACGTCGTCCTACAAGGAGCTTTCTATGCTCTGTTTCAATTCCCTCTCACACAACCTCTGAGATAGAAGGCATCGTTTGCTCATTTAGGAAACCACTCCTTTGAGCCTCCATGTCATGCTTGGCTCTGTGATGCAGTAGGTGGTATGGACAGGATTCCAGCACAGCGCACACTAAAACTGGGGGCCCAAGTCCATCAGTTACCCTTGGCTCCCCTCTTCTGTCCTGAGCCTATCTCCTCAGAAATGGGGAGAACTGTGAGAACCACAGACCAGAAGAGATGGGGGCACAGACAAGGTCTCAGGGACACACAGAGGAGACGGGGGAGATGTGCCCAGGAAGCCTTTGTACTGAAAGGCTTTGGACTGTTTCTGTCCAACCACAATCATGATCACATCTTCGTTCTGCCCTTCCTCTGGGGCTGCTGGGGGTGGGAAGGGGAGGGAGAGCACCGTGAGGAGGAAATGAAACTTCCACCTTCCCGCTGTTTCTGTGGGGCCTGCAGTGTTTCCCCACCCTATTTGCAAGGCCATAAATAATCGAGATGTATTACTCAGGGATTGCCATGGTAACATCTTCAGGTTACCAGGGACGCAAGATCCAAACAAAAGTATTGGATTAGATATTTCTGGCCACTAGAGGAATCCAGCCATGGACCATGGGAATGTGAGGGGGAGGAAGGGCATTGCTTCTTTCTCCGTTCTGTTCCCAGCTTCCTCTTCAGCTAGCTGCAACCCTTTGTCCCTGCTCTCTTTATCCTGGGCCCTTTCTCCCCAACTCTGGAGACACAGGGTTTCTTCCCTCCCTTCCCATAGCTCTTCCATAGACTAGGATCCTAAAGATAGCTCCGAAAGAAATACTTGGGGTCTCAGCAAACACATCATCCTCTAATTAGCTTAGGATCGAGTTGGTATCCAGTCCCCACATACGTCTTCCTTCTTAAATGGAATCAACAGGCCTGAAAGACCCCCCCGCTCCCCAGACCCCTCATAGTTTCCCCCTGCCCACACTTGGCATGTGATACAGGGCCCTTCTATCCTGGTGCTGGGGAACTGGAGGTTACAGCTCAGGCCTGGCCTGGGGAGGAATCCATCTTCATTTCTTTTGCTGTACAACCTCTATAAAGGTGTCTCTAAAACCCAAGAGGTATTTTTCTGACATAAACTTGCTCTGCCCTCCAAGGCAGTCAGAGAAGTGCCCAGTGAAGCAGCATTTAGGAGGTATATTTTAAAGTTGACTTATGAGGCCTTTGTGCACCAGCTGGAAAGAGGGTAGATCTCTCAGCATCTGGCTCAGCCTCTCGGTGGCTCCTCCAAGCGGTCAGAGCTGGAGGAACCTCAGAGATCTTGGTTCCAGGCTTTCCTTTTTAGGAAAGGCAGTTGATCAAGTGAGGGGTGTCACTCATGCTAGCAAGTGGTTCTATTCTATTGAGGACCTTGGCCCTGAATGGGATTAGTGGGACGACCACAGGCCTGAGACCCTGAAGGAAGTAAAAGGAATAGGAGTAGAGACTCAGGCAGCCTCCCAGGCCCGCTGGAGACAGACAGTCCACCCAGCCATCTTGAGCCTGAGTCTGGTCCTTACCAGCTTGTAACACAAGCCTTCTGCTCTCTGTCTTCTGATCAATAATGGGTTCCTTGGGCAAGCCGAGCTGTGTAAGACTAAAGATTAGCTGTCTATTCAAAGAGCAAGGCTGTGTTCCATCCAAGTAGAGCCTACATAAGCAAGCATAAGTAAGACAGGCCTTCTGCCCAGGCAGATTGGAGTAAGGAAATCTGACAATGCCCAAACACCTGTACATCCACAGAAGTTCCTTTACCATCTCGTACACTGCTCTGGTGAGTCAGGCACTCAGAGAGACAAATAAACAATTCTAAACAGTGGTGACTACAGGGGCCAGGAGAGAGCGCTAAAGGGTTGACTATCTTGGGGGGGGGGTCTTGCATATTTTATCACCCGCAGGCGAGTGTGACCCTCACCTCACTAGCCCTTTCCCCGAAGGTGGCTGTGCTGCATCCCTTTATGCAGCGCACTCTTTCGAAAGTCTATTTACAACTCAGCCGGCCTGTTGTTTTGCATGAGAGAGATGGTCCATCCCCAGATTAGTTAAATTGGAAATAAATTGGTTGTTAAATAAAAGTCCTCTGTAGGATGTGACAGTGATGAATGAGGGCGGGATGTGCCTGGAGAAGGGAGTGGTGACTTTCCAGATTGAATCTCTGGAGCTTGGGAGGGAGCCTGGATGGTCTGGGGCCAGCGGGGTAGGGGATGGTGGAGAGAGACCGAAGCTGGGATTCAACTCACCAATGGGAACCAAGGCCAAGGCCTTGAGCAACCTCTGGAACTGAATTGTGTTTCCTTATGGTGTGTACGAACACTTTTATGTTCTTTGATTTCGCATCTTTGTGACCTTTATTTTATATTACTTTATTATTATTACTATTTTTACTTTATAGATGAGGACACTGTAGTGGTCACATAAAAAAGGAATCTGGCTTTAGCAAGGAGAGACGATACAGCAGACTTATTGCAAGCCAGGAAAGGGCCTACCGCAGATCTCTTGCTCTCTGAGGGTGGCCAAAGTACAGGGGCATGGGAGGACAGAAACGTAGCCAGTGTTTGACTAACAAGCATTTTGTTCTAAATCCAGCAGTGGTAACAAGTGGTTTGGCCAGCTATTGATTGATATCGTTGTATATATATATATATATATATGTTGTCAATTGTTAGAGTGATAACAATATTATACATTGATGATATTGTTGATTTGTCATCTATCTATCTATCTATCAATCTATCTATCAATCATCTTGCTATGCAACCCAAGCTGCCATCTTTGGTGAATCATCATTATTTATAAAGCAAAGAAAGGGATTTTGGAAGGTTTGTGTTTGGTCTGTCATTGGTAAACTGAGGCTATCTAAGTCTTTAGTGAACCATAGGGGAAGAGTTGGTTTTTGTAGTGGGCTGTTTTCCAGGATGCACAGAATTGGGGTTTTCTTAACTTTCAGTGTTTCTTGGGATTCCAGGAAAGGTGAAATTCAATACCCTCGACTACCATACAGGTTATATGCAGTTGGGATATGGTTTAAGTCTAGCCCTCCAAAGACTGGTGTATTGCAGGCCTGGTTCTCAGGATGGTGGTGTTGAGGTGATGGGCCTTTTAAGATCTGGGACCAATGGGAGGTCCCTTAGTCATTGGGGGGACTGCTCCTGGAGAGAGAGAGAGAGAGAGAGAGAGAGAGAGAGAGAGAGAGAGAGAGAGAGAGAGAGAGAGAGAGATGAATTTTTGTACTTGTTGAGCTAGGATCCTCCTATGTCACCCAGGTGGGCCTCTAACTTGCCGTCTTCCTGTTGATGCTGAGATTATAGGCATATACCATCATGCTAGGTCTGGAGAGAATTGTTGCCAGGCAGAATTGTTACAGAGCTCAAGTGCTGAATGTCTCTGGTTTCCTGTCTGGTTTTGTGGTTCCTTCCTCCTGCCCATGGTTTACCATTTGTCATGGAGCGTCTGCTAGAGCTGGTACTTGCTATTTGCACTTTCAGCTTCTAAGATGTAGGATAAATAAATCTCTTTTTTTCTTTCCCAGTAGTTTTCATTGGGCATTTTATTATAGCAACAAAAAGCTGACTAATATACAGTGTTAGGACTGGAATTCAGGATTCTGGGCCCCCAAATCACTTACAGATTAAAACAAATCCTCTTCTTTAATATCTGTACATTCTATGTCTTTCTATCCTCCTACGAAGCCAAGTGTTAAGAACAAAGAAGCTGGAGACAACTTAAATGGCAGTCCTACCTACGGGTGTCTCTGTTTGATTAGGCATAGGAGTTTAAGATTTGGAATCTGGGGAAAAAAAAAAGAGTCCTTTCGAGGATTGACCCATTTTGACTTTCTTTTTCTTCCATCAACCATCACAGCCTCACCTCCTGGACTTGGATAATACATCCTAGGAGACACTGGGAGATCATAAGGAGTTGGCTGATAACAGGCCCTTGAATCAAAGCATTTCAGAGCTGGAGGGGATCTTTTAAAATCTGGCAGAATCTCTCCCTCTACAGATGAGAAGGGCAGGGACGAAGTCGGAGAAGGGATGGTCGCTTCACTTCCCGAGAAATAAGGCTCTTCCTCGCCATTCATGTTACAGAGGGAAGGCACACAAACTCTTTTCTTCCTCCTCCCATGGGGTCCTGGATGGACCAATGGCAGCGAAGCTTCAATAGGATCCAGAGTCTCCAGGTGATGCTGTGGGAGGTTGGGTGGGATTTCTCTCCTCCTCTGGTTAAACAGGACAGTGCTCACTTTACCAGGATCCTGATGAACCAATCCCAAAGGAAACAATTAAGAGAACCTGGCAGAAGCCAGTGAGAGTCTTGTGGGAAGAGGGACAGAGGGGCCTTGGGGTACCCCGGCCAGCCTTAGCAATCATCACACCCCGGGAAGGGTTAGTCTAGAGGTGGCGCTGGGGTTGTCTAGGAGTAGAGCAGCCCCCTCTCCTTTCCCAGATCCCCCTCACACTAGCCCAGAGACAAAGCCTAGTGTTCTCCCGAGGAAGTAAGCGTCTCTTCCTTGAATGGTGACAAACTCCTCATTAATTATGCAATTATTTGATTATGCGGCTTTAATGAAAAAAATACACAAACCACTTAAAGCTGAAAAGGAAGGCTATAGCCAGAACTTATCCAATTTAATAAATCCTCTCCATCCTGTAATTATTTTCTTGATTCTTTTAAACGCACGTGTGCAGGAGGGTGGGACAAGGAAAGGGAGCAGGCCTGCAAGGACAGGGGGAAACCGCCTTTCTCCTTCCTTCTGTATCCTGCCGATCTCATCAGAAGGGCCCGTCACCGAGAACCTCGCTCTCCCCTTCCTCCCCCTCTCCGCCATTTCGAGAGAAGGAGCGTGAGGGAAAAGGAGGCCTAGCTATACGATTTGACTCCCTGGTTAAACGTGGCGGTTCATGTCCTCTCGCCCTTCTACACCCACACGAATTTTATTTCCTTGTTCTTGACCAAGCTGTAAGCCCCCAAATTCAGGGTAGTATGTGCATGGGTTACTCCATCTCGGAATCACAGATGCCTTTTGCGGGGGTGGGGGTGGGGGAGTGGGGTGGAGCTTGAACTTGGAGCCTAGGTGCTGCCCCTGAGCTCTCCTTTTGCTCAAGGCTAGCCACTCTACCACATGGAGCCACAGCACCACTTCTGGTTTTCTGGCTGTGAACTGGAGGTAAGAGTCTCACAGACTGGCCTGTCCAGGCTGGCTTTGAACCGTGATCCTCAGACCTCAACCTCCTGACTGCCTAGGATGACAGGCATGAGCCACTGGTGCCCAACCCTTTTTAAACTATTTAATTTATTTTTTGAGTGCCGGGGGGAGTTTGAACCCAGGGACTTGTGCGTGCCAGGCAAGTGCTCTACCACTAAGCTATTTCTCTAATCTCAGAGTAATAGATTTTTGGTTCAATAGGCCTAAGTCTTACGTTTTTAACTGAGCTAACCCAGCATTTGTCTGTGCTTAGTCTCTCCGAGTCTTTGTAATCTTTAGCTGTAAATAGAGGACACCGATCCTTGCTCCTCAGAAATGAGGCGCGGGTCAAAGGTTAGAATGGACCTCGAGGATATAGGAGAAGGCTTGACACACAGCTAGAGTCCATCACTCAAAGCTCCCCCTCCATCTCCCAGAAGCCTTTGCATGACTCTCTGAAGGAGGCCCTTCTCCTTTACCATCGCCATGGACACTGAATCCCTCTGCATTACCACAAAGGCGAAACCAACCGCGCTGCCCCGCGCAGATGCTGGGTATCCTTGACGCTGGCTTTTACCGCGGCAGGATGGCGGGTCAGCGTGAGGGTCAGCGTGAGGGCCACCCCCGTCTAGCTGAACCATCAGCACCAGCCCTGGGCTCCCCACTCACCTCCCTGTGCTCGTCCACTGGCCAAGCTCCGACCTAAGACTGCACTGAACAGATACCACCCCTAGGCACCGCCTTGAAGTCAGGCGGGCTCCTGTTGGAAGGCTGTTTCTGCAGTTTTCTAGTTGTGTTATCTTGGCTTAAAGTGATATCAGCTCCCCGATCTTAATGCCGGAGTCTTCTTCCAGTGCATCGCTGCTCTTGGAAAACAGCGATGATAAAGCACCCCCTGCTCTCTGAGTATATTTTATGTCAGCAGTAACGATTTGTCATGGCACTTCTGGGGTAATATTAATCCCCACACCCCCATTTTTTGTCAGTGGTGGGGCTTGAACTTAGGGCCCGGGCGCTGCCACTCAAGGCTAGCGCTTTACCACTTTGAGCCACAGAGCCACTTCCAGGTTTCTGGTGGTTAATTTCCTGCCCCTGTTGGTTTCAAACTGTGATGCTCAGATCTCAGCCTCCCGAGTAGCTAGAATTACAGGCGTGAGCCACCAGCGCCCGGCCAGAGTCCTGTCCCAGTGAACGAACGGTAGCCGTCGATTGCGGTCCCTGGAGAGGACCTCTGGGACCGCTCAGAGTTTAGATGGCCACCATCTCTGTGAGGGTTCAAGACTAGGTAGACCATTATTTTTCTTTTGTCTGCCTTTGTCTTCCAATCTGCCCTTGAACCCCAGACTGGAAGGCAGGGTGTAGCATTCAGGAATTGCAAGGGTCTGACACCCTCGCCCCATAGAGAAAGCATGGCAAGGAGCAGACCCACCGGTCCCTCAGTGACTGTCTGTAGTGTGGGTTTCTAAGAGGCGCTGGGCAGGAGGAAGCAGTGGTTCTTTGTGCCTCAGATCACCTGGTATCAACCATTGAATCGACATGGCTGGGACCCTTGTGGGTTTCCAAGGTGACTGCGTTTCTCAGTCTCCACTTTCTAATCTTGCATCAGCCTCTCTTTCTCTGGACCCCACCATGGTGGAAGCCCATTCTGCCCCCCCTCCCACTTTTTCCAGGAAGGCCATTTGCATGTTTACAGGCATTCTGTTATTATAGTGATCACTTCCAGTAAAATTTAAAGACGTTAAAAAAATGTAAGAGTATTGTTGGGAGCCTATTTTATTGCTATAGCTTTAAAAACAAAACAAAAATAGTAATTCCATTAGTAGTCGAAAATCATAGCTGTGCTGTACTGTTGAGCATAAATTTTACTGCTATGGTCGGTAAACTATGTGCCACAAAGGTAATAAACCCACAATAGAAGAGTGGATATTGGCAGGCTGGATAGACAGGAGACAACACGTCATAGGTGCGGGGCCATCTGGGAATGGAGGCCCAGGAGACCCCAGTGTTCTGAGAACCGTGTTTCCTTGTAGCTGGAAGAGGGTCTGAGGTGGCTTCCCACTAGACAGATCTGGGTTGGAATTACTCTTCTGATCGCTTCTCCGCAGTTCCGTTCACCTCACTCATCCAGTAAAGGTAATCCCATTGGGTGGGGAGGGGTCAACGAGACATGGATGCCAGAGCTCATTGTCAATTGCTTCTCTATATAAATTCCACGAGGGCAGGAACCCTGTCCCCTTTGTTCTGTGTTTATTCCCTGGGCTACCTCAGTGCTTAGCATGTAATTGGTTTATTCACACATCTATTCATTATTATTTCTGTTGTGATTGTAACTCCTCTTCTTCTTTATCAGTGGTTGGTAATCAAAGGCCTCTAATCCTGTTAATACCTTGTCTTTTCTAGTGGATCCAAACAACCCATCCCACACTCCCTGAATCCAGGCCCCACAGCCTGAGAGACCCACTAGTTAACCAGTTGGGAAACTGAAGGAAGATCTGAATAATAAAGAACACTCCCCCCCCCCCGCCCCCCGCCCCCTCCCGCCCCCCCCCCTCCCCCGCCCACCGAGGGCTTCCCAACAACCTGTGAAACTGACAAGCTATGAGGTATGTACATTTTAACCTTTTGGCTAAATATTTCTGAAGCAAATTACATGCCTTGATTTAATAGTGAGATGCCTAGATACAAAGCAAGTCATAGATAGGCTGGGGCTTTGTGACTTGATTTATAGGAAATAGTTTGGGCGTAAATGTTTATTGGAGTCAAGTTCTCTTTTAAAGGTGATAGATGGCGTTAATGCACATTTAGCATGAAAAGTGGTGTCTCTGAATCTTCCTGTTTGAAGCCAGCGAGAGCCTCACATCTTCTATGGCTGTGTCCTGTTGCTTTCACCCCTGTAGCATTTACAGCTCTTGATCAACTTTATGACCCAATTGTCATACTTGCATGGCTCCTGGCTTCTTAGTGAGATGGTACCTTTGAGCACAGTGAATGACCTTCTGTTTGGGGATTGATGGTTTTTTTTTTTTTGGAAGGGATTTAAGCAAGGTGGCTAACCAGGGAGCCTTGATTTCCCTTCCTACGGAATGAGGAAGGAAAGTAACACATCCCTCGCCCATGACCTGGACTCTTGAAAACAGGGGTCCTGCGTCATCTCACTTTCCCCCTCTGGTGTTGTAGTGCTGGATCAGTGGCTTCGGATAGAATGGACGGAGGCCTGTGGGATTTGTTTGCAACACCTCCCGGGAATGATATTCTGTTCAATCTCCATGAACCTTCCTTTTCTCTTCCTTCCCCTCACTCAATCCTTTTGCCTAGCCGACTTAGCTTCTCAACCCCAGTGCTCCTGTGAATTTCGAGCCCCTGCCCCCTCCTCCCGTGCCTTCCCCCCCTCCATTGTCTGCTTTTGAACCCACTCCCTCATGGATGGAGTTGGCAAACACTATATAATTATATTGGAAATCACAGGTTCCCAGAGACTGGGAGAATAATTATACTTAATAGGAAGAAAATGAATTCCCAGTTGCCCTCTACCGGGTGGATGACAGTCCCGACCCTATATTTACCTTCTAATGATATGGCAATTACCATTTAATAATTACCCTGATACTGGCTGGCACCTGCCTAGCCATTAATTGGTTAATGGCCATTGTGCCATGGGGGGAATTAAGGGATATGCCTGCTCCTTAATTTCCATAACTTAAAAATCTTGAGTTCTTGGGCGGCCTGGGGGGGGGATGGAGGAGCGGTGCTGTCCGTGAAAGCCTCAGGGTTTTCAGCCAAGGGTCTGGTCCCTAAGTGGACAAATTCAGCCCCTCGAGAGCAGTGGTAGGAGGACACGGGGGAATGTCCCCAAGGGGCGGGGTGATGCCCTCGCTCTGTCCTTATCCGATGAAAGGACCAGAGATGATCAGGGACCCCGCAGGGCCAAATGGACACCCTCCAACATGCATGAAGTCATTTATTTATTCCTTCTGTCACATGGATCTTGTCTGTGCCCCTTCACTGGCCCCAGGGACTCAATCCTGTCCTAGAAAGCAGATTAGGAGCTTTCTGAATGCAATATTTGTATGAAAAATTCTTTATATCTTGCTCAGGACAGGCCCAGAGAAGGTACCTAAAATATTTCTTTAAATGCATAATAGCTAGCAAAACAATAGTGTAGAAGAAAAGTGCATGAACTTTGTAGTCAGTGAGCCCTGAATTTAAATCCTAGCTCTGTTGTTAGTTGTGTGACCTTGAACATATACATCACCTGCCTTCTCTTAGACTTTTCTCTTACCTGAAAAGCAGGAACAATAATAACTAACACGTAGTGTTATCTCCTGTGTAAAAATAACAATTAATAGCCATAAATTATGCATAATCACTAATTATGCATTGATCATTTATTAATCAGTAATCATCAATGCGTAATGCTATATCTATCATGTGTATCACGTGGTGCATAGGAGATACCCAATGGCTCCTAGTATTATGGTGTGGACTGTGGATGGTGCTTGCGTTCATATGTCTATGCAGGTGAAAGAACATCTGGAAATGTATATATGCATAGGTAGATGCATACAGGTGGATGTGTAGGGTGCATATGTGTGGAAAGACATGGATACAGATCTGGAGGGTACAGAGATGCAAAATAAAATTAGGTAAGGATTGTCCTTTTTTCCACGAGAGCAGAAGTCCTGGGGGTAAGGGTGGTGGGGGGCAGTGTGGGTGGAGGACTGGAATGCCAAGCAACTATGATTTCCTGTTGTGGTGAATTTTTCTGTGACTTGTGGATGAGCTAATACTCGGCTTCAATCTGGAGAATCACTGGAGATCGTTCAAATCCCACAGAGGGAAATTACACGGGAGGTGTTATTACAACACAACGTTCACACATGTTATTTCACTTAATCCTCACATTAACTCGGCAAGGAGAAAAATATTGTGCAAAGACAGAACACATCGGTTAATTAAGGAGATGGTTTTATTAAGGCTATTTGCAATGGGGAGAAAGTTCATTAATGAGGACTCTCCAAGCAAAGGTGGGGGCCTGGGCTTTATAGAGGCAGGTACACAAAGGAGCCATGGGCTGGCCTTGTGGGAGTTGTGAGAAGGAGGGAGGGTATCTTTCCTGGTCTGTTGAGGCATGAAGGAGGTGGGTCTTGTCTGGAATAGATGAGAGAGGGTGATCTTTTCAGGTTAGCTGCCTTTTTGGAGGTGGGGGGAGGAAGCACAAGCGAGTGGGAAGATTTCTTAACTTTCTAGAGCCTAAGGCTCAGATCAATTTAGCATTTTTGAGAAATCTAAAGGTCAATGGAGAGGTGGACTAACTTGTCTGACATACCATAATCAGTTTGAAGTGGAGCAGTCTCAGTCTCCTGGCCTTTCTGGTTCTGCCATCTTTCAGAAGAAGTGATTATTATTATTATTTTAATGTTCATTAGTTCATTCAACAAATATTCTCTGAGGTGGTCACGTATGCTAGGACTCACTCGAGGTGCTGGGAAAAGACAGCAAGGGTCCCGACTTCGTAGGAGTTGATGGAGAACAACTGGACAAGGAAACAGAAAAGATAACCTGAGCCTGAGTTCAGCGCCACTATGGGAAACGGAGCAGAAGTGTGTGAAGGGTGGGCTAGCTTCTCAGAAGACTCTGGAATGGAGCCAGCCCTGCCCACAGTGGAGAGTACGGCTATTGACAGCGTGTCCTAGGAAGAGACCCTCAAGTGCAAAGGCCCTCCCTGTGGGGAGACTTGTTCTTCAGACAGGCCCAAGTCCCTGGAGCAGTGAGATTAATGGTCAGTAAAGTCAGGCAAGTTCCGAACCAGACCAAAACTGCTGAGGGGTCCCGATTGTATCCCACGTAGGACAGAAGGACCTGTCAGGAAAGCAGCAGAAGGTACTGGACAGCGTTAACCTTCGTGAAGGGCCCGGAAAGCGGGCTCTGGGCCCATCTTGTCTGTCCACAGTTCCCAAGGCCTCCCGTGGCGAGGCTTCTGCCTTCCTTGTTGACCTTCTACTTCCTGTGTCACACTGGATGATGCCCACGTGGGCGTGCTTATCCCTCGCAGGGGCCACACCTCGCCCTCTGCGAGGTGAGTCTCAGATCCAACAGGTGGGGTGTGAAGCACGTGCAAATGAAGGCAGGTGTGGGTGACGAGCGGGCCAGGCATCCCCTGCTCTTACCGCCTGGGACTGCAGAGGCTTCCAGAAAGGCTAGCCCAAGGGCTCCGAGTATGTCCCAAAGGCATTCGGAGTAACAGATGGAACTTGGAGAGGTTCTGTATAGAGCGGTCTTTCGGGCCACTACCTATGAGCTCTCTGGCTGTGATCTACAGCCAACCACTATTACCTGCTATTAGCGCTGCCCTCTATTAGCAACTATTATCCCTTACCAACTATTAGCCACCATTAGCTACTATTATCATCTAGCTCCTATTATCCATTATTAGCTACTCTTATCAACCATCTACTATTATCTGCTATCAGCTTCTATTATCTGCAGCCATTATCCAGTATCTTCCATTTGTTATCTGTGATCTACTATCAGCTACTATCTATTATCTGCCCTGTGCTACAATCTATGAGCTACTTTTTATTCTCTACTATCTATAGTTACCTACCATCCAACAGCGACTATTATTTAACATCCATCAGCTGCCATCTAGCTATCATTCTCTATCTGGCCCAGCATAGCAATTAATAGCCATTATAAATCTCACCAGAATTTTGCTTACAGACATCTCTCCGGGAGGAGAGGCTCCTTTCTGACACCCTGCGCGTGTGGACTGGCACTCTCCATGTTGGGTTCCGAGGTGGGGAGGTCATGGGCCCTCCCCACCGCTTCCCGCCCCCTGCATCCACGCCACTCCTGACTACCACATCACAGACCCAGGGAGAGCTTTTGACAGGCAGAGTCAAAAGTCCACCCTTGGTACTTGAAAGGAAAAATAGCTTTAATGACACACATTTGGTGTGTCCAATTATTCTACCTGCATGAGGCACAATATCTGTTCCCCTGAGCTTAAGGATTCAGAGAACTGCCCATGAACAAGATAGATTAAAAAAAAAAAAAGACTGATTCGCTCATGGCCAAACATACACCAGAGACAGGTTGGGGAGGGTACCCTAGAAGCCAGCCAGGGGGAGGCGTGCTGGACGCAGGGGAGTGGGCAGGAAGCAGAGCTTGGTGCTTGGGAGGAGTCCGGGGGGCCTTGCAGGGGGGAGGGATGGGGACCCTCGTCCCCCGGGGCCTGGGTGCTGGCCGACATCCCAGCATGCGGACGGTGGTGGTGTGGAAGGCTGAAGGTGACTTGCGGCCAGGGTGTGTGGCGTTAGGTCCCTGGCTCCAGGCCGTGGCATGACCTTTACAGAGTCTTTGAACCTCGGGGAATTCCTGAAGGGTGCACACGTGGAGCAGACGGCCAGGAGGGACATCTCCTGGGGACACGGAGCGGAGAAGGGGTAGAGCAGGGCCCGGGCCCAGGGGAGCCTGTCCGCTGCCAGGAGCCCTCTGGAGTAGGAGGGGCCTGGCTAGGGCTGTGGGGAGCGTCACCGCTGGAGTGGTCATTAGAGAGAGCATCTCGAAGGGGCCCTCACACTGTGGGGGCATGACCCACTAGGGTAAGTGGGATCGATTAATGAGCTGTGACTGGCGTTTAAAACCAACACACAAAAGAAATAGCATGAAACAGAGGGGGAAAATGAGCGGGGGGTGGGGCATGCAGCCCATCGAGGAAGAATAAGGTTTGTTTTGTGGGAAAACGTGTTTACATGTGAAATGAGTTGTAAGAGGAAAGGTTACTGCTCACTGTGAGTCGGGCTAAGTTCAGAAAGCACCAGGGCTCAGAAGAGCGGTGTTGGTACTGAGCCAGGACAGAATGTGCCTAGGGTTTAAAACTAGACAGAAAGCTGGGCACCAGTGGCTTGTGCCTTTCATCCTAGCTACTCGGGAGGCTGAGATCAGAGGATCGTGGTTCAAAGCCAGCCCAGGCAGGAAAGTCCATGGGACTCTTACCTCCAATGAACCATCAGAAACATCCGAAGTGGTGTTGTGGCTCAAAGTGGTCGAGGGCTAGCCTTGCGTGAAAGAGCTCGGGCCTGGGGTTCAGGCTCCACACCCAATCTCACACTGCCATTTTCAGATTGGGCCAGGCATACGGTGTGGTTCCTGAACCTCATATGTAAGCAGAAATGCCTGGTTTGTGCATTCGTTTTTTTCTTAATAATGTAAAGAAATAACGTCAGGGAAATTGCTTGGTGCTTGCATGTTTTCAGTAAACGTTTGCCCTGCTCCCCTCTCCTCTCCTTTTCCGGTCATGGAAGCCTCCGTAGGCATTCTGTCATTGACTATCTGTCTCAGCTTGCAAAGCTAGTTACTACAGTACAAACAGGTCGGTGAAGTGAAGGCGTGCCCTACGTACACAGATGCAAAGCTGAGAGGCCCAGGTCCCACACCAAGACAGGGAGGGTGCAGGATGATCCGAGAACGCAGCATTAGAAGGGATGGCTTTTCTAGAAACCGCTGGTGGTACCACTGGCTTCGGGAACAGTGTGCCCTTGAATCACCCTTGACAGCTCTTGGAGGTTGGGCCCAAACAGAGGCCCGGTGTGGGGTGGCCGTTCTCTGTCCCCTTCTCCTCCCTGAGCTTGCCTTGTGTGAAAGCCACTGTCCAGGCAGATCCGCGTCCCCTCTTGTCTCCTGGACTGAGATGAATCTGGCCAGGAGACCATTAATGAGAAGCATGATCTAAGCCTGGAATGGCTTTAATACTCTGGGGGATAATATTGGTGTGTGTGTGTGTGTGTGTTTTTTCCTCCACATTTAAAAAAAGTGTTTCTATTATCTCCCTCAAGATAAATCCCGGCTATTTACTCATAGCTTCCTCGATGAAGAAAGCATATGCATTCCCCAGGGGCACCTCTCTTGCTTGATAACCTCATAACCAGATTGCAGGCGTCTATATATCAAGATGCTTGTTACAGGCACCTTCTCTCTCAGGTGTGAAGGTAGATGGATGAGGGTGCCTTTCAGGCACTCGGGATGCAGGCAGCCTCGGGATGGTCCTTGCTTTGAGATGGCTGATTCCTGCACGTCTTCCCCGTCTGTGTGGACAGTACCATTTGCTACCTAGTGCTATTCATTAAAAAAAAATCTTCTGTAACAAATTTCTACACCTGTAGTACCTTAACACAAACCAGTTTATTTCCTGATGGCCCCGAAGGTTAGAGGTTTGACACGGGTTTCATGAAGCTAAAATTGAACTGTGAACAGGCTCTATTTACCGTACCCGCTTTGCCCATTTCTAGAGGTCATCTGCATCGCTCGGCTTGTGGCCCCCTTTCTCCGTCTGCAGAGCCAGCATCTAATACCTTCCTCACCTTTCTTCCATCGCCACATCTTTTTCTGACCGCAAGCTGGTAAGATTCTCTGCATAGGATTAGACCGAACCTGCCCGGATAATCTCACCATTCCAGAGTTCTTAGCTTTCGTCATGTCTAGAATAGTCCTTTTGTGTTTGTTTGTTTGTTTGTTTGTTTGAGGTAATATATACCAGGTGTCAATGATCAGAGTCTGCCATCTTTGTTGGGTCTTGTGTCTACCACATATGGACACAAGTTCCTCATAGATACATGGTGTATAAAATCTATGTACATATTTCCTCTAATTATGTGGCTTGTTTTTATTTTCTTGGTGTCGTTTAGGGAAAGAAACAGCTTTAAATTTGGAAGGAGGCCAATTTAACAGCGTTTTCACCTATCATTTGTGTGTTTGTCGCGTAGCTAAGAAGTCATTGCTTAGCAAGTCCAAACACCTTGCTCCTATGTTTCTTTTAAGTGTTCTATAGTTTTCCTTCTTGCATTTGAAAATAGGATCAGAGTTAACTTTTGTGTGTGGTGAAAGTTAAGGAGAGAGCCATCTTTATATACAGAGGTGCCCAGTTGTTTGTTAAAGAGACCATGCTCTTCATTATTAGATGGTCCTGATATCTTTGCAAAGTCCTCCGGCTCATTTCTGGATTCTCAGTTCTCGTCCGTGGATCTCCGTCGGTCTTTCTGCCTGTCCCAACGCTGTCTTGATTACCGTAACCATGGAGGAAGTCATGGAGTCAGTACGTGGAAATCTGCCAATTCTGTGCTACGTTTTCTCCCCCCCTTGAGAATGGCTTGACTCTTCTGGTTTCCCTACGAACTAGATGGATCCCCAGCTCCTTGCTTGCTACCCTTGGAGGACATTTTTGGATTTATCCACCCTGTCGGGATCACCCTAAGAACACACTAAGGCTCCCAGGGAAAAATGAATCAATTCTGTTTTCAGAATTGAATTCTCCATTGGGAGGGGTCCTCAGACATATGCTGGTTGCTTAGCAAAGTGAAGATCCATCGGAGAGATGAAGAAGAGGCAGCCCCGTGTAAAGGGAAGGGCTCCCACCCCTTACCCAAGGCCTCATCGCCAGCACCAACCAACCAGCCCCCCGCCCCCTGCACTTTATGTTGAGCTCTGTGCTCTGCGCACCATCCGCCCATGTGTCTCCCACAGGCTGGTTATTTTATATCTTTTATTCTGGGAAGTGGTAGGATAAGCAGACACCTATTTTAGAGAAGCCACTCTAATGAGGCTTCTGTAGAAATAAACAAACGGAGTTCGAATAGGCTCTTCAGCCCACGGGTCTCTCTGCTTCTGGCTATGGACAGTTGAGCAAAGCATAGTGTCTTTGCCTCTGAGGCCAGGACAGAGTCTAGAAACTTCCTGCTTCTAAACCGTCATCAGCCCTGCCCCAATGTCCTCTCCTTCTCAATGGGCCGCCTTTTGGGGGGCAGTTGCAAGGCTCTTGTTGGGGTGAGGATATATATGATCCTCCAGTCAAAGCTTCTTGCTTCCAGCGGTGTTTTAGTCAATGGGGTGGGACATCTCTTTACTGCCCAGCAGGTGTATGGGAGAAATGCCTAGGGGACTAGATCTCTCCTGGGTGCTCATCCGTCTTTTGCTGAGTTCCTCACTTCCTGCCTCCGCTTGTAGAAAATTAAGCTTGAAGTTGACAATGTGGCTTTTCTAACTCTGCGAGCCGAATTATTAATCGACAGTCCCGGGGGAGTTTCTATTGCAGACGGTAAGCTAGAAAGAGCTTCACTTAGCAAATCCATATTTTCTCCCCTCAGTGTTTTCAGGCGGGCTAGTTTTAAGCCTTTCAGAAAGCTTCAGAAAGTGGTCTTTATCATCTCACATCTTGAAAAGTTTGCTAATGACTTCTGGTGTGCTGAAACCTTGGCAAATAGATAGTATAAGTCTTGAGATTACAAAGAAATGACTCTCGTTTAAACACCTGCTCGACTGCCTCAAAGCATGGAGTTCCAGCCTCCTGGCTGACGGTGGCAGAGCCTTTGTTGCCTTCCCTTTCATCTCCTGAGCTCAGTCAACTGCACACAACACACCACTGCTGGGGCGACCTTCTCTCTGTGTTGCCAGAAACCGAAGATTCAGGTCGAAGCAACTTAAACAATAATGAACTTGGGCATGGTAGCACATACCTGTAATTCCAGCTAATTAAGGAGACCAGAAGCAAAACTTCATCCAGATTCCTTGGAGGCTACTTCATTCAAAACACCTATGGGATGTTTTTCCTTTGCCTTCAAATCATGAGCGTTAGGCTATCCCAGGCGAAGGGAGGAGTGGGACATTACTTCAGAGACAAAAATAAAACAACAAAAAAGGGCTGAGGGCTGCTGGTGGCTACTCAGAGATCTGAGATCTGAGGACTGCAGTTCAAAGCCAGCCCAGGCAGGAAAGTCTGTGAGACTCTTATCTCCAGTTAACCACCAGAAAACCGGAAGTGGCACTGTGGCTCAAAGCGGCAGAGCACTAGGCTTAAGCAGAAGCGTTCAGGGAGAACACCCAGGCCCAGAGTTCAAGCCCCACGACTGACCAAAAAAGAAGAGTGGTGGGGGGGCTGAGGACAGAGCTCACTCAAATAACAGAATAGGTGCTGAGCATATGTGAGGCCCTGAATTTAATCCCCCCCTACTACCAATAAAAGAAACATATTGTTAGCCAGTGCCAGTCTGTAATCATAGCTGCTAAGGAGGCTGAGATCTGAGGATCACAGTTTAAAGTCAGCCTGGGCAGGAAAGTCTGTGTGGTTCTTATCTCCAATTAACCACCAGGAAACTGGAAGTGGAGCTGTGGCTTAAGTGGTAGAACACTAGCCTTGAGCAAAAGAGCTCAGGGACAGCGTCCAGGCCCTGAGTTCAAGCCCCAGGACAAGCACAAATAAAGAAAAAAGTATTGTTTATGCAACTGTAAAATTCGGAGAGTAAGAAAGGCTTCAGGTAGGGTTCAACCCATAGAAACCTTCTGACTCTGATACACTAGCTGTGGTGTTTGCACCCCTAGGATCAGCCTGCGTACTAGGAGAAATTACAGTTATCTCAAGGAATTACAGGCCTGTTCCTGGAAAGCTTCAAAGACTACCAGTGTTGTGTGGTAGTTCTTGTCTATAATCCCAGCCACTCAGGAGGCTGAGGCAGGAGGATCTCAAGTCCAAGGCCAGTCTGAGAAAAATTACCTAGGTTCTATTTTAAAACAAAACTAAAAGTCAAAAGGGCTGTGAGTAGAGCTTAAGTGTTAGAGCCGAGCAACGCTCAATGCCTGGGTTCAATCCTAGGTACTGCAAACAACAACCCCTTCCCCCACCAAGAGGTAACCACAGCAAACTAATGCTGGATCATCTCCCTGGAGACCTGGGATGGGCAGACAACGCTGAAAACCAAGACAAACCCGAGACGTTGAAAACGTATAAGGGGGGCTGGGGATAGGGCCTAGTGGCAAGAGTGTTTGCCTCGGATACATGAGGCCCTGGGTTCGATTCCCCAGCACCACATATACAGAAAACGGCCAGAAGTGGCGCTGTGGCTCAAGTGGCAGAGTGCTAGCCTTGAGCAAAGAGAAGCCAGGGACAGTGCTCAGGCCCTGAGTCCAAGGCCCAGGACTGGCCAAAATAAATAAATACATAAATAAATAAATAAAAAATAAAATGTATGAGGGACTTAATTGTAAAGCCATTGGTGCTGTGAAGTAAAATCAAAATCAAAACAATTGGACTTTACCATACTTCACCAAATCTGAGACGTTGATAGAAAAAAATGCACTATTTGTGTGTGTGTGTGTGTGTGTGTGTGTGTGTGTGTGTGTACCAGTGCCAATAAAAGGGAAGAAAGATGGCCACTGCACGACACTCTCCACCTACAGCTATCTGTGTCCTGAATTCAGAGATAAAATAGGAAAAAAGATGTCTCGGAGTCCATGAAAGAAGGCACATATCTAAAGAAGGATGGCCTTTTAACGCAGCCCCCAGGAAGGAGTAATTTTATCCAGATTCCTTTGAAGTTACTTTATTTGAAACACCTGTGGAATGTTTTTCCTGTGCCTTCAGAACCCACTTTCTATTTATACAAGAAAATCATAGCGTGCAGAGCTGAAGGAGGCACCAGCCACCATCCAGACAACCCCCGGATCGATTTAATTATAGTTGCACCTTGTTTTAGACTAAAAATGGTGTTTCCCAGCCTTCATCTCTCCGTCTAGTCACCCTTCTTGGCGCTGGGCAGCTTTGGGCTGCTTCCAGCCATCCCATCCACCCTCCTGGGTGGAAGCATTCCACCAGCGAGGCTCTGTGAAGTCCTGAGCAGCAGGCCCCAGCTCCTAGAATGGAAGCCCCGTGATGGGGGAAGAAGAGAAACCACTTGGGGAAGAAGCTCTCCGCCTCCCTCGGAATTTATGTTGTGTTAGAACATATCAGGTCAGGATCAGTGACTTGGGCAAGCCTTGTTCTGCAGAGCGAAGCGGCTAGGATTGGGGAATACCAGGATGTTGCCAGACACAGGCCGAATGAGACACACGGGGTGTCCTCAGCTCTTTGTTCCTTTTCAAATTAGGAAATCCAAGAGCCACTGGAGGGGAAAAACCTCAAATCAAAGGCACTGTACCGTACAAAGGGCAGCCCGAATCTCCATTGGACAGCAACCAACAGGGGCTCCTTCTCCTTCTGCAGATGGGGGTGGGGGGAGGGAGGGAGGAAGGGTGGGAGAAGGGAAGGGGGGGGAAGGGAGAGGAGATGAAGGAGGGAGGGAGAGAGAGCGGAAGGAAGGGAAAGGGGAGGAACAGCTGGCCATGCTGTCTAGTTCCCAGAATAGAGCACAAGACCCAGGGTCAAAGGGGAATAAAACCTTGGCCCCGATGGGGGGCTTGGGTCCGGGCAACCTTCACATGGCCCACTCTTCCCCGCTGGTGACATAGGCGAGGCGATGGACGTGGTAATGGCTACGGGGGTGGGCGGGGAGGGGCTCAGCAGAGCCAGTGCTTCCGGGTCAGGAGGTACTCTCCAGGAAGTGCGTCACTGTAGTGCAGAAAGGCCAGGGCAGAGAATGGATGTCTGAGAGGGACAATGGTGCTTGGGCTCGATGGCCCCGACCCCTCTACCCACGCCTCCCACCACGTGTCAGGCTCTTCTCACGTCAGGAGAGAGCCTCCCTTCTCTCACTTTGTTCCTGGCCTTTGTCTCCTTTGTCTCCCTTTCCCATCACCACCATCACCACCACCACCACCACCACCACCACCACCACTGCCACCACCACCACCACCACCACCACACTTTCATTTGTCAGGTCGTGAGGCTTGAACTCAGGGCCTGGGTGCTGTCCTTGACCTTTTGTGCTCAAGGCTAGCACTTACCACTTCCAGTTTTTAGGTGGTTAGTTGAAGATAAAAGAGTCTCCTGGCTTTTCCTGCCCAGGCTGGTTTTGAACCCTGATCCTCAGATCTTAGCCTGCCGAGTAGCCAGGATGACAGGCGCGAGCCACCAGTGCTTGCCTTGTCACCACGCTCTTCATCATGGGAGGGTATAGCTTTGGGTTTATAATAAGGCACCTGATCTGCATTTCCACCGGCTTTCCCCAGCTTGCTGCTGCAGCCACTTTAGGGACCACGTTCAGAGTGTAATGGTTTCAGGGAAGTGGTTCTCCAGGGATTCCCCTAACCATCACCACCAGCAGCGGCAGCAGCACTGGGACTTGTTAAAGATGAAGATGATTAGCTCCCCACCCCAACACCTCCCGAAGAAGAAATTCTGAGGGGCAGGTCCAGTTTCTGTACGCCCTCAGTTAGGCACGGGTGGCCGTACACGCCCGTAATCCCAGCACTGGGGAAGCGGAGCCAGTGCGGACTAGATCCATGAGCTTGAGATCGGCCTGGGTTATGTAGCAAGACCTTGTCTCAAAAAAACCCAACAAACAGAAACCAAGGGAGAATGAGCCCCTCTGGTTGTCTGACACAGGCTATGTGGTTATGGAACCACGGAGCTGGTGTTATTTTGGACTTAGCTAAGCTTTAGAACCACCCAGGGAGCGTACAGAAAATTCCAGGGGCCCCGGCCCCAGCCAATTAGTGGGGGATCTCTGGGCCTGCACTTTTTTTTTTCTGATAAGTATAATTGTTTGAAAATCTTTCCAAGTGACTGCAATGTGTGCTAAGCGTGCAAAGGACCTCTTCCCTCGGCTTCCGGTTCCACGGTGGGGTTTGGAGAAGGGAGTAGGTTGCTGGGAAGCTCGCAGTGGAAATCAGGTATCTTGAGCTCCCTACTTCTCTTCCTCACGGTGCTGGTATTTTGAGGTAGGGGGTGCTCTGCGGCTTCGAGAATGTTCTGTGAGTCCCTGTTCCGGTGAGCCCCGCCTACGGCTTCTGCCAGCGGAGCCCTGCCTTGACGTCAAACTCGGGGGCACTTTTCCTGGACCGTGTGCTCTTCCACTCTGCCTTCCTACCTACAGGGACACACTCCAAAGAAGGGGACGCCACTGCCCTGCTGGCTTTCCTGAGTGCACAGGAGAGGGGCTGAGATGGGGCGGGTCCTTGGGGGATTGTTCCTAAGTTCTCCAAATGCAGCGTTTGCATTTGGGTGCAAGCGGGGACCTCCTCACTCCTCCTCTGATGGAGGCCGGAGGCCCCGGGAGAGGGCTGCCTTCAGGGTGACCCCTTGCCCTCGTCCTCACGGGCCTTCCCCAGCAACTGAAGCGGGACAGCAGAGAGGAAAGGACAGCGCAGAGAGACACCATCGACCAGCCTGGAAAAGCAGCTCTCCATTGTCCGAGGTGCATCTCCCCTGCTCAGCCCCAAGTGCTCCCAAATTGCTCAGGTGTAAAATGAGTTACAGTGTTCTTGGGTAACTCCCCCCACCCCCCAAAAATAAAGATAGGCAATTGGGCTTACCTCGAGCATAGTTTAAAACTAGCATAGATTTCCCCGGGTTTGCCCAGGAAACAGGGTGTGGTAACGAGGAGGAGCCAGCTGTGGGACCCCATGTTTGCATGGGTTCCAGGGCCAAAGGATTCTGAACCCCGCAGCCCACCCGCTCTGTTCTGGATGTAGTTGTGGGTGTGGGTATGCGCACACGTGTGTGTGTGCATGCGTGCACGCGTGCACATGCTCTCAGCAGGCTGCGACTTTGGGGGACAGTTTCGCCGTCTCTCCGCCTGCCCCCCCCCCTCAGTCCTGTTTTGGTGCCCATGCCATGAAAGCCTCTGGTTTCCTGGCACCTGCTTCCTGGCAGATGGGCCCTGACCTTTGTGGCAACTAGCAGCGCGTTAGGTAAACAAGACCCCCTGCCCCGCGCCGTCTCCTGCTCCTGCTGCCAGCCAGTTCCGCTTCTGACAGGCTGGAGCCCTGGAGACTGGGAGTCTTGACGGCGGGGGCAGAAGCCAGGGCACCTGCTGAACTGGGGGGTGGGAGGCAGATGGCGGCTAGAAAGGCGGCCCCTTAGCCCAGCCGAGGAGCAAGGAGCAGGCTCTGCTGTGCATGCCGCAGAGTCCCGGAGGCTGGCAGGGGAAAGGGAGAAGCCTCCTGCTTGATCTAGTGATGGCAGGAAGCAGAGGCTAGCAGGCTCTGAGGGTAGGGCCCAGATGTGTGCAGTAGGGCCGGGCTCAGTCTCAGGCTCCCTATTAGCCTGATGGATGGCTCCTGTGCTGCTAACGTGGTTAGAGCAGGCAGTGGCCCGGGGGCCCGGGAGCGCAGATACCGGGCCAATGCAGGCCCTGCAGTAATCACATTTTCCCGTCACGGAGGGGGTGGCGAGCGCCGACCCAGAGGCCCAGAGGACATTAGTTAAAGTCATTTAGAAATATATATGGGTTTTTTTTATATCAAGCTTTTCTTACCTTATTATGATGATTATTTTAAACAATCAGTTACTGCCCAGGGCATACACAACTAGGAACAGCTCCAAGAATAGATGGTCCAGGCGGCATGGGTTCTGGGTGGATCGGGTGGGGGGGGTCAGCTCTGCAGATGGCGGGGACGGCACTGCGTGTTTCCTGCCCAACAGAACACAGGGCCGCCTTCTCCCATTTCCCACAGTCCCCGCTCTTGCTTCACAATGACTTTTTCGTAAAGTATGTAGTTCCCAGATAACCCCACACATGATTCTATGATTAGCCCTTTACATTGGCATGTTACATGTGACATAGGTATTAAACATTGTTTCATCCCTCCCTCCCTCCCTCCCTCCCTCCCTCCCTCCCTCCTCCCTTCTTCCCTCCCTCCCTCCCTCCTCCCTTCTTCCCTCCCTCCCTTCCCCCCTCCCTGCCTCCCTCCCTCCCTCCCTCCTTCTCTCCCTCCCTCCCTCCCTTCCTTCCTTCCTTCCTTCCTTCCATACTGAGGTTTTAACTCAGGGTCTTGAACTTGCTGGGCAGGCACTCTACCACTGGAGCCATGCCCCCCAGCCCCAAGCCAGTTTTTTTTTTTTCTCAGATAGGGTCTGAGCTTTTGTTCAGAGTCAGCCTTGAACCATGATCCTTCTACCTCCACCTCCTGAATAGCCAGCAGTACAGGCATATGTAATCCCTTCCTCCCTCCTCCCTTCCCTTCCTTCCTCCTCCCCTCCTTCCTCTCCTTCTCCCTTTCCCTCTCTCCCTCCTCTCTCCCTCTCTGTCCCCCCCCCCGCCCCCGACCCCTTTCTCTCTAGGCATAAAGTTGAGGAAGACAATGACCTTTGTTCATTCCTGTACCATTAGAGAAGTTAATCTTTGTTAAGAGAGTGATCTGTCAGATTGTTAAATGAAACTATAAATAATTGGTTCACTATCTAGTCAATATATACTATTATAATATATATAATAATATATATAATATATAATAATACTTATTATTATAGGCCAGGTATAGGAGATACAGCCATCATCAGAACAAACTGAGTGTCTGTTCGTATGACTTGAGAGTAGCGTGAGTAGCAAGAGTAGCATGAGGCTCAGGCATTGAACAGTGTATTCCATAAATACATCATCATCTCTACTGTACACTCTGAAGGAAAAGTTTATGTGTGCTAAGGAAATGACACCTGGGGAAATTGACCTAGCCTGGGTGTTAGTGAAGATGAGAAAGCTTTTGTAGGGTTAGAGCTGTCCAAAATCGATACAGGCTGCTTTACAAATGAGCTTCCTTGGATTGGGTTAAAACTTTGGTGGGGACATTTTACAGCCCATCAAGTAAGCACTGGCTAGAAAGGAGGTGCTCCTGTTAAGAAACCTATAGTTAGTTAATGTCCTGGTCAAATAAACAAAATGCATCTTCAAGTTCTTTCTTGAAAGTGAATGGAGTCTACTAATGCATGGGTGGGCCCAAACGTCTGTTGTTAGCTAACACATGTCTCCTTTCAGCTGAGCACCCAGCACCCAGGATGAGAAACTGTGGGTGTACCAGGATGTTGGACACTCTTGTAAATAATGTGTAAGTAATAATACTTGTAAATAATAATACTGAGAATTCTTGGGGTTGGAAATGGAGCTCAGTGGTAGAGCATTTGTCTTGTGTGTACGAGGTGTTGGGTTCAATTCTGGATGCCACAGACAAAACAAAATGAAATAAAAACATTAAGAGCCCTTTATCACAGTGCTGCTTGCTAAATTCACCATGGTGATCTCTTACCCTTCTCAGAGGAGACAAGCCATGACCTCTGTGAACTCTAGATGAGCCTCAAATTGTTACCAAAACTTTGTAGAGGAGGATTTGACTCTCACAAAGAGTGAGATGCCCAGGTTCATACTTTACAATCTTTTGATTAAAAAAAAAAAGAAGATAATGTGTTTTCCTCTACGCACTGGTTAGCTATTCCCACAGTAATGCTGTATAGCAAACCAGCCATCAGATTTAGTGGCTTAAACCACGAGTCATTTATTCTCTCCCAGCTTTTGAAGCTCAGCTGGAGTAGACTCAGCTGACTTGTCTCAGGCCTGGCTTTAGGCCTGTGCGTAGCAGGGGTGAGCTCAGGCCCACAAGCCTGTATTCTTCCTCTGGGAATCATGGCATGGCCCACTATAAAGCTGGAAATGCAAAGACTCTTAAAGCATCAGCTTAGACCTGGCCTGCTCTCCCTTCTGCTTCATTATATGCTAAGTGAACTCCCATATGTAATTCCAAAGCAGAGGGGGAAATACCCTTACTCCCTCAAAGGGAAGGCTTGCAAAGGCACATGGGACAGGTTGTATGAATTCAAGGAGGGACCCAAGATTACAGAAAAAAATATCATTGCAACTCACTACATTCCATTTGTTCTTTTTGTTCTTTTTGGTCTGCCATTTGTTTCTTCATCCAGGCCCAACCAATATGGCAGACATTGTGCCATTGTTGAGAATAGCAACTTAACTCTGTGTGTGTGTGTGTGTGTGTGTGTGTGTGTGTGTGTGTGTCTTTTGGCCCTGGGTCTTGAACTCAGGGCCTGTGTACTGCCCTTTCGGTTTTTTTTTTTCCTCCAGGCTGGTTGGTGCTCTATGACCTGAGCCAAGCTCCACTTTTGGCTTTTTTGTGGTTAATGGAGATAAGAGCCCCATGGACTTTTCTGCCTGAGCTGGTTTCAAACCACAATTCTCAGAGCTCAGCCTCCAGAGTAGCTAGGATTACAAGCACAAGCCACCGGTGTCTAGCAATTGTGAAATCTCCATAAACAGACCTTCCCAGCAGAGCATGAGATGAGCTACAAGAGAGGCAGACAAAGAGAATATTGGGAGCAGGTGTTTTCAGCAACAACACAAAAGCCACATCATGAATCGATGAAAGAAAATGATCAAGTTGAAAAAAAAATTCTGGTGTTAAGCTCCAGTCACCTTTCAACTAGTAAAAACCAGTTATGGCAAGCATTTAAGCCTGTTGGTAAGTTGACACCATTCCTTTGTTAGTTGATTTAGCTCCTATTTTTCTTTTACTGCTACAGTAAAAGGCTTGGAAAAATCTGTGTTAGTTTTAAAAATACAGTGTGGGGAAGAGGAGGAGGCTGCCACTGCTTATCCAAGTACTATTTGGGAATGAAATCTGGAGAAAGAATGATTCTGGGAAATGACAAAGTAAAAAGACAATGCGGGACAATTCCTAGGACTTATAGATGATCAACACCATCACTTATTGAGCTCCTTGTGCCAAGGATGATACGGAGTGCTTTGCATGAGGCAAATACCAATAACAAGCCTATTTTAGTAATGAGTGGATTAGGTTCAGAGTGGAGAGATGAGACCCAGATTCTTGGCTGAATGGTGTGTAGAAAAAGTTCCATAGCCATGGCTGCCCAGGTCAGCACCATGGACAGAGGTCCTGCCTGCTGGCCCAGTCTGGGATGAGATACTGTAAGGTGAGCTACCCCCATGTAGTGGAGCAGAAATGCTTTTGAGTGGACATTTACAACATCTCCACACCACCTGGGTTTAGTTCGAGGGGCCGCCTTTTGATAAGGACATGGTAATGGATGTTCGAAGGGGTTCGGGAGGAAGATTAGGGTGTGAAACTTTGGAGGCAGAATCTGGGAACGAACCAGGAAATAGCAGTGAGGGAACTGGAATTTCAGTTGGCTAAGGGGAGCATGGGGGTCTCACATTGGGATGGGGGGAAGGAAGGGAGAAGGGGTCTCACATTGGGATGGGGGGAAGGAAGGGAAGAGGGGAGAGAGAGAGAGAGAGAGGAAAGAGGGAGACAGAGCGAGGCGCGGCTCTGCAGGGAAATGTTTGCGAGAGATTTCAGGGGCATGTGAATTAAACCCTCCTCTTCAGTAGTCCCCACGCCATGGGTGCAGGTGCCATTGGATGGATTTGTTAGCTTTGAGAGGAAGTTGGAAGGGACAACGAGCCCCCCCCCCCCCCCAGCCCACATGTAGACACCGGCAAACCAACGATGCCTGTCCAGAGAGCAGTGTCACTGGGTGTGCTAATGGTGACCAACGAATTCAGGCTCCTGTATTTCAGCCTGGTCTTTCATCACCTTCTGCCCCCGGGGGCAGGGCAGGCCTTGTGCCCTCTTTGCCTCCTCCCCCATTGCGGTCTGACACGTTGATGGGTACCTGTCACACACTCACAACAGACTCATACTCGTTTCCCACGTCAGGTTGATTTGTTTCCTCTGGCTGACTCCCACTCGACAAAGCAGCCCGAGTTTTCCTCTGCCTGCAGCAATCTGGGATGCCTGGGTTTCCAGGTCACTGGCAATTTTAACTATTCTCTCCCCTTGTCACTACCCATGTACCTCAAGGAGGCAGGTCATGCATTTGAATTTCTGGTGTAGGAAACATGGCCCCTGTGTCTTTAGGATCAATATGGAGTATACAGCGCAGAACTGACTTGCTAGATGGGGATGAGTGCTCAGAGTTAGGCCGAAACTGGAATTATTGCCCTGTAGAAACTCTATGAGCCATGGCGGAGGGTAGTTGAGAAGCACCTTCTGTTTTCTGTTGGAAAAATAGAGTTTTGTCTTGGATCAGGAGCCATGACAGCAACGGTGGTGGTAGCAGAATAGGAGTCTGACAATGGGGCTTAAATCTTGGCTGTGCTGCTTACTTACTAGACAACCTGAGGGTATATCATGGGATCCCCCTGGGCCTCAGTTTCCTTAGCTGTGGGGGCAGTTGATGCACACTGATACTTAATGAATTAGGATGGAAGGCCTTCGGTAAAAACACACTGGATCTCAGTGGTGTAATACAACCGAGTTTTATTTCTCATCATACCCCATGTTGGACTGTAGGCCAGTAGAAAGGTTTGGTTCTGTGCAGTTATTCGGGGACTCTGGATCTTTCCATTAATGGACATATTTCTCCTAGTTTAGAAATCCTCTTTCTAGGCCCTCTGCATCAGGTGAACAGATGAAGAGAGAGAAAGAGACAGAGAGAGAGAGAGGGAGAGAGAGAGAGAGAAAGAAAGAGAGAGAGAGAGGGAGAGAGAGAGGGCTCAAAGAGAGCAAACTATGGCCACGCTAGGGTGTAGCCCAAATGAGTTTCATCTCCCCACATTATCTCATGGCTGCCCCAATGTAGAGAAGGCTGAGAAATGACTGTGGATCTCAGAGGGAAGGGCCAGTGATTTGGAGAGCAACCTGCCACCGCTGGCCACTTCTGTCTTGTGAGGTTGTAAATAAGGTGAGATTATAAAGAAAGCAGAAGCAAGTGGAAGGTCTTGATTCGATGTGGCTCATTGCAAGACTCCATAAATGTGCATTCAGGTAGCGTTGTTTACATACAATAAAAGTGAGTTTTCAGCGAGCAACTCAGAAAGGAATTTCAAGTCACTGGTCACCTGACCGTTATGTGCTGGCTTTGTCGGCTTGCTACTGGCTCCCAGGAATTCTGCTTCCTAGGTGAAGAAGGGTTAAACCGCCCTGGCCCCCATAGATTCTCCTCTTCCACAGCTGGAGAGTCTTTCCGGGGGCCTTCAGCATTCTCTTTCACTGCAGTAAATACATCTGGCATCCCCTATTCGGGAAATACAAGCAACCAGTCAATTGAAAAAGGCGGCTGCTGATGGTAGCATGACAAGCAATACCCATAACTGCTTGTAATCTCCATCAGACATCCGCTTGCTCCCACCCAGCCCCACGGAGCGAGCAACACTCGGGCTCCTATTATCTCCAGGGCCTTCTGTCGTCAGAAATGCAGATGAGCCCAGACCTCATATGTTGATCCACGTGCCCTTGTCCCTCGGAACACGGGGCTTTCTTCAAGTGTTTGCCTGCCAGAATAGCCGGGGGGGGGGGGGATGTCAGACACGAGGTGGGCAGCTGTAGGACAGTGGTAGAGAGGACAGAGTTTGCTTTTGGGAATTAGAAGACGCAGATCTGCCAGTTACTTGTTCCACGGCCTTGGAAAAGCCACTCATCCTTCCTCCCTCCTCCTTCTCTTCTTGCTCCTGATTTTATTTTTCGTCGTCTCTTCTGTCAGACCGTAATGCAGCAGGAGACCCTTGCCAGCCTGTTGGGGTTCAGCTTTGGCCTTGAGGGGGAAGGGCAGAGGAGAGCGCTCCCGAGACGCCGCCCTTCCCCCAGCCCTGGGGGAAGGCGGAAGCAGGCCACAATTCTCTGGGTCCGGAACCAGAAGAACTGGCTTTGCGACCAGCCCCCCAACTTTCTCGCCAGCCCATGTGCTCCCCATTCTCGCGGGCTTTGCCCATGGGGTGGTGCTATGCAGGTGACGTTAGCTCATGAGGGGGTCCTATGACAAGCTCGCCAGCCTATCGCCAGCTCTTGGTCAATCACCCCTTTTCTCGTCACCCCTACTATATCAACTGTTAGCCACTCCCTTATTAAATCAGCTTTGCTCTTGAAGCGTCTCCGAGACCCGTCTGTGCCTGGCTTCTTTCGTGGGTAAGGAGGGAGGACAAGGGATCTCGTACGGCTGCGTGCACCTGAGGTCTTTCCTGAGCCCCCCACTCCACTCTGGCCTTACCTGCAGGTCGGGTGACCAGGGGAGAGGGTGAGAAAGGGAGCTATTAGAGTAGAGTAGAGCCTGACCCCTCACGCCAGGGGAGGCGACCGGAGCCTGGCACCAGCCAGTCTTGGAGTTCTGAGTTCTAGGACGGCGAGCCTACAAAACTTGTATTGTTTGCCAGTGACCTAGCCCGTGAACTCCGTGATCGCAGCTGAACGCAGACGGAGGCGACACGGCGGTGACGTGGGAAGTGACCCACCTGCCACCCCCGTGACCGCACGGAGGAACGGACACGCGGCCGGCTCCGTGCAGGGGCTTCTCCTCCCTTCGCCCCTCGAGTGCCCTTCTGGCAAGGGTGGGAGTGGGGATTGCAGGCCGCCGTCTCCGCCCGGCCATCTTGCCCTTGGGGATTCACAGCTCAGCTCGTCCTCCCTGATGAATGTACCCCACCGCCGAAACCTCATCAGCTGCCAAGGCAGAAGAGGTCAGGCCCGGCGGCTGCAGACAATGGCCTTATCGGCGGCCACTGGTGAGGCTATAAGCAGGGGATTGGATGGTATCATTCTAATTTACACGGGATTTTGTTTCTTTCCAGGTACTTAGCATGTGGATCTAGGTGATATCAAAGGCAGAGCATTATACAATAAGTAGGCTTAACCTCCATCTCACCCCCTCTCATCCTTCTGTCTCTTCATTGAGGCCACGAGGAGCTGCAACTGGGGTTGCCATAGTGACCAATTAGGATTACTGAGATGTTCTTGCAGAGAAAAAAGAGAGTATCGATTTAGCTCTGACAGTGGGGCATCTGGAGCCCAGGGGAGCCCGGGGTGTTCAGCATTAATAGAGGGCAGAGGGTGCCAGTCCCCCGAGGGTGCTCAGGGCTGGTGTTGCGTTGGGGTTGGGCAGGGTCTAGGGTAGAGACCCTTGGCAGGCCCCTGGCTGCGTGGAGGGTCCGTCGCGGGGCTGAGGTCCCTGGAGAGGGAACCGCGTGGGAAGTGGGCTTCCTTGGCCCCGTGACGAGGAGGTGCCGGACAGGTTCACTTTGGCCACAAGCTTCCTGTTGTAAAGGAAATATTTCTGGGTGCATTGCCTTGCATTGGGGGAGGGGGAGGGAGCACATGACACAGATCCTTAGGGTCGTGGGATGGGGCAAAGCCCTTGGCGGTTTCATCCGTGTCAGTTCTTCCCCCTTGGGTTATTCTGACTTGGAGGATACAGAAGCCAGAAGGATCTATGGGGGCCTGGAAGCCTTCGAGGGGAGGTAGGACTCCAGTCTGGCACAATGCAGTTGTGCCTGTGAGAAAGTCACGTGACATAAAGGAGCCTCCATTTGCTCCTCTGTAAGGTGAACCCGCTGGTTGTAAAGCTTAGATGTATGCTGGTAGTGCACGCGGCACATTCTAGGAACCGGTGGCTGTCTCCAAAAGGTACCGAGGTTAGAGAACTGGCCGCTGGACACGTGAAAGAAGGTAGGGTTGGAGACACATGGCAGGAATTCAGGTGACTTTTGGGGAGAGGAGAAGAAGTGAGGTTGAGACATAGCGAGCTACACAGTTGCTTTGTCTGTTGTCTGTTGCTCTAACTGGATACTTGAGACCGGGCCATTTATAAAGAAATGAAACTTGCTTCATGGAGAGGAACTAGGAAGTCCAAAAGGCCAGTGTTGGCCTCAGCTGGGCTGTGGGTGAGGGCCACGGACCGCCTCATGCCTGGCAGCGAACCAGAGGAGTTCTCCAGCAGGTGTGTCATTTCCTGAGCGAAGGGCGGTCCCGTGCTGGGGTAGAGCAAAGGCATCCTGGGCCTGTGGTTAATGGACCAGCTAGGCCTCTGGTCCCAGAGACCGTATTGGGGGGCCTCTTGGGTAAGCCTCTCTCCTACCTTACCTTGCCCTGCAAGGAATTCAGGCGACGTCACGCCTGGCTCCCAGGGGCCCCGCGGATGGAGCCCAGCCAGGGCCTCTGCGCGCCTCTGCATCCCCAGGTGGCAGCCGGGACTCTTAATTACAGCAGAGCTGGGAAGAGGACCCCGAAAAACAAATGCTTCCCTCCCCCTTGCCTCTGCAGGATTTAATAACTGCCCTCCTTAAAGATCAGGAGACATGATTAATTCTGACTCGAGGATTATTAAAATGCTTCCACCAAGCATCTGGCATTAAAAGTTTTAAATCAATTAATCTGTTGTTTGTGGAGGAGCGTTCTAGTTAGCACAGCTGCAAGAGGCTGCTCACGTTGCTGTTGGATGGGAAGAGGCTACGCGAGAGGGAGGGCCGAGCTCCGGGGAGATGGGGGGGACACACACCCCAAGTTTCTCCCACCGGTGTCGCGGGTGCCCAGTTTCGAAGTAGTTCCCTCTCTCCTCCGCGGATCCAACAAAGGATGCTCATTTGGTTCTGAACTGGAGATGAACCAATGGATGATGTTTTTGGTTCGGCGTTAAGCGTGTCTCACATAATATTTTTTTGGGGGGTCCATCTTTCACATGGCAATTAATTTGGTCGGTTGTTCCTCCAAAATTAAAATGAACTGGGCAGCCTGTATTTTATTTGCTAAGCCTGTCCAACTCTGTCTGAAGGGCGTGGAACATTCCGAGGGTGAGCGGTTGAAATGAGAGGCAGGGGCCAAGTGTCCGTAGGCAACTTGAAAGGCCCCTCGCAACTCTGCTAGCGTCCCTCTCCTTCTCTAGGTTGAGTAGGTGATGAGCAATCTTTTTTTTTTGGGGGGGGGGGTCAGTCATGGGCCTGGGCACTGTCCCTGACTGAGCGCTTTTGCTCAAGGCTAGCACTCTACAGCTTTGAACCACAACACCACATCCGGTTCTCTGGTGGTTCATTGGAGATAGGAGTCCTACAGCCTTTCCTGCCTTGGCTGACTTGGAACTATGGTCCTCAGTTCTCAGCTTCCTGAGTAGCTAGGGTTACAAGTGTGAACCCCTAGCGCCCGGCTTGTGATAAGCAATCTTGAACTCTGGACCACTTACACATGTGTAGGCCTCTCGTAGAATGATTCCCCAAATCCCCATGGACTGATCACTCATGTGGAAAAAAAATCGCATTCTCAGACCCCCTCCTTCAGGCCCAGACCCCCCCCCCACCAGAACGCGTGCCGGGCATTGCCCACGGCAGCTGGCTGTTTTGCTCTCAAGTCTGAATGTCCACGGTGTCTCCCATTTATCCACCACCGCGACGGTGGGGGTCAAACCGTGAGCTCCGCGACGGCGTGGCTGCGTCCGGGCCACATTTGCTTCCTCGGCACCCACACCCTGGCGTGTGACAGACACTCAGTCTAAACTGGCAACGTGAGTTCATGACCCAGCAACCCTTTCCTGTGCTCTCAGCCAGCCTCCCAAGGAGCCAGCCTCGTCATTTGTCTATGAATCCCGAGGGGCTAAGCGCACTGGCCGGGGTCAGAGCCCATCTTGACTGGTGGCCAGCATTCTTAGGCTCAACCTGGACGCAGGTCTTGGCTTTTCCTAGGGTCTCCCATCCTTCCCTGTTCTTCATGCTTGGGGGTACAGCTGTCGCTTTGCCGGGGCCAAGCTCTGCAGCCCAGCCTGCAGTGGATCCAGTCGCGCGCTGCCTCCTGGGACCGAGCCGAGTCCCATTGCTTGGGGGAGGGGCTGTGCATGGGAACCCCAAACCTGGAAGGACTCCCTGAGTGGTGTCCATTGACCCTCTGGGCTGCAGTTAGTTCATTTTGGGGGCTTCCGTGGCCTCTCTATAAGCGGAGCGGGCTTTGGCTTTCTTGTTGCTCAGCAGGACAGGAGAGGGAGGAGACCCCATCCTCCCTGCCTTTGCATCCCACCCAGGCCTCCCGTGGCCCTGGCCGCACCTCCGGTATTTCTTGTCAGACGCTGCAGGCAGACCGGATTTATCCTGCCTCGTGTCTCTCATGTAAAATGCATCTCCCGACACTTTGCCAGGTTAAATGATTTAACAGCCACGGCAGAGAGAATTAGGGGGTCCGGGAGCAGGAGGCAATGCCTGCTTTCCAGATGAGATTGGAAAGGAGATGGAGATTGGTGGTGATGATCCTCTCTTATTTTAATAATATAAAATAACTGTCCCGCTGCATCAGAGTGAGCGATGAATTCCGTGGCCCCGGGGTTAGCGGTAGCCCAGCCAGGGCTGGGGGCCCAGGTAGGCCTCTCTGTTGCTCCTTCTCTCTTGTCTTTCTCTTTGGAAGATCGGCGCCGGCATCAGATGCCAAGACCGCCTTGGGACCAGGCGCCACTCAGAACGTGGGGACTCAGGCTGAGCGAAGGAAGAGCGTGGTGGATTCGGTGGATGTATGCGCACGTGTGCGTGCGTGCACACGTGTGTGCACACGTGCATGAGAGAGAGGGAGGCTGGGCTGGAGGAAGGGAAAGTGACAAAAATCTTCTTTTCTTTTTGATCCCTTGATAAATGATACTCGGCTCTGGGGTCCCAGGAAAAGGACCCCCAAACAGTGACCTGGAAGATAAAAAGATGTAGAACCTGCAAATTAGGGTTACAGATCAGAGGCGGCTTGGTCGAGGGGAGTTGGTGCCTTCCTGGGCAAATGCATTTTGAACACCTACCATGTGCAGGTCTTTTTGAGGTCGACTGGGCCAGGCCGGGATTTGAACACCTAACAGGTGCTGATGTTTCTGGTTGGCTGGGCCAGCCCCAGGAGCTTCTGGGAGGAGCCAGGTGGTGGAGAACAAACTCCGTGGCCCACATCGTCGGCTCTCAGCTCAGCCCGGCTCGGCAGGACTTTCTTCTCAGCGGGCTGCTAATAGCTGAGGAGCTGCAGACCTGTCTTCTTCCCTGGGATTAATTCATTACTCCAGCCCCACTCAGATTCCATCAAGTCCAAACGTCAGAATTTAATATGTGGCTAATGAGTCAAACGCTCTCTCTATCTCTCCCTGGCCAAGATTTGCTCCCCTCTCCTCTCCTCTCGGTGCAGAAGACTGCAGGGGTCAGGGGCTGTGTGGGGTAGGGCAGAGGCTGGGACGGCAGGGGCTGGGGAGAGGCCCCCTCCCGAGTGAACGGGCATCCGCTCCCTTTCCCCATCCTTATTCCTTGTAAGCCTAAGTGCCGTGATGGTGGAAGCCCACTCCCACTGGTGCTCCTGAGTCAAGGATCATTGTGTGTATGGAGAAGTGGGGGGGGGGGAGCTGATAAGAATGGGGAGGATCTGCTTTCCCCCCTTCTTGCCCTTGGAATCTCTGCTCTTTCTTCGTGAGGCAACAACTGCTTATGAGAACTCATTATCTGTTGAGCCACTGCAGGTGTCTGGCGCATGCAGAGACGAAAGCCACAGTTCTGCACCAGCTCAGAAAGCTGTGTTGACAGGTGATGCGAGGCTCTGATGGATGTGGTCAGGCCAGCTGAACAAGTAGGGGTCTCTGATGGCTGCCCAGATCATTTAGTCAGCGAGGGGGACTCTAAAACCATGTCGGACCTTGCGTTCTGGCATTCTCGTACATGATTTGCTCTCGGTGCTAGATTGCAAGCTCCCCGAACACTGTACCGCCGTGCAATTGTTGTTTGCAACGTAGTGAGTTACGGCAAGGGTGAGTGGGCCTCAAGGGCAGGGACAGAATCTAAGCCCTGGGAAGGCAACATGGAAGCGATTGGAACTGTCTCACATGCCAGGGGATGGCAGAATGGAAATCTACAGGAGGGCTGGCCACCCTTCAACACAGTGTGAAGAGGACGGAGGATCTGAGAATTAGAAACAAGAGGGTGGGAGCCACCCTCAGGGTCAGTTCACATCTCTGTCACATAGGCCCACTATATAATAGCCTCCAAAGTTGTCTCTTTATTCTCTCCCCATGTCCAGTGACCAGTCATTGGCCTTCAGTTCTAAGCCTTCAGTGAGTCCAGTCGGCCTCAGGAGGAATCCAGACCTCCAAGCCCCCGGTCCCCCCGACTTCCCACTCTCGGCTTCCAGAAGCCAAGCAGCGCTTACTCCCCTCACGGTCGCTCACTTATAACTTTCTTTGACCTTCCAGAAGCACACCAATTTCCTGCTAGGGCCCCTTTCTGAGGAGCCTCACTCTGTCTTCCGCACCTCCACACTTACAGCCACTTCCTGAACCCGATCTGAATCTCACCTCTCCCAGGAAGATGCTTTTGGCCCATGCTTCTTTGCAGTCTAACATCTGTTGAGCGCCTACCGGGTGCCAAGCCTGCGACGCGTGTTATCTCATGGATCCTTCCCAGCAGCTCTGTGACGCTAGCCCTGCTCTTCATTCCAGAGGCGAATGACGTACCTTGCTTAGAGTTACCTACTGGACAAAATGGTGGAGTCAGCATCGCACCCTGGCATTGGAAAAACCCAAAGCATTGCTCTTCTTCTGTCGCCTACAGAGATCTTGGGTTGGTCTTTTCACATGTAATACAAAGAATATGCCAGGGGCCGAGGGGACCGTGTGAAAAGTGGAGTCGGGGTTTCTCATCTCCGGGCCGATGACGTTTTATCAGGAGGACCTGGGGCTTCCGTCTTTTGGCTTTGCAACCTAGGCAAGTCCCAGCGTTTCTCAGCCTATTGTTGTCGTGGTTAAAAGCAAAAGAGATGATTCTGATGATTTAGGCCTTGGTGGGGATCAAATTAAAGTCTATGCCAGTCTTTAAAAAATGGAAGAGTTCAAGTTATTCATATTCTTATCGATTTTTTTATTATTAATCTCCAAAGATGATCTATGGTCCTGAATAATTACAATAGGCAGAAGACAGAGGGGATATCCTGACAATTAAATGTATGTGAGCTAAACACTTCACAAATTCCTGAAAGTCTGTTGGGGTTGGTTTAGATTTGGCCTGTCCAACAACTGGACAGAGATGCTACGGAGATGTTACAGACAAGGCCAGTGAGCAGAGTTGAAGGTATTGGGGAGGCTGCTCATATTGATGAAGCCCCTTGTTGGTTTTATTAACTCCTCAGTGGGGTTCATAGGTCTCAGACTAAGGAAAGAGATCTGGCCACAGCATCTGACATAAACCAGTAGTTGCAAAGACATTCTCTTTGATTCAGAAATGTAGGTGAGATGGGGAAGTGATGGCGGTTTGCTTCCAGGAGTGGAATCTCTTGTCCAGTCAGTGTGGAGCTCACGTGTCCTAGGCAAGTTGAACCCCAGCCAAGTGAGGGGGCTTACCAGGAGGAAGCCTTCTGTCTACACATGAAGTCAGCGATGGGATGAGCGTCCAGGGGAGAGAGAGTTCCTGGGCACAAGTGTTCAAGGACCCAGCACACCAGTTTCCAGGTTGTGGGGACTGCCCTGGGGCACTAGGTGGGTTCCAAGACTCAAAGACCCCTGTACGCTGCTCGATTAACCTGCTGGGCAGTGTCCAGCAGACAGGATCCTGTTGGCTGAGTTTCTGTACTGTGTCTACCTTGGCCTCCAATTCCTCAACCTACTGTAGATTCAGTGCTGTATTCCATAGGTTCCACATATGTATGTGACAGATGGATGTGGACAAGAATGGGAAATGGGGCCTGGGTCTCCTAAGACCACATCTAGGACAAGTACATGGTACTGGTGCTGAGAAGAGCCCAGGAGCCAATGGAGAGATTCCAATATTAGGCGTTTTAACAACAACAAACAACAGCAACAACCCAGAACAGGTCTTCTGGGTCAAACAAATACTTTGGAAATTCTGATGAAACAAACTTTAGTAGTTTTGTGGGCTTTTTTTGCTCTTTTGTGTTACTTCTCTGGCTGTTGTTTATTGTTTTTATTTTTTCAACCATGCAGTCTTAAGGCTGATGCCACTAAAATTCTCAAGATAACTATGTCAGATGCTTTCTGCGTTTTTTTCCACCTGCCTCTCCCCCTCCCCCCACCCCAAACCTATCTCTGTTTTCATTATCTTTATTCTTCTCTACATCCAGGATTCTGTAGGGAGACATCTGGAACCTTCCAGAAGACCCTTCCTCAGCCCAGTAGGATTTCTGCAAGTGGTATGGGTTTAGGCGTGTAATGAATTTAGATTTAATTTGCAAGTGAAAAAGCTTGCTTTCTTTTGTAGCTTACACCAAAGCTCAAACGTCTAAGCTTCTAGGGTTTAAGTCTAATTAACTGTATTTCACAGCTTATTTAAAGAAAAGAATGGAGGCATTAAAATTGTAAAATCTAATTTTTGAGTAAATCTTTCAGTGCAAAATTAATGTCGCAGTATTAGAGCCGCCTTGGCAATATATCTCTTGTCTTCAAATTTCAAAATGAGCTTTTGCAAACATGAAATTATTCATTAGACTGTCTGGTAAAGAGATAAATAAGTGTCTCTTCAAATCCTCGATCTCCTCTTCTCTATTTAGCCATAGACAGAGTTATTTGGTTTGAGGGGCAAGTGGGCTGATTAGATTTGTGGATTTCGATAGGTAAGGGGAGAAGGGAAGGAGGCAGGCGCCCCATGTGGAGGGAGGGAGACGGGGGTTGAGATGGAGTTCCTTCTCTGGCCCTTTGTCTACTCCTGAGGGACTGGCTGGCTCTGGGGGACAGAAAACATCTCAAGTAGCCGTGAGGCCGAGCGTCCACCAGGAAGGCTTGCTGTGTCTGAAATACCCGCTTTCTACCAGGCCTGCCAGGCGGGCAATCATCCACTCAATTTCATAGTGGTCGCCAGCATGTCTGGCCCATCGCTGACGCATCCGTAGCCTCGACCTTGTTACCTTTGTCTCTGTTACTATGGCCCCAATTTAGGAGCTCATTTTTCCCCTTTTCCCTTCCCGGGCCCCACATCCTATCATCCTTGAGGTCCACAGACAGTTCTCTACTCTGAACCTCTGTCCACGCTGTCCCTTCTTCCATGTCTCTCCCTCCCCACTCGACTCTGAGCTCCTCCAAGACGCGCAAGATACCCGGCTCTCGGTATCCACCTTGTCTAGCCCAGTACTTGCCATGCAGCAGGGGCTCATTCGATGTTTACTGGTGGTGATGATATTCTAGAACTTCAGGTTCATGTTTTCCATCTTTCTTTTGACTCCATAGCTGCTCCCTTCCGCCCTCGGTACAAAGCTAGGGGGTGGGTTAGGTGTGGGGGAAGCTTGGGTTGGGGTACTTCAGCCCGGACGGAGTCGTTCTGAGTGTTTATGAAGCGTGGGGAGAATCTATCCAGGCAGGCATTTAGCTCGGCCGCCTGTTCTCCGGATGAGCGGAGTTAAGCTCTGCTCGACTTCTCAGTCTCCCAACCTGCGAAGTTGGAATTCAGGCGCTTGGGGTGAGGGAGTATGGTGAGCCAGGAGCTGGTGTAGGGGTGAGGAGTACGCCACGGTCAGCCTTCGTAGGCCTTCAGAAGTGGGTGACCACTTCTTTTGTACAGGGAGTACAATGAAAGAATGAGGCTTAGGAACTCGCATGCGTGGAGTTTCTTTGTTCCTTAGGTCGTTGGTTTGTGGATTCAGTCACTAAATATTCATTCTTGACTCGTACTGAGCATCAAGGAGCGTGACAGGTGCTGGGGGCGTGTTGCTGAGGTCGACCTCGCTCTGCCCACCGTGCCCTTCACGTTAGCAGCGTCACGCTTTCCTTCCACGTTCCCTTGGCAGCGAGCCAGCCCGAACCACCGTCATCTCTTGCCTCATCTGTTCTAACGGCCTCCTAGTCTCCCCGTCTTCACTTTGCCTCATTTTAATCCATTTTCTCCCTGCAGAATAGATGTTGTAACCGCAGACACGGATTAAAATCCTCAATGACAGCTCGTTGGACGTGGCCCGTGAGCTGTCGTGTAGCTCATGAAGTGGGGTAGGGTCCCTGACCACTTTTTGGCCTCATCTTCCCTCATACCTCTCCTGCGGGCTCAGATTCTACCATCTGCCCTCCCAGCCTCCTAGAGGCCCTCCCTACGGTCTGAAATACTCTTTGTGCCTTCTTTGCATCGCTCTTTCCCTAGTGTTTGTTCACCGTTCATTTCCTCTGCGTGTTAGGTTGAAGGATTCCTCCCTGGGACCTTTCCTTGGCTCCAGATAAAGGGGTGACCCCACTCTTAGGGACCCATACCACATACCCGGTGCTCCCTCCTCATCATGGTACTTCATTACTTTGATATCCCCTCTCCCTCTCCCCCTACCTCAAAATAAACAGAAGACAGACATCTACAAAGCCTTGAAAAGGAATTCCAATCTTTTATGAAGCCACTTCAAAAATGGCCAAAGGGGTGTTCATTTAACACAGAGCCAGACTTAAAAAGAAAAATCTTTTGTTCACCTCTCCCTTCCCCCTCTCCTACATCTCCTTTCCCTCCCCCGAAGTTTCCCAGAGCTATTCTAGACCCACCCTCTGCTTGCTTTAATTTCCCCCCCTTTTTTTTTTTAACCAATCCACTAACCCTCCTAGAGTCATTCAACTTGCAAGGAACTCTTTTTGCTTTCATTCTTGTTTTTGAATTTAAAAAGGCAAGATTCAAATATTCATACAAAAAAAAAAGAGAACAAATACTCATGCAGCTGGCACAGATCAAAGAAGTTAGCATTTTGTCACATTTGCTTGAGCTTTCTGTCTTTTCTAACCAGCCATCTCCTGGAGCAGGTCACCAGCCAGTGGCCAGACAAACCTCTTCAACATGGGAGGCGGTGTAGGGAGATCACAGGGAGGGACAGGGAGTGTAAGGAGATCACAGGGGGTAGTAGAGACTGTGGCGAGTGGGAGGGAATCCCTCCTACACCAAGGCTACTAGAAGGAATGCTTCTCAGCAGCCATGACCTTGACTGTCCTCCCCTCCCTCACTGTGGTCGAGCGGAGCAGGCCACAGTGAAATGACAGTGCCGAGGCATGAAGGAAGGAGGGCTCACGGTGAGTGAGCCAGAGAGCCCGTCATCAGAACCTTCTATCCCAAATTCAACCAACCAACCAACAGAAAGCCCACAAGCTTCTCCTGGGTTGGGGGTGGTGTTGGCGATCGTGGCTTTTATCCTAAGCACGCTGAGCTTGATGCCTAGGCCTCCAGCCTTGATCTGATTGCCACTTGGACCTTAGGCTGCGTCTCAGAAGGCAGGGGAGGTGGTGGTGATGGCCTAGTAGTAGAGGCCCTGGGCTGCACCCTCAGTGACACACACACACACACACACACACACACACACACACACACACACACACACACAATGGCTCATGTTCCAGGCTGTGAGACCAGGAGTGCACATAGTGGGCGGGGGTGTGCCTTGGGTGCTCTGCGTCTGTCTGGTTGCCCTTAGGAAGAACCCCGGGGCAGGTGGGCATTTCCCTGCTGGGGACAAAGGCCACTGGAGGAGGATGCCTGGTGGGCTTGGGAGGGGTATAACAAATAACAGGTTGGCCTCCTTCAGACTTCCTCCAGCTCTTGTCATTCCTCTGTCCTCCACCCTCCATCCTCCTTAGGACTCATCTTGGCAACTGCTTTCCCTTCCTCTGGGTCTCTTTCCTTATGGCTACAACTGGAACATCCCTCTGCCTACCTGGCAGGCCTGTTGGGAGGCTGAAACGGGTACCCGGGCCCTTCCCAGAGGCAGAAGGGTGTTGTTGCGTAGTCTTTTCAAGCTTTGCTTTTCTCTCATTTGTAGAGGATTGTATTAAGTAGGCAGTGCATGTAAAGAGCTTGACACACAGTAAGGACTGTAGAGATATTGATTAGTTTCTGCTAGGTGTGTTAATAACTCTGGAAGCTGCTAGAATATGGCTCCAAGGGACGGGTTTCAGGTTTTCACGATGAGGGGGGAAACATTGCAAGGCACCATCGCGAGGTTTCCAGAAGGATGAGTGAGACTCGGGACGGAGTGGGGCTGGCAGCGGAGTCCCAGATAAGATGGAATCCCAGTGGCCTGGTTTTGTGGCACGCTGTGGAGGAGAAGGGTCAGGAAAGAGCCTGGAGAACTGTGGGGGACCCATTACCTAAAGAGCCACAAAGTCAACTCAGGGCAAAGGCACCTACCTCAGAGAGGGCCCGAAGACAGGAGGAGCAGAGACTGGGCAGGAAGCAAGGTCATGGCAGAGAGGCCTAAATCCCGGACTCTGGCCTCCTGGTTCAGGACTCTTTCTGACTCTGCACTCAGCACCTGTACCCCTCAGGCACACAGGAGTCCACCCTCCACATTAGCAGCCCCCTGTCCTTTCTCCCTCTCCCTTCCCTGGATGTCTCCAGCCTCTTCTTCATACTCCCAGAGCTGGCTCAGTCTGCTCCCTAATGAAGCAGAGATGATCCTGGGAGCCTGCTTTGCTTCTGCCTGCCTAGCGCAGACAGATGCCCATGGCCTACTATACCTGGGTCTAGAAGTCAAGGAACATTTAGAGGGCCTTTGTAACCATTGTGCTGCTTGTAGGCTCTGGTGTTTGAGACTCAGGATAAACAAACCTGGGCCCAAGAGGAAACTCATTCTTTCTTTCCTTTGCCTTTCAAACTCATCAAAGTCAAGTTCTCAGAGCTCCACTGTCTCATAAGTGCCTTCGAATGGGTCTCATTGTTTTATTTATTGTGCTTATCACAAGTGCCAGCAGCCTAGAGATTTCCCAGCCAGTAGAGACCTCTTTTGCAGAGTGTTGACATTTCTGGAGATCCGGAATGGTCCTCCATGGATTTCAGTCCTGGGGCCTGATTGAGGGAGGCCACTGCTGCTGGGAGTTTCCTGGGTGTGTCCTTCTGACCCTGGCAGGCCTGGGCACTCTTCATCCATACGTTACCATCCCTGGGCAGCGAGGTCTATGCCCAGCCTAGGGTAATTAGGTTCCTAGCAGTCTGCCTTCCTCTGTGTCTTCTACTCCTGGAGGAGATCCTTTCTGTGGCGCAAGGCTCAGCAACTGCATCAGAGACAGTCACTGTGACTTTGTGAAGAGACGACTCATAGATAGGAACCAGGTGCCCTGCGTGTGTGCCTGTGTGTGCACGTGTGTGTATGTGTGTGTGCATGTGCGTGCATGTGTGTATGTGTGTATAAGGCAGGAGTGAAGAGATACAGAAGTAAAGGGGTCTGACTTGTAGTTCCCAGGGCCCTCAGTCCCATGAGGGGCTGTGGCTGTATCTGTCAATCACCCTGCCATCTGGCCAGCTTGGGATAGGTGTGACAATAAGACCCAGACAAAGCGCTAGAGGTGGAAGGGAGGTAGGGAGGCTGGTGTCAATGCCGGGGAAGGGAAGGGCCTCAAGACAAAGTCTGCAAATCAGCAGAGGCCAGGGCGAGTGTGTTAGGGGGAGGGGGACTGGAAAAGCAAACAGAAGAGCTGGAGCATGCAATAGCTTGGGGAGATGAGTGGTGAGCCCCCCTTGGAATTGTGGGAGAAATGAAGGCCCGGGAAGGGATAGTTGAGTCCCATCTCAGAAGGCTCACTCACCTTGGCTCTGGGGGCATCGGGCATCCTCTGCTCCTTCAGGAAGCTCCTCGGATGGCGGTGTCTCCCGTGGGCGTTCAGCTTGATTCAGCGCGACTGCTGTGTTCTCCGAAGTTCCTGGAAGGTTTGCTGACAGGGAGGGATGGGGTTCCTGTGGTACGTGAAATACCGGAGCCCAGAGGCTTGGAGCAACAGCTCTTGCGACACGGGCTCTGCCGCATCTGGCCGCTGCTTTTCTTTGGGCACAGGTAAGAAGGCACATGTGGAGAGAAAAGTGCTCCGAGTGGGCAAGGGGTGGTTCTCGGTCGGCTTGGAGTGTGCCTCTAGCTGCCCCTGCAGGCACAGTGGTATGGCGGCCGACAGAATCAGGGCCAGGCTGTGATCTTAGCCCCTCCGTCTGTATCTGGTTATCACCTTTGCAAGGCGTCCGTATCACCTTCCCCTACAGGAGGTGATGTATCTAAAAAGGCGTGGAAAGCCACAAAGAATAACACAGGTGCCATGCATTTACGCCCCCCCCCCCTTCCCCATTCCTTTTATGGTGTTCCGTCTACTCTTAGTCTGCCCTGTAATTGGGAAAAGACCAAAGACCTGTCTCCTGCCGTCGCTCATTGGCCTGCAGCTTGCAGAGATCAGATTGGATCAACCTCTGTGTTTTAGAAATTCTAGGAAGTAGAAGCTAGAGAGGTAAAGAGGTTTGGACTGGGTCAGATGGTGATGAGCAGTGATTCAGTCAGCATTCAGAAGATGTTAGAAGGGAGCAAGGGGAACATATTGTTGTTGTTAGTATTTGTGCCAGTCCTGGGACTTGGACTCAGGGCCTGGGCACTGTCCCCGAGCTTCTTTTTCCCTCAAGGCTAGCACTCTACCACTTGAGCCACAGCACCACTTTCACCCTTTTTGGAGTTCACTGGAGACAAGAGTCTTACAGACTTTCCAGCCCGGGCTGACTTTGTACCATGATCCTCAGATCTCAGCTTCCTGAGTAGCTGAGATTACAGGCATGAGCCACTGGCACCTGGCTGGAAAGGGGGTGGGTGGGAACTTTTATTGTTGATATAGATTGTTGTTAATCATCACCTTTGCGATTTCCTGGCGCCCCAATTTCCTTGGATTCATCTTCTCCTTTCAAACCCTTCCTCTCTGGTTTGTTGGCTGGGAGCCATTTCCCGGTTTCCCCAGATGTTATCGGTCTCCCCTCACCTGGGCCCTGGTTAGATTTCTCTCACAAGACCTTTGCTCTGTACTCTGTGTCTCAGTAACGCGTGGACACTTTCTTCCCTTCCCGTCAGGGACAAGAGCCTCAGGAGAAGCAGCTGTGTCTCCGAGCCTTCCCTTTCGTCTGTGAAAACTCCCTTTGTACGCAGGGAGCCGCCATGCATGCTGGAGGGATTAGGAATTCACCTGGAGGCCCGAGTGCTGGACTGGCAGGGGCACCAGCTTGCACTCGCTCAGCTCTGCAAGATATGTGCCCTGCCTGGTTCAAGTCCATGGGCACAGACCAAAGAAAACCCAGCCTTTGCTGAGTGCTGGCCAAACCTCCGGCTGCTTCTGGCTTCCTTTGTGCCTGATGTATTTCTTGCTGTGTGGCTGGGAAATGAGGGCTGGCTGGGCACCTGGGGGCAAGGGATAGAGCGGTCAGGGGGCGAGGGGGAAGCGGGTGTGGCAAGGAAGGAGACGGAGGGCTCGGACCGAATCCGGATCTCTGCGCAGCTCCAGAGAGGTGAGCAATTCCCTCACCCTTCTTGTTTCTGGCCCTCAGAACCCCTGGGGCGCCTTCTTTGTCCTGGTAACAGAAATGGCTTGTCAGGGAGACATGGTCATTATTAATTGCTAGATTGCTTTGTGCCTATTATTCTCAGACAGGCAAGGCGGGGCCCGTCTCCGGAAGGGGGCTTCTACGGGAGAGGGAGCGGCAGGCGCGAAGGCATGGAAGGGGCAAGGAAGAGGATCCATTGTACCTTTGTCCCTGCTGGTGAATAGCTCACGGCCCTTGCAGGATGTGCAGGGATCTGGACTAGGGCTACAGTTTATGTTCACACCCAAAGATAGCACAGGCTGGCAGGTACAGGAGGTACGGAACACCCTTCACACCCACATGAAAGTACCGGTGTGTGCAGCTTCTGTGGGTGCTCAGTGACACAAATGTGGGCTCCCAGCAACGTGTGTAGGCCCCCCGGTTACCCACAGATGGGGCAGACAGACATGGCGGACCCAGGCAATGTGGCCGGATACACACAGGTGACCTCTTGTTATAGGTATGTGCAGAAGTCTAGAGGTTTGAGGGTGGTAATTAATTGCTTCCATCTTCCCATCAATTTCTGAACCAAATAATAAAAAAAATACTCAAGAGGCAGACAGTGATGCAAGTATTCCTGCATTTCATCTCTTTCTTTAAGACACACATATTTTCACATTTCTGAAGTGGGGGTCTGTTTTACGATAGATAGCTTGTGGATTGTAAAGTGTGCTCTAATGAGATCTGTCGGCACGGCACCTTCCTTGCAAGCAAAGTTGATTAAGGAAATGAAGCTTCTACGAGTATCCTGCCCCTTCCTTCGTGCTTTGAGATGGCCACAAGTCACAAGCAAGGAACCCAGACACCTGCGGGCATTTGCCGTGGGGAAGAGCTCATCTCCTCCGGTTTTCCTGCCCAGGAGAGGAGCGTGTGAGCATCCCATCCCTGCCCCTGGCCACACCCAGGCTTTCCCTGGCCTTGCCAGTTAGGTATGGAGAGAGCCAGGCAAGGGAGGCAGAGTCTCCAGGAGGATGGTGGAGACTTCCTTCCCAACTCATGTGAGTCACGGGATGGACACAGGCAATGGTTTTCCTTTAAAGTGAGCCTGTCCTGTAAACAGTCTGTGTGCAAACATGTGAATACTCAAGTGTGTATTGTACAAGAGAGTCAGAGGGTCAAGTATGCATGTGTCATACTAACATGGTATAAATAGCCAAGCATGTGCAGAGAGACCCAACACACACACACACACACACACACACACACACACAGAGCGTTATGCACACATTGTACACGGTATAAAGATGCTCATATAGATATATTGCATGTGTCCCATGCATATACTCTCTCCCCTCCTGGATCTTGGCAGCATAATCCCAAATGGAACTACAAACCCCTGACAGCCAAAAATAGAGTGTGCAGATCTACCGAGGGTACTCTGTGGCTTCGTGTTGGTAGTGTCATTTACTCCAGTCTGGTGTTTTGGGGGAGCTCTGGCTTTAGCCTTCTGGAGGAACTGCAGCCTGACTTATCTTTCTCCCATGGTCCTGAGGCTCGGAAGAAAGCTCCCCCTAACCCCTTTCTGTCGGAATCTCCCAACCTGCAGGTTGTATTGACATTGGAAAGATTGGGCCTAGCCTGTGGCCTCTGGAGGGATGGCAGGCCCTGCTCTCCATCTCCTCTCTGTCCAGTTGAGACAGCTAGGTCTTCTTTAGGGGAAATGCTGGTGCCACTTCGGTCAATGTAATACCCTACCTACATCTAGAGATGCCGGCATGACTCCACTAACTGGCAGTGACCTGGGTGTCTCACAGTAAGTGCTAAGACTCAGTAGCTCCATGTCCAGGCTTATACACAAGGGACAAACCATCTAGTGTAATTGTGAATGTTTAGAACTGACATTCTGAGTGCTCCTTACCCATCTTTCATATTTAGCTGAGGACAGAGGCCCCAAGGCTCACACACCTGACCAGAGTTTAGAACTAGCGCCAAGTTCCTGTGTGTGTGTGTGTGTGTGTGTGTGTGTGTGGTGTGTAATTATATGGCTGATGGTGCAATGTTCATCTGTGTGCAAGCTGCACATGTACACGCATGCTGTTGGCCTTGCAGGGCTTCCCTCGTGTGTTATTGTTGTATCCATCCCGAGTCTGTGTTATCTGGGAAATGATGCTGATACTCAGGTGAACGTGAAGTGCAATGTGTTGCGCAGAATGCAAAGTCATCTATACGGTACGCCTAATTGCGTATCCACTCTGAGTCCTAGCGCAATTACCCAACATCCCTCTGGGTGTATGGAAGTGCGGATGGCCGTAAGTGTGCCCACAAGTCTACCCAGTACAGGCAGAGGCTGCTGCATGCGTTGTGTCTGCCTACACACACGGGTGTACCGGGGCATATCCGCGTGTGTGTTTATGGTGCATTCCTGCCCGCGGCATCTGCTGGCGGATGGGCTGTGCGTGTCTGTTTCTGCACACCCACCGTGCAGCCCACCTGCCTTTGTGATTTGGGCAGTATGAGTCCTTTGGCTCCATCCCTGTGGTCCCTGGGGGCGGCTCAGCCCCTGTCGCTGTCCGTCTCTTTGGTCACTGGCAGCCTGTGTTTTTCCACTCATGGAAAGGTCACTTGGGCCCCCATGCAGGCTCCGCATCATGTAACCTTTCATGCTTGCTCTCCTGTGGGGACTGTTCAATTTCCAGCCTTCTGGGGTCCCATTGGTACGACGTCAGGTGAACAGGGAGGCTGGGGCCGGGGCCAGGCCTACAGAGGCTCTCGGGGTGGAATTTTCCATGGGCTCAGCCAGCGACTCTTTTCCCACGTGCAGCTCTGGCCTTAGCAATGTAGACAGATAGAAGGTCAGCGAGGAGAGCCGGGGGGAGGCTTTTCTGGAGATCTATCTCCTAAGAGGGAAGACGTCACATTTCGGTGCAGGGAAAGTAAGCCTCTGTGGGGTCCCAGCAACCCCCTGATGCGTGCCGAACCCCTTTCCACCTGGCTCCTTGGATCCTACATTCTCCCCCTGCCCCGGAACACCATTTCCTCTTCTTGGCTGACCCATTTCCTCTTCATCCTAGCTTGGGCCCATGGTTGGTTTCTTCAGTGAACTTTCTCCCTGACTCTGCCCTGGCCTCCTGCCAAAGGGAGGGGTCTGCCTCTGTTTCCAGCATGTTCCAGTGTAGACTTTTTTTTTTTTTTAACCTGTTTTGGAGTTCAGAGGTGGTATGGTAGCTGGGAACTGGGGTAGGAGGCCTGAAGTCAGGGAGCATGGCGCCCCCCCCTTCCCCCCCCCCCCCCCCCCCCCCCCGTTCACAGCTCAGGCCTGTCAATCCTGCTCAGGTGAATGTGCCCCGGTGAGGGCAAAGGTTGCTCCAGCTTCACCCGCTCTGATTCTGCGGTTGCCACCAGGCCCGTTCATTAGCGTGGAGAAGGCCTAGGCGCTTGAGACCAGGACTGCTTCTTTTTCCTTTCTGTTCAGTGGACAGCTAGAAGGAGTCAGGAGTCACAGGGAGAGATAAAGCCGGAAGAAAACTGAAGCAGACCCTCCTCGGAGACACAGTGAAGACCGCCAGCTCCACGAAGAGGAAGGAAAGAGGTGGGATCAGTGGGCGAAAATGTTCATGTGTCATCAGTTCTGCTTTTGCTCAACCTTTTAGAACTTCTCCAAGACGGATGCATCTTACCAGGGTACCAGGACACATCGTGCCCAACTAGGGGACCCTCTGCCTTATCCTAGTTCACTGGACAGTGTGCTTTTCTTCCGCAGTGTTACATAAAGTGACAGGTGGCAGTACATTTTCACAAATGCCGGCCTCTTAGATTTGATGAAGCTCAGTCCCCATCTGTGAGCAGAAGTTGGGGCTGATGCATGGTGGCTGAATAAAGTGAACACTAGAATCAGCTTTGTGTTCAGAAGAGGCAAAGCAGGACCAGGCAAAGGCAGGGGTGGTATCCAAAGAGGAAGTGGCCAGGCACTGGTGCTCACGCCTGTAATCCTAGCTACTCAGGAAACTGAGATCTGAGGACTTAGGTTCCAAGTCAGCCCAAACAGGAAAATCCACAAGATTCTTATCTTTAATTAAGCATTAAAAAAAAAGCCAGAAGTAAAGGTGTGGCTCAAATGGGAGACCATTGGGGCTGGGAATATGGCCTCGTGGCAAGAGTGCTTGTCTTGTGTACATGAAGCCCTGGGTTCAATTCCTCAGCACCACATATTAGAAAACGGCCAGAAGTGGCGCTGTGGCTCAAGTGGCAGAGTGCTAGCCTTGAGCAAAAAGAAGCCAGGGACAGTGCTCAGGCCCTGAGTCCAAGGCCCCAGGACTGGCAAAAAAAAAAAAAAAAAAAAGGAATTGGACCCAGAGCTCAAGCCCCAGGAGAGGCACCAATAAATAAAATAAAATAAATAAATGGGTGAAGGAGAAAGCAGAGGATTGGTTGGTGTCACTGGGAGGAAGAGGGAAGTGGCAGAGCTTCTCTGTTGCTGTTGTGGCATTGTGAGTGCTCCATAGGGAATGAATCTCCCCAGGGGGCAATGAACTCCTCTTCCTCCATCTCCCAAGTCCTAGGACTTCTGCCTCCTTACTTATTTCTTTTCAAAGGCCCACTATGGATGGAGGAGATGAGGAAGAAAGCTGGGAAGAAAGCCTGAAGGAGAGGGGGGTCTCCTCACCAGGGCGTGGGTAATGATGGTGTGGTAAAGTGGAACAGTTGAGGAATCATTGAGTCAACCGTTAGCCACAAAATTCCCTTCCCTGGGAGCTTTGCAAGAATCCTTCACTTATGTCTTAACCCAGATTGATGCTGTTGTGATTCTTTTCATCTAGCATTGAAAAATCACTGGCCAGAAGTATTCCTTAACAGATTAATACGAATCGCAGTCAGTTGCTTTCAAAATAAAAATTATATTGGGAGCCCTTGAATAGAAGGAATAGTGCAGGGTTTATATGCATGCAGTCCTTTCGGTTTGCCCAGCCCTCGTGTTTGGGGAATTGTATCTACGCCTCCAAGGTAGGTAGACAAGTTGCTATCATCACTCAGCTCTGCAAAAGGGGACCCAGGGCCAGAGATGAAGAAGCTTTGTAGAGGAGATGACGTCCAGGATCTGCAATGAGGAAGACCTTACCAGTCAGTCTTCCAGGAGACTCGGGCAGCTGAATTGAACTAGAGGTTGGTGGTTCCTGAAAGAGAAGAGAGGGGCAATAGAGTGCCAAATAAAGACAGAGAGACACATGGGGACAGAAGGTTACGGGACCAATGGGGGAGGAGGTTGTCAAAATCAGCTAGAGCAAATCACTCGATAATAAAATGGAGGGAGGGATGGAGGAGAACGATGAATTGTACTTAGAATCAAAGAAATGGGCATACCCCCAAGCCTGCCCACAGGACTGTGCCTCTCCACAGAGCACACAGAGACGCCAGGTCCCGAGGCGGTGACAGGCAAATCGCTAGCTCCTCCATGAGAGGCTAGGGTTGTCTTGGGTGACAGCTCCCAGGCTAGAATTTGGGGATCACACACACGAGACTTCCTTAACAACAATCACAGCCTGCCCTTGCCCTTTCACCTTCCTCTCTCTTCTTCTTCTTCTTTTTTTTAAACAAACTCTAAATCATAATGAAACATTTCCTTGGATATAGTGTATGCTTGACAATCCAATCACCACCCAATCAATTCTTTGCAATCAATGTTTTTGTGATGAATTTTGCATTTCTAATGGCAGGACCCGACACGCTCTGTTTTCTCTCTTGCCCTTGGCGCCCTCCTCTCGCTCCTTGCTGGAAGCAAACAGCACGAAGAGCAAAAGACAAATGGCAGGTCGGTAGTAGCAGCTTTCCTTTTCCAGTCTCTCCTCGATTTCTCCTCGCCCTTTTTCCCCCAGCATCCCTCACTGGGAAACCTAATGGGGTGTTTCTGAAGCAATTAGAATGATTTAACTACTCCTGCTAACGAAGTTTGTCAGGAAAAAAAAAAAAAAGCAACCCTACCATCCACTAAAGCTTACTGTCCGCCTGCCTCTGTTGTATCTTGGCCAAAGAAGCAACGGAGAAGGCCCTGGTACACGAGGGCTCTCCTGCATGCCCGCCCCATTTCCCCACCCCCACCCCGGCCTTCCCAGGGCGCCCTGGGGATGAGGAGCAAAATATATTTCATCTCATACATCCTGAAAAATTTTGGGGTAAAATAGCATACATCTAGTAGAAAACATACAGGGTGGGGAAGGAACGACCCTCAGACCAGGGCTAGTGTGCCTCCAGCTCAGACTGACCGACTGAATGAATAAAGACAGTCAGGGCTACAGGCCGCTATTCCACAGAGGCGAACTGTGTACACTGTGAGCTGGAAACTTAGATTCATTAGGATCAGCTTTAGAAATATGTTCCCTTGTCGATGAGTTGTCACCCATGAATCCTATGAAGTAGGGGGGTGGGAATTGCTAAGCAGCTGATCCTGAGAGAGAGAGAGAGAGAGAGAGAGAGAGAGAGAGTGTGTGTGTCCTGGGTTGAGCTTGTGTGTGTGTATCCTGGGTTGAGAGCGTGTGTGTGTGTGTGTGTGTGTGTATCCTGGGTTGTATGTGTGGGCCTCATCTGATGAAATTGCAAGGGTTATTCAAAGTAGAAGAGGGAGGTGGAAGCGATCAGAGTGATTCCATGCAAGAAGGACCCAGTTGGCATTGCTGGCTGTGGAGAGGGAGAAGGGGCCATGAGCCAAGGGACGCAGGTGCCCTCTGGCAGCTGACAGTGAAATGGATTCTTTCCTAGATCCTTCAGGAGGAAACACAATCCTGTGAGCATTCTGATTTTAGCCAGTGAAGTCGGTGTCCGATTTCTGATCTCCAGAACTGTAAGTAATATGCACATGTTGTGTTTTCAAGCACAAGGAAGAAATGTTTGACTTGTTACAGCAACAACAGGGAACTCATACAGAAAGGTACTCCTCAGATGTCCTGGGTCTTCCTAATGGAGAGAGGAAGCCGGAGTTTCACGGTAACCGAGTCTAATAGGCTCTGGGAGATGCAGTCCTTTAATTAAGACATGTGCAACACGTAGTAAGAGCCCCCCAAAGGGACCGGGCAGGTGTGAGGAACATCTGAGCAGCTCACTGATTAATTCATTTGCTGGTGGAATTTTGAGGCCGCCACCCAACTCTTCATCTTGTCCTCCATCGACTTGATGGAGAGAAGATTAGCTTTTTCCCTTCCACCTACCAAGGCCAGGATTGGTGCCCCGCTTTGACCCGCAGGTTAAAGGGCAGAGTCTGGTAGGCTGCGGCCTGGATCCTGCCTCTTGCCTTCTCAGCCAGGTGAGCAAAAGCTGCTTGTCTCATCAAGATGGGAAAGCAGCCCCGTTTCCCATCTTTAAAGGGGTTTAAACAAAGAACCTCTGGGGTGTGTTGCGCGAAGGCGGGGCATTCATTCATCACACTGGGGCACCTGGGGGTGCAACCGTGGGGGACAGTTCTCTCCCAGGGGAGAGGGGTGGTGGTCATCGTGCTGCTGGTCCTTCCAGCTCTGGGAAAGAGGAAAGAGAAGGAACCGGAATATACAACTCCATGAGCAGAGCCCTGAAAATCACATCCATCTGCAGAGGACGACTCAGAGCTCTTGGACCAAATCAATGCTAGGCGTTTACACATCAACCCAGGGATCAAACTTCTTCTCTTTGAGGACCAATCCTAGGGGTGTCCAGAGAAGTGGGGAAGAGTTGGTTCTCACCCCCAGAGGTCTCTGAGCCTTTTCTCCATCCTAACCCTGCTCATTGCCAGTTAGACTTAAGGCAAAGCACATGAAGGGAAGGGTCCCTGGGTGGAATCTTATAGACTTGGATTTCAGTCTAACTCTTTTCCTTCCTAACTCTGTGGATGTAAGTGGATCCTTTCTCCTTCTTAACGTTTCCTTTTGTCTAAATTCCGGAATTTGGCCTGCTGAGGTCAAGGGGTGATGGGAGAGTTAAGGGCCCCGTGGATGTGGATTTCCTGTCAAAGAGTGAACAGAAAGGGACACTTCAGGGCACAGAGCTCCAGCCCTGGTGTTGTGGACATGGAAACCGAGGCTGGAGAGAGACGCAGCCCCATGGCTCAAGGTCACCTTGGGAGGGAGCGGTGAAGTCATCACTGTTGATTCTAAGCCCAGGCTGAAGTAGAGGGAGATCGCAGGCAGCCAGCATGGCCTCCGCCACCAGGCATCCCGCCACACCCACCTGCCTGCTCCCTGTTTTTCTGGATCACTAATTCAATCATCGCCTCCCCTCCTACCGATTCATTCTCACCGGGGCTCCAGCTGGCCAAGGAGGCCTCTCTGTTGAAATAACAGGCTGGCGGGCCGTCTGGGAGGCTCGAGGAGAAAGGGAGCCCTTTTCTCTGGACCTCTGGAAATGTCACCCTGGATAGCCTCTGGTCCCCAGGGAAGCCTTGATGGCTCCCGCAATTAAATCTCATTTCTGTTTCCCCTCTGAGCTCCACGCACCTGCCCCTTTCTGGTGTTCACTCACTACTGAGAAGCCAAGACCTGAGCCCAAGACCCGAGCACACTCTGTGGGGCCCCCACCCTGCCCCCCACCCCCCACCCCCGCCTCCGGAGCAGCCTCCTGCCTCTCCCAGAAGCATTCAGAGCTGATGTAGACTCACGGAGAGCCTTGAGACCCCTTCTGCCAGATAAGAAAGTGTGTGTGTGTGTGTGTGTGTGTGTGTGTGTGTGTGTGTAAGGAACTGGGGCACAGAGAAGTGCCTTTAGGTCACCAACTTGGATGACAGAGTTGGGATTGGAGCCGAGTCTGTTCTGGCTCTTGAGCCTGCCTTTCTAACTTTCACCCTGCCAGGTAGAGTTGAACTTTCATCTTTAAGGCCTCGCCTGTCTTGTGTTTGAGTCCAGCTGTCGGTTCTGGATGAAGCAGCCTGGTTGCTGTCACTGTTTCTAGACTCCTAGGTGTTCTGCTAAAGTGAGATGGTAAAAGTATGGCCAGAAAAGCCTAACGAAGATGTGCTACACAAGGGCTGCCGTTTCTCCCTCTAATTGTGCCCTTTCAAAACTTTATTCTTAGCCACCGCACCTCCGTATTGAGCCTGTGGTCATCTCAGACCTGAATCTCTTTTAATGAATCTCTGCCTAGCCAGAGTGCCTTTATCTGGCATTCAATCAATGGATTGTTGGACTCCAAGTATAGGACACGTCGCACTGCTAGATTTCATCTGGGTGGCCTTGGCATGTGTTCTAGCTTGCCGAGATAGAGTCTGGATTGCCATGGAATTAATCTCTTCCAACTTTGTCAGATACAAACTAGGTAGTCATTCTTTCTCAAACTTCTTCCATGCTACTGATGAAAATGTTGGCCCAAACAGAAGAGGGCTCCTGTGCCTCTTTTCTAGAGAAAGATCTCCCACCTGGTGGTAAGAACTTGTTCTCTTGAAATACCAACACTGTAATGTTTGATTGATCAGTTCCCAATGAATCCTGCCTCGAATGTTTGAGAGTATATCAGGCAAAGCACCAGACACCGAGGAAGCCCAAGGTGTTCAAGTCAGAATCCTTGCTTTCCCAGAGCTCCAGATACAGATGAACACACACACACACACACACACACACACACACACACACACACACACACACACACACCCCATCCACCAAATAGTCCATCTTGGAAGTGCATTAGATAGCGTGAGCTCATGGGTCCATTTTCAGGCCATGCTAATAATCTTGGCATTTCCCCAATGTGCTTCCAATGAAGAGGCATGAAGCCTGGCCTTGCATGTACTGACCATGAATCGCTTTCCTTGCTCCTGCCTCCGTCTCCTTCCCCCCCCCCCCCCCCACCCTAGTCCATGCTGTTTCCTCCATCTTACAAATGTCTTAAACTCTATCCCGGAGAAGGTGGACTTGAGGCCTGGAGCTCCCACGTCTTCTTGGTTGGCATCTTGTGTATAAACTCTCTTTGGCAAAACTTGAGGTCATGGCGCTAGCATACTGCATGGCAGGCCACACCGGCCTCACTGGGTAGCGCCTTGAGTCACAGTGGGACTGGGTATAGGATGATGCTACAGGAAATGGGATGTGTCCTTATTCAGCCAAGTGATGTTTTACCCAGGGCTCCATGACTTGGTTTGGGGGTTGTGAAGTCTGATCATGGCTGCCCTCTCATTACTAAGGATGGAGTGATTTGGGGATCCTCTGGCTTGCCGCTCCTCTGACCTCTATGGACACTTGGCCTCCATCTCACGCTGGGGGTCCCCGTTCTCCCCCCAGCCCCCCGCAGGCCACGGCAGACCACATCTGGTCCAGAAAGGAATCTTGATGGGGATGCTTGACAACAATTTCCCCCCAGCTCTGAAACCTCAGCTGGGAGTTAACGTGCTGTAATTCATGCCAAAGGTTGCTCCTTGCAATTTCTCTTTTTTCCCCCTTCTCCCCCTGCCTCCCTCCCCCGGTGGGAGAGGAAAAGCAGCTATGCTTATAGAAAGATTGATTAGTTAAGCAAGTCAATTATATCTCTTGCCGAGAGCAACTGTATATTAAGTAATGCAGCAAAAATGATTGTCTGCACAGATCCATTTTGTCGAACAGCTGTTCCAGAGGCCCGGAAAGAGAAGACGAAGGTTAAAATCCCGTAATAGTCTCCGCTCCCCATCTCACCCCACCCCATCATGTCTGGCCCTCTGGGGGATCCATTTATTATGAGATGGAATAAGGTTGGATAATTGAGCATGCTGGCGGCCTGCTCCATTTTGTGGGAAAAGTCCCCAGCATGCCCTGGGCTCCTGGGCCTCCACCAGCTCTGGTTGTGCTGCTCTCCTGGCGTGGGGCGTGAACCGACGCCTGCTCACAGGTGGGCGCGTCCAGCCTGCCAGCTCTCATACAGTGGAAATGGGTGAGGAGGGCTATCTGGAGACAGTCTGGAGATCTGGGTGCAAATTCAACCACCAAGCCCCCAAACTTAGCTGAACCTTTCAGTCACCCCACTTCTGTTGTGTAGTAGACTACAACACAACGGAATGGAGATAGATAATGCTTATGGAGGAAGTGGAGGCGTTATAATTATGCCAGGTGTTATTAAACTAGGCAGAGTGGAGGAGACGGAGAGGGGAAGTTGGTGTATTATCCACTGGGTACTGGGCAGGGCCTTCAGCTGGCTCAGCCAGAAGTACTGAAAAAAAAAAAAAAAAGGACCAGATGTTTCTACCTCCCTTGTTCTTGCCTGGAACAAATGTGTGGGTTTGCTTCTCGCAGTGTCAGCCTCCTCTTTCCCTAGGTGACACACATGGATTTGGGTTTGTAAACTTTCTACCCTGTACAGGCTGGCTTGGGGCAGTGTTCTTTGCATAGGAAGTATGGTTTATGGGGCTCTCCCTTCGTTCCAAAGTCCATGGCAGTGGAAGCCACTGTCTTTCCATCCCCCACAGACCCCCAGGCTTCTGCCTGGTAGGGTAGGGGGAAGGCGTATCGGGCCTTTGCTTTGTCTGTTCTTATGGTGTACATAATACGGGTGAGGGTATGTGTTAATGTCCAATTTCTTCTTCCTGCCTATGTTCGGGAAAGACTTGGCCCAATGGAGAGGTTCAGATTTTACTCTAGGCAAACCCTCTACTCGTGTCAAAGGACAGCAACATCTTTCCTCAGTCTCCAGGGGGTACCACAGAGGATGTGTTCCTCTGCCTGAAGTTCTGTCATTGTCCCTCCATGATTCTGGGAGAGGTCTCTCCTTGAAGACGGTGTTTGGTGTTCAGAGAGGAAGTGCTTTGGCCTCCCAGCAGGTCTATACCACCAGAGCCCTCCTAGGAGCACTCCTATCATATGGCTCATGGGAAACTGAAGTCCAGAGAGGGGCAAAGCCTGGGAGCTATGGGTTAAAAGTGGGTAGAACCCATCTTCAGAGTCTTGGCCAAGTTTCTTCCAGTGGCTAAGCTTTCTGGTCTTTTTTTTTTTTTAAGAGTGGGTTTCCCTAAGGAGAAGGCCAGCGTGCCCTGCTGTGAGATGCCATCCCTGGGCTAAGGGAGTCCAGTGCTGTCCCTCGCTAGGACCCAGCAGTGTTCTGAGTGGAGACGCTGGTCCCCAAGGCGGCAGCCCTTCCCCGAGGCTAATGAATCCTTCCTGTCCAGGGCCAGGGCTCCAATCCAGGTCACGTCTGATGGCCGGGGCTCTTTCTTTCTTGGCCCCTCAGGGCCCAGGCAGCCTGGCTCCGCTGATTTCTGAGCCATTTCACAGTTGCTTTTTCTAGTCCTCGGGCTGTGTATGGGCACTTAGCATAGAAATGGCTGTCTCCCCTGCCTGCTTCCCTCTCCCGGGTCCATAAAGAGGAATTGCTATCGTGTGCACAGTGGGGGTGATGTGATGCTGACCCACATGGGCGCTCAGCCTTGGAAGTGGGCCTCCGCCCACAGAGGACGCTGGGTGGGGACAGACGAGGTGGGCGTGGTGCTAATTCAGGGAAACGGCCAGCGGGGCAGCGCTTCTGCGGGATCCCAGTGCTGGAAAGGGCCTTCGAGCCAAGGCATCTCCTGCCTAAGGCTGGAATCCTCCTGCCCGCCCATCTGGCCTCCTTTACTCTGTTATGTTCTGAACAGGTGTGCATTCTCAACAAGACCAAATTGAGTGGGGTATCGCGTCCAGCCCCTGGTGCTGCCTTTACCTCTCATGTCTTTCTGTACCAGGAGAAAAACAACTCGTTGACCCACTAGTCATATTAGGGATTCTCTTTCTACCACCCAGCTTCTTGTCCCCTGGAGCATCATCTGCTCATCATTAGAATAAAAGGGGGATGTCTCGGGCGCATGTCTCATTTTTCCCCTCTGGGCAAGGAGGAAATGCAGGTCACCAAGTAAGAAGGCATAATGAAGGTAAGGTCAGACCTTCCTGCCAAGAAACCATGTCAAAAGCAGCACAGAGACCCAGAGTTGTGTATGTAGTTCTCGTAGTAGCCTCAGAGAAGTTTGCCACAAATCTCAAGACCCCTAGGCACAAAATACACACGTGCTGGATTTTGAGGATGAAGTATGGAAGAAATGGCACAGAATATCCTATTGATATTTTTATGTATATTACTTGCTAAAGCAATTTTGTTGGATGATTCCAACCATAAATTCAATAAAACACTGAGTTCCCTTTGTAAGATTGGCTATAAGGAAATTTAAAATCAACTGTGTGGTTCATATTTATGGCTTGCATTGTAATATCAGTTCAACAGGGTTGAATATCTTAGTTTTGGCCCTTGATCAACCCTCAGATTAGAAGCTAGAGTGAGGTTGGTTCAGCAAGAGGGTGTTATCATTATATATATACATATGCACCCAGCACCAGATCATGTGAACACACACCAGTATCAACAAATCTAAAGGGAGAGTTCCATTGCAATTCAGTAATATTAGGGGACTCGAACATTCCACCGGCAGCAACAAACAGTCCACTCAGACAGAAAATCCATAAAGAAACATTAGAGTTAAATTCCTCTCCGCTCAACACCAAATAGACCTGACAGATATTTACAGAATACTTCATCCAGAAGCTGTGGAATGCATATCCTTCTGAAATCTGACACACGTTTAAAGCAAAAAAGAAGACCTACATAAATAAAATGAGAGACAAAAAATGAGCCTTCTAATTGGCACCACAGAAATACAAAGGATCATTAGAGACTATTAGGGACAACTGTATTCCAACAAATTGGAAATCCTCGAGGAAACAGATAAATTCCTGAACACATACAACCGACTGAGGTCAAATGAACTGTGAAGAAATGGGAAACAGGAACCAATCAACAACCAGTAATAAAAATTCTGCCAACAAAGAGAAATCAAGAATGGAATGGCTTCACTGTTGAATTCTCAAAGAAAACATTTTCAAAGAAACTAACATCAATTATTTTCAAACTATTCCAAAAACTCAAGAGAAGGTGAAATTCTTCCATGAGGCTTGTCACTACTATGATTCCAAAACCTTAAGATAAGAACATAAGAAAAAACTAGGGGCTGGGGATATGGCCTAGTGGCAAGAGTGCCTGCCTCATATACATGAGGCCCTGGGTTCGATTCCCCAGCACCACATATACAGAAAACGGCCAGAAGTGGCGCTGTGGCTCAAGTGGCAGAGTGCTAGCCTTGAGCAAAAAGAAGCCAGGGACAGTGCTCAGGCCCTGAGTCCAAGGCCCAGGACTGGCAAAAAAAAAAAAAAAAAAAAGAAAAGAAAAAACTATAGGCCAACGTCTCTGATGACCATAGATGCAAAAATCCTCAACAAAACATTAGCAAATAAAATATTAGAGCATACCTAACAGGGTATGCACCAGCCAAGTAGAATTTATCTCAGGTGCAAGGATCATTTAACATCCATCAATCAGTAATTATAGAGAGCCATATCAACAGAATGAAGGACAAAAATGATAGAATCATTGTGTATGCACACATGTGCCATGGAGCTTAAACTCAGGGCCTTGTGCTCTTGGTTGTTTTTTTTTTTTTTTAACTGTATTTTTTTGTGTTTTCTTTTTTGGTACTGGGGATCGAACCCAGGACGTTGCACTTGCTAGGCAAGCGCTTTGCCACTGAGCTACATCCCAGCCCAGGGCCTTGTGCTCTTGCTCACTGTCTTTGCTCAAAGTTGATGCTCTACCACTTGAGTCACACCCCTTCTTCTGGCTTTTTACTGACTAATAGGCTATAAGAATCGCTCAGATTTATCTCACTGAGCTGGCTTCATACCATTGTCTTCAGATCTCAGTCTCGCAAGTAGCCAGGATCACAGAGATGAGCCACCAGCATCTGTACTCATTTGATCTCTTAATAAGTGCAGAAAAGGGGCTGGGGATATGGCCTAGTGGCAAGAGTGCTTGCCTCGTATACATGAGGCCCTGGGTTCAATTCCCCAGCACCACATATACAGAAAACGGCCAGAAGTGGTGCTGTGGCTCAAGTGGCCGAGTGCTAGCCTTGAGCGGGAAGAAGCCAGGGACAGTGCTCAGGCCCTGAGTCCAAGCCCCAGGACTGGCCAAAAAAAAAAAAAGTGCAGAAAAGTCATTCAATAAAATTCAACATCCCTTCATGATTTAAAAAAAAGCCAACTCTCAATAAATAAGGTATAGAAGAAATGTGTCTCCGCTCAACATAGGACCTGTGTGATAAACTTACGGTTACCCTCATCTTGAATGGGGAACCACTGAAAGCTTTTCCTTTAAAATCTAGAAGACAAGGATCTTTACCTTTCCTACTCTTACATGATACAAACCTAGAAGCTCTAGCTAGAATAGTTAGGCAAGAAAATGAAATATAGGGCATCCAAATTGGAAAGGTAGGAATCAAATTGTCCCTGTTTGCAGATGATATAGCCATACATAACAATCTAAAAATACTGTTAGAATGATAAACAAATTAAGTAAGAGGGTAGGATACTAATCAACCTAAGAAAACAGCATTTCTATATGCTAATGGAAAACTATCTGAAAAAGAGGTAAAGAAAGTAATCTTATTTGTAGTAGCTACCAAAATATATCTAGAGATAAATTTAGCAAGCATGTAAAATATATCTGTAATGAAAATGATGAGACATTGTTGAAAGAATTGAGGAGGATGGGTATACCCACACAAAGACACAGAGACACACACAGAGACACACATAAATGGAAAGATATTTCCAGCACATGGATTGGAAAAAAAAATTAATATTATTAATGTGGTTCATCATGCCCAAAGAAATCTACAGATTCAGTGTAATCCCTATCAAAACACCAGTGAAATTCTTCATAGGAATAGAATGTTAAAATTAGTGTAGAAACACAAAAGAATCAAATAGCCAAATCAACTCTAATAATAAAAAAAGAACCTGACTTTAGAATATAATGCCAAATGATCGCAACCAAAACAGTATGATATGAGCATATAAAAAGTACCATTTATTTATAAAGATATTTTATTCCACTTATCATGAACTAAGAAAATCTATTTATTTTTAACTAATTTATAACTAAAGACACTATGAATACATATTGAGGAAAAGACAGTCTTTTCTACACATGGTGCTAGAAAAGCTGGATATTCATATACAGTAGAATGAAACTAAATCCCTCTCTCTCATCATATAAAATATTAACTCACAGTAGCCTAAATACTAAAACACAAGGGCCCCAGATATGAACTGACTAGAAGAAAGCATAGGAGAAATAGTACAACACAATATTTTTTTCTTGGATGTGGCCTCAAAAACAGGTCAGATAGGATTGCCTCAAACTAAAAGCCATCTGTATACGAAAGGGATTTATCAGTAGAATGGGGAAAAAAAAGCAGTCTAGAGAATGGGAGAGACTAGGGGACATTTTGTTAGTAAGTCAGGCACAGGAAGACAAATACCGCCTGTTCTCATTCATATGTGCAAGTTAAAATTGTTGACTGTAACCGGATGGGGTGACTCCAGCTAACCAGAATTTATTGTGCATTTCAAATGAACCAGAGGAGAGGATTTTGAATGTCACCACAAAGAAAGGATGTATGTATGTGCTAATTACCTCATTTGATCATTACACATTCTATACATGTATCAACATACCACCCCATTTCTAACAAATATGTACAATAATTATATGTCAATTAAAGGACAAACAAAAAGCCCCAAATGCAACATACACTTCCAGCTAACAGCCTCTTTCCTGTGATTTTTGTGAAGAAGCATGGCAGTCTTTTCCCCGCTTAGAAGGTTTCTCAGCTGCTGTCCTAATTCTTCTTACCCAGTAGCTCTTTCAAAAAGAAATTAAATCTTTCACCTGTATTTGAAATTTGTTGGGCACTCAGAGAGTGGTGATTCCATCCACTAAACAAAAGATGTTCTTCAAAGGCTGTAGTGTCTTTAGAGTATCGGGGCCTATTCAGTCAAAAACGTCCATGCGAGGCATGGTTACACCCATTGAAAGCTCCACATGGCGTAGGTGAAGAGAAGACAAAAGCCAGGAGTAGAGTTGACCAGGGAAAGTCTGATCTGGGATCTGTGACTCAGAGAATTGCTGCTGGGTGCATTCAAGGCCCCTAGCTCTGGACAGAACTCAACAACTACTACTTCTCCATGGAAGGCAAGAAGACACTCCTCTACTTTACCTCTGCCTCAATTCAGTACCTTACTCCTGGTTTGATAGGACAAGAAACTTTTAACGTGTGTCTTGGTTCCCCATGGTGGAGATTGCCTCCTTGGCCATTTAGAGAAAGGACAAGTAGTAGTTCTTCTGAGTAGTTGCATCCAACGTTGGTGGGAGGCTGCAATCCCCTGAGGAGTTTCTGTTCTTTGTGGCCACCACTGTCCTATCAGATAGACTTCTGACCAACACTTGGATCCCACAGGACCTTTAATGCGGCAAAAACAATATACAATCCTGATGTGACTTTGGGTATTAGAGAAGGCATTCTCTAGAAATTCTACCTTCATGGTTGTGTACAGACTGTGCATAGCTTTTGCTGGGGGTGATATCTGCCGTGCACAGGTTCAATGCTCATGCAAGAATGCCTATTTGTCTTTCCACATTTTATTATTCCAGCATGCATAGGTGGAAGAAAGAATGTAATGAATCCCTACAGACCAACACTCAGCCTCAGCAATTACCAACATATGGCCGTTAAATAAAACAAACTATATTCCTTGCTTCTTCCTACTCCCTGCTAGACATCATATTATTTCATCTGTAAATGCTTCAATTATGTATTTCCAAGAGATAAGCACTCTTTTCTTCTTGAAACGTAACCATGATGCTACTTTACCCTCTATGAAGGAGATCTTTATTTAAAGGATTATTATTTGTAGCTGTTATGAAAGTAATACATTCTCATTGAAATCACCCAGACAATACCTACAGGTATAAAGAAAAAGTTACTAATAAATCAGCACTGAGATAACGACTGTTCACATTTTGTTGGTTACATACAATATGTGCAGTGTATGTTTCTTTGTGCAAGTTTACATGTATGAAATCATGCTAGAGATGATGTTTATAACTTTGTTCCATTTTATAGTTTTTTTTAAAAAAATAAAATACCAGACATTATTATATACGCAATTCCAGTCTCTGCTTGATGTCATTTTCTTCCAGTTAAGATGAACTATGCACGTAGAATAGGGGCAGGTTGTCTGTATTTGAGGCTGGAATAGTCTCTGTGAAGGCTAATCCGATACTCACTGTAGCTCTTTGGGTATAGTTAACAGTGAATAGAACCCCAGTGAATACCTGGATGGTGTAACCTCTGCATTGCCCTCTTCAGTTGTTGACTCCCCAGTATTTTAAGAGTGCTCCAAGTTGTGGCTGTGGACATTTCCTGCCCTCGGAGCCCCTTTTCTGTGAGGCTTCTTAGTCTCTGAATTGATGACTTGTGGATCCCCTAGGCTTTGAGAGAAATGGCTGTGGGATACTGGACTCATTTCTTTGACCGTTTCTTCTCTCCAGGATTTCTGCTCCTTCTATCCTGCAGGCCTTGGTAGCTTTGAACTCTTGCCTACGTTTTCTCAGCCTCCTGTGACCGTCGACAGCTCTGCCTGGCTTTACAAAGCCTGCGCTGTTGTTTATGTTTGTCTTTTCAGCTTTTTCTGAGCTGTTGTGTGATTCAGCAAATACATTGAGAGGGAAGCAATCATGAATATAGGGTGCTTTTCAATTCATTTTACTTTCTCTGTGTGTGTGTGTGTGTGTGTGTGTGTGTGTATGTGTGTGTGATGCTGGGGTTTTATCTCAGGTCTCAGTGATGCTAGACTGATACCGCTACTGAACCCACACTCTCAGCCCCCCCGCCCCACATTTTTAGGTAAGGTCTCATGTTTCCTCCCAGGCCCACGATCCCCCTACTTAGATCTTCTCTGTAGCTGGAATGACAGGTTCATGGGGCCACATCTAGCTTCCTGATTGAACGTGCCAGGTTGAACTATAACCTGTGCTTCCTAAGTCGCTGGCATTACAGGTGTAAGCCACTATGCCCAGTTCTTTTGGTGTGTAGGGCTGGTTGTTTTGGTAGCTTTATTTAAAAAAAAAACAAACCAAAACTTTGAACGTTTTCAGTAGCAGACAGGAACAGAAATCTTATAACCCATGTTTATGACTAAAACTCTGGAGGTAACAAGAAAAGGAATCAAATAACTGAGAGGGGGAAGAGTTTGAAAAGGATTCAGTTACTAGACATCCAAAAGGCTTAGAACTGCCACCGTCCACCTTGTTCCTCAGACCAATACTTTTATTTGGCCTCGCTAGGTTGGGAGGGATCTGGAAGCTGTTTTCAAATGTCTGTAGGACTCTTCTATAGCTTTGGCAATGGTGGGGAAGCGCAAAGGGGGAAAAGGACCAAGGTATTAAGAGAATCTGAAAGGAAGTAGATTTTGGCTTGAGAAAAAGGAAGCATTTTTCTAGGTGCCCGTGGCTCACGCCCGTAGTCCTAGCTACTCAGGAGGCTGAGATCTGAGGATCACGGTGTGAAGCCAGCCCAGGCAGGAAAGCCTCTGACGCTCTTATCTCCAAATCACCATGAAAAAGCTGGATGTGGTGCTGTGGCTCAAGTGGTACAGCAAGCACTAGCCTTGAGGGGAATAAAAGCTCAGAGATAGTGCCCAGTCTCTGAGTTCAAGCCCCGGGACCGGCACACACACACACAAAATAAATAAATAAAAGGAAGTCTTTCTAACAAAGATGGGTTGGGATAAAGATCAGGGGGAATAATGTATTTTCATTCATGAAGGCTCTCAGCCACTGTCCATTTGGGGTGAATTGCTACACAGGACATTAACATATTGAATAAGAGATGGACATGCGTCTGTTATATTCCTACTCGCGTCTGGTATATTTCTACTTATAGTAGGTTAGGAGCTCAAGAAACATGTGACCAGTAAAGTTCCATCTGAGGCTGAGGTTCTATGACTTTTGACGTGAGGAAGTCAGTGCAGTATGGTATAAAGTACCCAAGGGTTGGGATGCCATGTTCCTAGAGTAGCTGAGGAGGAACTAAGAGAACATTACCCTTTCTATTCCTTCTTCTCATCCCTCCCTTCTTTCCTCAGCTTCTACCAGCCTTACAAGTCCTTGTGAAATTCATACAATAAGCTGAGATCCAGCTGGCACAGAGCATTGGGGATACATGGATGGAGGGATGGAAGATGGATGGATGAGTGGGTAGATTGAGGGATGGAAAATGGATGGATGGGTGGATGAATGGGTGGATGGAGGGAGGGAGGGATTGAGGATGGATGGATGGATGGGTGAATGGTTGGATGGATGGATGGGTGGGTGGATGGGTGGGTAGATAGGTGTGTGGATGGCTGGCTGGATGGGTGGATGGATAGGTGGATGGATGGATGGATAGGTGGATGGATGGATGGAGGGAGGGATTGAGGATGGATGGATGGATAGGTGGCTGGCTGGCTGGATGGCTGGCTGGCTGGCTGGGTGGATGGATGGATGGATGGGTGGATGGATGGATGGAGGGATGGTGGGAGGGAAGGAGGGATTGAGGATGGATGGATGGATGGGTGAGTGGTTAGATGGATGGATGGATAGGTGGATGGATTATAGGTGGGTGGATGGATGGATGGATGGGTGGACGGATGCATGGCTGGGCAAGTGGCTGGGTGGATGGGGGGTGGGTGGGTACGTGGGTGAACGGTGTTGGTATAAGTTTTTCTCCATGGCGGTGGTCACATGCTCTGTCTTATGCCTACCGGGGGGGGGGGGCATAGACCCGAGTGGCTGCAGGTGCAGTCTTGGTAGAGCCATGTGGAGTGAGGTCAGCCAGGAGGCTGGGACCCGGCTGATTTTCACCTTCCTTCTTTTCACCATTTCTTCCAGTCTGGGCCGCGGCTGCTCCCTTGCTGTGCAGGTTGGCGCTATCTCACCTGTGCCCTGCCCGGGGGGCTCCAGGCAGGCCCCGCTTCCTCCCCTCTCCTCCCGTCCCCAGGCAGTGCTGAGAGGACCGCTCTTACCAGCCGGATCCTACAAATGGTGCTACTAAATATTTCATTCGGGCTTAACAACTCAATCTGCCTGCCATTATCCTGAGGGGCCCCCCACCCCCCCCAGCCCCTTTCTGATTAACAAAGTAGCCAGCCGGGAAGACCTGCCGAAGCCATCACGGAAGGTTGTGTTAGCCGCTGCTCAGGGCGGGCTCGGCAGAGGCACAGCATTAAGCAGGAATCATCGATTGCAGCATTAGCCGGCTTTTTACATTCCCAGGCAGACAATGCAAGTACCTTCAATTATCTTCAAAGCAACTGAAGGGAAGGAAATTGGTCTTAGATGTGGTAAATAGACTCCACAAAGTCCGCTGAAGCATGCAAAGATGTGCACGCCAGGGACAGACAGAAAGGCCCAGCCAACAAGCCCAGGCTGGGGCTGTTCGGAATTCAGACAGCCACGGAAGGGGCCTGTGCCTGGGGGAACAGCAGCAGCATCCGTCCTCAAATGCCAAGGCCGCTGCAGGAGGTGGAGGGTCAGCGCGGCCCTGGGCCGCCGGCAGAGAGGCCGCGCTTTCAGCCTTGACTCTACTAAGAAATCAAGCCTCCCTGAGCCTCCTGCTTATTAGTGGACTGGGATCAGTAGTGTCTACTTCACAAGGGGGGGGGGGATCCTGGCTCCAGGACATGAACACAGCTGGGTGGCCTCCATGCCTCTGGCCTTTGTCTCTGTCCCATGGGTCATGCTGTGTTGGTTGTTGGCTTCCGTTTTCTGGCTCCCCATTAATTTTTGTTTTAAGGAGTCATTGTGACTCCAGGAAGAAGCTGGTAAAAAGCCACTGACTCTCTCCTCGGAAGTGGCCAAATGCCAGGCGTGGTGGTGCTTGCCTATAGTCACAACACTGGGGAGGCAGAGGCCCGAGGACCTAGAGTTTGAGGCCAGCCTAGACTACGTAGCAAGGCGTAGGCCCACCTGGGGGACATAGAAAGTATTTGTCTCATCAGGTGCTGGTGGCTCGCATCTATAATCCTAGCTACTCAGGAGACTGAGACGTGGTTTGAAGGCAGCCTAGACCGAGGAGTCTGAGGGACTCATTCTGCTCCCATTAACCAGCAATAAGCTGCCAGTGAAGGGTGGAATGCCAGCCTTGGACAAAAGAAAGCCAAACAAGAGGGTAAGACCCTGAGATCAAGTCCCACTACCAGCACAAAAGTAAAAGAAAGAGAACGGGAACAGAGAATCCCTGTCTTTGTAGAACAAAACAATCAAAAAAAGAAAACCACACCGAGGCATAACTTACTTGTGACGTCAAGGAATTTGGTAAGAGTTGGGCTATAGCTCTATGCCAGCGTCGACAAAGTTCTTCGCAGTGCGTGAGTAAGTACTGGAGTATGTTCGTTGCCTGCTCGCATAACTTCAAGGATGCCACCCAGCGCTGGCATTCTGGAGTTCAATTCTATTGGAAGAGAACTTGGTGAGCGCCTTTCACCTGGAAGACCTTGGATTGGATCCTGTGGAGAGCTTGTGGACGGGAGTTCTCCCCGCAGGAGACAGCAGTGCTTATGTTGGTGGCTCAAGGGGCCACGGTTTGGATCATTTGGAAGCCCCATTCCCTGGTGAAGCATTTGCCCCTGCCCTTTCCAGCCCTGACTTTGCAGAACCCAGAGGGTGGGCTCACGGCCGGGGGTGGGGGGGGAGGGGGAGATACTGGGAGCCCAGGGTAGGAAGGCCAGAGCAGCCTGGTCCAGAAGTACCGCCCCTGCTCTGCTGCCAGGGTGGAGGATGCGGGCCCTGCAGCCGGCAGCTGCTTGCGCCTGTCTGGAACCCCTGCTGGGTTAATCTATTCAGCGAGGACATCATTATACACAGACAATTTGCATAACTCTGCCAAGCCTCTGATTGCAGGGTGCTCAAGTGGCTGTGGAGGAAAGCTGGCGGGAAAGTGTGCCTTCGTCCTTTCCAGGCCATTGAGAGGCAGCCATCTGGCCAGCTGGACCCAGACCCAGAAGAACCGAGGAGACTCCAGGGTGGAGCCTGAGGGAGGGGCCCCCGGGGTTGGGGTTGCCTGCATGGTTGACTTAGGAAATGGAGCCCATTCTGTTGCGTCTTCTCTGCTTGTAATGACTTCGTTTGAAAAGGATAAAACCTCCTCGTGGATGTTTTAAGGAGTTAAATAAGTATTAGCAATGGTTCCTGTTGGGGCTGTTTGCATTTGCAAAAGAAAATATGGAGATGTAAAGATATCAATATTTAATTGCTCCTCCAAGTGCACTTTCCAGCAGGCAGCTGGGAGCTGGGACTCTCTTCTGTGTGTGTGCGTGCATGCACGTGGATGTATGTGTGTACACGTGTGTGTGTGTGTGTAAGTGCACGTGCTTAATAGAGAAGTCTTAAGGAACATTGTGAATGGTCCCTGCTCTCTTTCTCTTCGACGTTCCTCTCCCTTTCATGAAGTAGTCATAGGCAGGAGATGAACTCTTCAGAACACTTCTGTCACCATTCCTCACCCAAAAGGCATTTGAGGAGTGGGTAGGTCTCTCATACAAACCGCCCTGCCACCCATTAGACAGACGAGCATGCGTCCTCCCCCCCGACGGGGGAAGTTTGTGGAGCTGAGTGATGGGGTAGCCACTCGGCCCTCGGAAGCTGGGCTGTGGGAGAGGCTCGCCTAGCCAGAGCCCATCTCTCCCACAAGCTTTGCACAGCTCCTGGAACGTGACATCTGCTCGATAGATCTGTGTTGAATCGTTTCTGGACTCTTGAAGCATTCCCTCTAGCTTTGTGGTCATTTCTGCCCACAGCGACTGCCCCAAATGCTTGGCAGCTTCTCAGAAAAAGATGCATTCATCCCAAGGGAAGTCAAGGTTCTCAGAGCAGTTAGTTCGCCCAGCTCCGGGCCTGGCAGAAAAGATGGAGCAGGAAGGGGCCAGGACTAGAGTGGGGAGGCCCTCATGCGACTTCAGGTAATATTGTTGTGGGGCATGGATCAGACCTTGGAGAAGGCGTTTGGTGTCTCTACGAGGAGATTTGTGGGAGCCCATGCTGTGAGCTTTTGGGGACAATAAAGGGAAAAGGCAAGATGACTCCCTGCTTCTGTCTAGTGTGGAATCACCCTCGAAGCGCCTGTTTTAATTTATTGGGCTGTGACAACCAAATGCCACAGACTGGGTAACATAAAAACAGGAATTTATTTCTCATACTTCTAGAGGTTGACACGCCACAAGTTCAGTGTCTGATGAGGGCCCAATGCCTGTTTCCAAGGTGGATTCTTGCTGGGGCCTTTTCCTGAGAGGACAAACTGTGTTCTCACATAACGGAAGGGAAGAAAGAGATAGAAGAGAGATGAACTCAATCCTCTGGCCCTTTTATAAGGGTCTTCAATGTCATCCATTTGGGCTTTGCCCTCATATCTTAATTACCTTCTCAATAATCCACCTCTAATACTATTACAATAGGGGGACAAGTTGTAATGTGAATTTGGGGAGATGGTCAGACCACAGCAGCCCCCATCTTATAAGGAGGACTGAAAAGGACACTGGTCAAGGCCCCTTCTGGATTTGCATATGATCTCAATAAAGAGTAAAGCAACATGAAAAAGAAAAACAGAAAACCATAATTGGCCAGCTGTGATTGTGTTAAGCTGAGGTCCGGATCAGTTTTTGCTGTTGTTTGTTTCCTTTAGAGAATTCCAGAGACTGCAGAGGGATATCAGGCAGGCCTGGGATAAAAGGTGCCACCCCATATGTGGGTGCAGATTCCAAAGCCGAGGTCATACGAAGCAAAATACAACTGACACCTCCCCCTAGGTGAGCATCTCCCAGAACGTCCAAAAGAAAGCAACTGGAGTTTGTCCTTCAGAAAGGGTAAAGGCTGGTGAGAAGCTCTAATCCTGTCAGTTGCAAGGCCTGGAAACAGGAAGGAAGGTAGAAGAGCTGCAAGAGGGAGGGAAGACCACCCTGTCCATCCCTAGGTACTGCTACATCTAATGCATGAAGAACTAGCCCTCCCCCACCCGACGTGTGCTCTGAAGGGCTGTAGTTACGTTGAACTGAGCAGAGCTCCCTGGAGTTGGGCTCCATGGAGCCTCTGGGTCGATGACTGACAACAAAGCTAAGAAGCCATTGAGACAAACTCCAACTTCTCGGGACACATCAACACCAAGACCCTTTCTATGCCTGACAGCAAGATTTAGAAACTTTTTTGGCCTGGATGTTGATGCTTCACAGGGCAGTAAGAAGAAGAGTGCGGCCTATCTGCACAGAGCAGGGAGGCTCCTCCTGGTGTGTGTGGGGGTGTTATGTCAGTGGTCTTTAATTCTCAATGTCTACCGTGTCTCACAACTCTTAGATTATGTTAAAAGCCATGGGTCCTCCTCTTACTCAAAAGGTACATGCTTACATGGATGTACCATTTGGGCGTATTAGTTTAGAGCATTTATGGACCTCACGGAACCCATCAAGAGATTCCATTAATAAGATATGTGCCTCGGAAGAACATTTTTTTTGAGCTTTTAGGACAAAATAATAATGTTGAATTGCATTTTTCAGTTTGCAGAGCACTTTCGCCGTGCACTGTATTAATCTTCATGATAACCCTGTTGAGGCAGGAACTCTTATATTATTACTTTTATTTACAGATAAAGAGAGTGAGCCAGAGAGGGACCATGTCACCTTCCCATGGCCAGAAGCAGCTGAGGCCACACTGGGATGTAGGCCGTCTGAGTCCTGGGAACTGTAGCCAGGCCACATTTATCCCTCTCTCTCGGCTTCCCTCATTCTTCATGGCTGGGGGAGTCTGTGGCTTTCTTTGTAATGCTTGTGCCTGTTTTTGTCTTGTGAGCTGGATTGTGGGTGGAGATGTAGGGAGCTGGTTGTGAGAACCACCAGAGACTTCTTGAGATCAAAGAAGACCCCAACACAGACTGGGGCTCTTTTCTGAGTTAGTGATTGTAGATGCTGATCCTTAAAATCTCTCAGGCAGGAATGAATCCAGGAGCACCTGGATTCTATGGCTAAAGGCGACCCACAAAACAGTCAGCCTTGATCATACAAGCCCACGGGGAGGGAACCAATGGCTTCCATCTCCACACTCGCTCTCTGTTATCTGGTGGCGGATACAACTCTGCCCCTTAAAGGATCTTCTGAGATTTCCTTGAAAATGAACCGGAGCTCTTAAGGAGGTGGATGGCAGTGACATTAGAACAGCTTTCCCTTTACTTTCTTTCCACAGACTTCCCAGGGCATTTTTAAAAAATGATATCATTTGCTCAATTCATTTCTAATGAATATAGATTAATCTTCTGCATTATAGCTATTGATCTTTGGGCATTGATCTGAGGAAGAACATGTTGTTGCTCATACATCCCCACATGTGGAGTGAAAGTTCCTTGGGGGCAGAGATGGGGAGGTGTCAATAGCAAGAGATGAAAAAGCTGGGGCAACTGAGCGAGGCCACCAAAATGTGTGACTGGAGGGAGACAGGTGCAAGTTGTCCTGGTTGCATCATGTGCCATCGAAATAATCCTGTCCACCTTCTCCATTCCCTCCCCAAGGTCACCCATTCCTTTGCTTATTTTGTGCATCCCTTCCTGGAATTGCAATGCCCTTCCTCTTCCCTCTATTTGTCCGTGTTCTATCCGTAAGGAGAAAGGAGACCTCCATGTTGTTGTTCAGGCAGAGGAGAGTTTATTAGCAGAACTAAACCACTGGCCCACAGGAGATGTTGTGTGCAGAGGGAAGACTTACACCAGGGAGACAGAGGGCAGGGAGGAGGTATGGCCACAGTGGGTGTAGAAGTGACCCCAGAGGAAGAGGAAGTGACCTCAGAGACTGGGGGCCCACCCACTGCCCCCAGGGGTGCCAGTTACCTAGGTTACAGGTTCTGGGTGGGGACGTCTAGGGAGGGACCCGTGTGCATGGAGGGATAACAACAAGAAGGGACCATTTTCCCCAGGAGGACCTAAAATTCCAACCTTTTGATAGTTATAAAGGGGCACCAATTCTCTCTGGCTACTTCCTGCTGGCAAGGGGTGCCGACATTAGAGGCAGAAGGTGGAGATATTGTCTGGTCCAGGAGGAAGCAGCAGCAGTTCCTTGGTGGTGAATGCATGCCTATGTGTCTTTGGATGAAAGCTGAAAGAAATCTTACGAGGCAAAGGGCTGAACAATAAGAAAAGAAAAAGAAACATTAGAGGGCCTACAAACAGCAAAAGGAAGGGCAGCCATGCATTCAGGGTGGAAAAGAAAAAAAAATGGATGACTTGGCTAGTTCCTGTCTCCTGCATTGCAGGCAGTCCTGGAGTTGGTGGATCATGTCCCTGACTTCTTCTGACCGATGAACATTTGGTGACTGGGGAGGGGAGAGCATGGTGGACTGGTTAATAGCCAGTTAGATGCTGGGGCTGGATTGGAGTGGTTAAGGGACCAGTGGGAGACCTTGATTATTTCCTGTGAGTTGAGTATAGATACCTGGATTATAGATGCCTGGGCTATCGACTACCTATATTTCCAAATCTAGATCAAGTGCTATGCTTTCACAAAGTGTATTCTGGCCCTTTTCCTATCTAAATTGCTCAATTATTTTGCCTTCCTATACTACTTTATCTCTCAGGGCGCCCACACTTGATGTTCGGCGCACATCCTAATCTATGATCCCCACGATGGCAGGCACACTGCCTGCCTCTTAATTTTACAGATCCAACATCTAGTCGAGCTGGATTCATGTTAGGACTTGTTTAATGGATGAGAAGTTTGGGATCACAGTGGTGAACATTAAAGACCATTCTTTAAATGTTCTTCCTTCTGTTCCTGGTGGGTGTTTGTAAAAGGGGACCTTTAAGTCATATCCGTGTTTCCCCCCTTAATTATCCTTCCCTTAAGTTTCCCTTGTCACTTTTTATAATGACGTTGGAGTAGACTGAGAACAAGGGTTTCCTGGAAGTGTTCTCCTCCTATTAGAGTCATCAAGCTGCCAGCCAGGTAGCTCTCGAAGGAGAGTGTCCTGCTCCCAGGAGAAGGCTGGGACAGCCTTTGCTGTCTCTTTAGCGCTATGATTATTCTGTGGATTCATTGAATCCATTTATCCTCATTGAGACCATCTCTCTTAAAGGTTTCTTCCTCACCCCCCCGCCCACCTCCCTCCACCATCCAAATCTGTTACTTCCAGCCTTCCTTCTTCCCTTTTCTCAGTCTTCCATTTCCTTAGCCCCCTTCCCCATCCACATCTTACGAGCTGAAGACTGGTGGTCTTGGTGGTGGCTGTGATGGGGGTGGAGCGTGTCTCTTCTGGTGGTGGAAAGGTGCAAGCTTTGTCAGGGAGGGTGAAGAGGGAAGGATGGAGAGCGTTGGGGTCAGCTGTTCCATAACAAGGACGTAGGCTGCAGGCAAGGGAAATGTTAGGGTTAGGAAGAAGGCATTCCATTATGACTTCCAGATGTAACCCTTCAAGCGGTGCTGTTTCCAAATGGCTTCTCAGTTTAATGACATTTCCAAGTCTATCCTCTCTATAGCACGAAGGCATACTCCTTGTGGTCCATTCAGAAAGCCTCTTCTCACCTAGGTTGCCTGTTCTGTCTTTACCACTCGCGTTTGGTCCAGAGAGAGGGTCCCATCATGGTTTCCAGAAGAGGCAGATGACAGGGAAGTGGAAACCACAGGCCTGTGGGAAGCTCTAGGCAGCTCCTAGGTTGAGAGGAAGGTATGTTGTACAATGTGCGAGGCAGGTGTGTTGTACTCAGATTTGTGTAATACCTCCTGGGAAGGACACAGTGAAAACCATGTTCAAATGTATGGCTTGCACCTTGGCCCCATTGCCTCAATCCAGTTCCCTGCTAGAAAGATGCTGTGGTCAGGGTCTAGGCAGGAGACAGAATGCATGCTGGGTATTCTGAACATTTTAAACATGTAGGATTCACAGGATACAACCCAAACAGGACAGACCAAGTTCCTATTCCGTTTTCCCACTCTGTAGCCCTCCCTCAGTAACCTCAGCTAACAGCGTCTCCACTGGCTAAGGGACCTGTAGCAAAGCAGAGACCCTCGTATCATAAAACAGAATTTTGGAGGACTAGTTCAAACCAAGGAGATGATTGCTTCCCCCTTTGGATACTCAACAGCTACTGCCTCCTTTCTACACAGATTGGAACCCTCCTATGGTCATGAAAGGAACTGTTCTTTCATCTCACAAAATGAAGACATCTTAGACATTGTCCTCCTTTTTTCCCACCCCTTCCCCCAAACAGAGGAGGGACGCAAAGTTTCAACATTCAGGGTATCTCATTTCTGGGTGACAGCTACACTATGTATTGGTGGGTCTTACTCTTCCCTCCCTCAATCACAGTTCTATCATCCAAATACATTTTTCCTTTGGAAAATAATCCCTGAATCAATCCCTGATGACTTCTATAATGAAGAAAGAAGGAAGTAGGCATCATGGCTACCGTCCTGGTTTATATACCTAGTCATAAAGTATGTAGTAGATACATGCACATGTACAACTTCCTTTCCCTACTATTTTGTGTGTTTATTGCCCTCATCCAGGGCATTATGTGGTCAGCATTTCTTTCTTTCTTACTTTTTTTTTTATACTTTTTTGTTGGTCATGGAGCTTGAGCTCAGGGCCTGGGCACACTGTCCCTGAGCTCTTTTGCTCAAGGTTTTTGCTCTACCACTTTTGACCCACAGCTCCACTTTTGGTTTTCTGGTCATTAATTGGAGATAAAGGTCTCAGGGACTTTTCTGCCCAGGCTGGCTTTGAACAATCCTCAGATCTCAGCCTCCTGAGTAGTTAGGATTACAGGCGTGAGCCACCAGCACCTGACAGTATTTCTTACCTGGTGGAGTGACCCCGGACCTGGGTTCCTAAGAGGTCTGAATCCTTATACTGTATGCGTTCAGTTAGTGTGGTTTCTAACGTTGATGGTTGGGCATGGAGCTGGCTTGGGATGACCCCAGGGAATCCCCTGGGGTGGAGACCATCATTCCTACAACCCTATTTCCTCTCGGGATAGCACTAATTTCCTCATGGACCACTAGGAAACACCTCCCCTTTATCTGTGGATGCAGGGGTGTGAGAGAATGTGACATGGCCCCAGAAGACTCTGAGTTCCTAAGTCTATAGACGCACACTTGCTTGCTTTGCCGATGGAGGCTTTACCCCTTGGAAACCAAGACCTTCGGGGGAGTCGGACCCCTGGCTGTTGAGATGTGAAGCAAATGCTCTGCGAGCCGTTAGGCATGATGATGTGAGTGGTCAGGCCCACATCCCCTTTTGGTTTGGACACACAGATGTGTTCCGACTTCATTCACAGGACGTGTGGTCTTTATTTTAGGGGGTTGTCTCCCCACGGGAGCCACACTGAGACACGAGCAGCTTGTCGTAGTTCCTTTACGTCAGGTGTTTCCGGGTGATGAGGGATATGCTAATAAGAGCGACTCCCACAGGCCTCAGCCCATGGCAGCACTCCTCCTGAGAAATGACTCCTTTGGTTGGAGGCCATGCAGTGCGGGGCGTCATGACGGGGCTGTAAGCTCACAGACAGTGATGCCAGCAAGGGCGCCAAATCCACAACCGCAAACACCCACCCATCTCATTGACGATGACTCTCTGCTCCCCTCCCCCCGGACCCCGACACGCACTGGTGATGGGGGGGGGGGGATCTGATGTAACTGGCCTGCTACCTGGTGGCTGGCCCGTTCCCCTGGGGATTGGGGTCCTATAGGACACTGAGTGTACTTGGTTAAGCACTCCACGGTAGCCTCCTCCAAGTGAGCCTGGGTGAGAGGAAGTCCACGTTGTTGATATCACAAGTAAGTCTTCTTTCATGACACCCTGAACACTTGGTGCCAGAGAGGGATTCGTCTGGAGACGAGTTATGTTCTATCCTGATGGTGCAGCTTCTCACCCCCATTGGGTACTCCTCAGTGAGTACTCGCATGGCCCACAGACAGAACCCCAGCATCACAGCTGGCACAAGAACTACACTCAAATTCAAGGTCACTGCGTCTTCAGGGAAAGCCCTCCCCCAACCTTTGCTTCCAGGACAGCGGGAACTGGTAAAGCCACGCTCACGATCAACCTGGACAGGTGGGGGCCGGGCGGGGCCCTCTGTGGGGAAGTATTTCTCCTTCAGGAGCTCTAGTAGCATGGTACAACCGTATAATTAATTTTCTTGGCACTTGGATCTAGCTTCCTCGTGTTATCCTTCTTTACTTGAAAATAAATGCTTCAGGACAAGTTTAAATTAGTCCTCGAGGGTGGCAGAGTGCGTACATTTTTATACCAACAGGGGCTCACTCACGATAAATAGCAAGATGCAGGGAGAGAAGCCCTTGGTTTGAGGCTCCACTTCTGTTCCTTCTGCATGTTCTGTCACGCGTGTCTTCGTGCACATCCCACTCTGTGTTCTGCCCCAGCAACATGCAACGATGGTGCCTTGTGTCCTCGTGCCTCTGCCTGGGTGGGACTTCCCTCATTTCTTTTTATGTATCTGGAATTTAAACTCAGGGCCTTGTGGTTGCCAGGCAGGAGCTCTCCTGCTTGAGCCACGTTCCCAGCGCTTTGACCTCGGTTGTTTTTCAAGGAGGATCTCATGCTTATGTTTGGGCTGGCCGTGCGTCCTGTGGCACTAAGACGGCAGGAGCCACAGCACCTGATGAGTGGTTGCCATGGGGTGTAGCCCTGGGCTGCCTTTGAACTTTGATCCTCCCAATCTCTACCTCCCGAGTAGTTAGATTTTTACAGGTATGCACCACTGCACAGGTTCTCAGCCTCATTTTTTTTTTTTTTATGGAAAAAGAGCCCACGGTCTTTCTTGAGAGAGGTCCAAGTCCAATCAGTCATGGAGTTGTCTGTCTTCAAAGCAGAAGCTGGTCACAGTCTCTGAAAGGACTCTGAACAGGAGGTTACCAAACAACTATAACCCCTGTCCTCCCAGCGGCTCCCAAAGCTGTGTGACCCATACCTGTTAGCTTCCTTCTCTCTTAAGGCATTTTGGATTTTCGTCTCTCCGAGCTAAGCATTCTGAGTGGCCTTGGTGCGGCACCTCGACTTCTATCCCTGAGCAGTCCGTATTTAATAGCCATTGGGCCTTTTCTGTTCTCCATACAATGGCACAGTTACCTCTGAAAATGGCTATAGATTCTTTTTGAGATGGAGAAGGCACTGAGAAAGATCAACAGTATGCTTTTTTTTTTTTGTGGCAATGTATACAAAGATCTCTCCTTAAGGTGACCTGGGTCCCTTTCACTCAAAGTTGCTTGAACTGCATATTTAATATTATCTTTGGAAAACAGAGCCACTAAATGATACACCACCTTCTCTGTCAGTACATATTCTTTGCATCTTCAGTAAGCATCTTAGGTGATCTTGGTTCTGGCTGATAAGGTGACTCAAACCTTCATTGCTGAAGGGTTCATGTTGTAAGCAGACCAACTTGCAGTTTCCATAGTCTTTAATCACAGATATGGGGGAGCTAGAGGATCCCATAAAATCTCCTGTTTCCATCCCCATGCTTTATCCTACCTCCATGTGTAGTGACCACCCAAATTCTACTGGGCAACCGAAGCCAGCCACCCCAGCTGGTAGAGGAATCTTCTATTCCTGTTGATTCAAAGAGACAAGAAGCCCCACATGGCTGGGTGATAGTTCATTTCCTCATCGCTTTGTCTACTGGTGGAAGCACTGCTCTCTTTGGAGTTAGGACCCTGCGACTAGCAGAGCCTAAAGTTGTAGAAAGGAGAGGCAGACATTAGTGCTTGAGGTCACTGGGAGTGATAGTTAACGGAGCACACTCAAATTCTCACTCTGATTCCTGGGTCCATGGGTCCTGGTTATTGGAGCATCACATATTGGAGGTTGATTTAGAATACATATATTCAGCCTTCTGGAGATTGCTGCCCCAGTTCTTTCTGGTATTGGCATCTAGCGGGCTCCATACATGTTTATGAGAATGCACTGCCTTTCTCCATGATCGCTCTGTCTTCTGCTTAGGTGAGTTAGTTAAGCAGGAACCTGGGAGGGGAGACCACCGCCCCTGTCACCTTCAAGTCCTTGATGGAGGCATTGTTGGAGGCTTAGAAGATAATACCAAAAGCTGGTGCTTTGGCAGTTGAGAAAACTACAGAATCAAGACGTTCGCTCTGTCTTTCTCCCTGAAGGAATTCTCTGAATGTAGGTCCTAAGACCCTCATTCCAGAGGGGCTTGCCTGTATGTATAGTGGTGGCCTTGCCAGGCCTCTCCAGTTCCTGCCATTAAGTCACACTATCTTTCTGTCCAGTGAAAGTTAGCAAAGAAATATACAATTTTCCCTGGGATTTTGAAAGCCATTCATTTCTGAAGGCTTCCATGCCATATAAAACTTTGGTTAAATACGTTTATTGTGCTTCTGCCTTGTTAATCTGTCCTGTTCCTCGAGGTGGGTCAGGAAGAGGCATTGCGTTCTCTTCCCTGTAGCATTAGTCTTGGACTTCCTCCAGAATGCTGGTGGAGCCTTGGTTTACAGCTCTTATTGAGGGATGCAGTTCTAGTAGCTTCCACTTGACCTTTTCCACCATAATAACCCACTCTTCACAAGATGGGGAACCAGTGTAGGCATTCTGCCAGTTTGCTGAGCATGTCTGTTACAATTGTGCCTTCCAGAGCTGGGAAAAGAGCTACAAGGTGGATTCAAGAACCTCCTGGGCCCCCTGGAACAGACTAGACTGTGACTGATTATCTGACTTCCATATGATCTTCCTCTGACTAGATGACTACAGTGACATTTTGATTCCCTAGAAATTAATGTCAGTTCAGAAGCCATGTCCAATAATCTCTGAAAACTGTTCCCCCCCCCCCCCCCCCGCTACAATGGCACGCTTACCTCTGCAAATGACTATAGATTCTTTTGGAGAAGGCTCTGAGAAAGATCAACAGTATGCATTTTGGGGGGGGGATATGTATGCAAAAGTCTTTCCTTACGGGGTCCTGAGTCCCCTTCACTCAAAGTGTTCTGCACCTGTAAACTGGCTCAGATCGATTCAACCAGCCAAGCCCGTGGATCTCTGAGGTCAGGCTGTTCTCTGTCACCCACGGTCCCATGGTACACACAGCTTTGGGGGAGCAATTATCACAGGGCTTTCTGAACTAATGAAAAACATGGCCAATGAGCTCCTCGAAGATATTTAGCTCCCTACGTTAGTTTATTTTTGTATAGCCGAGGGACCCTTCTGGAGTGAACGGGACTGACGTGACAAATGCCGCTCTACGATTCCCACCCACTCAGACCCTGGGCTTCCTCCTCTTCCGTATGCCGAGTGGGCTCCTCACCTTTAACGAGGGTAGGCCAAAAGTTAGGCAGTTTTAGTTTTTGAATGTGTAGCGACCCTCACATAGCTCAGACTCGGTTGCTTAGCCATTGGTGTGGGTTGAGAGGTGAATCTTGTTAGAACTCTGGAAGGAAGGAGAATGGACAGGGCTGAGCCCTGAGGAGAATCAGCAGCAGTACCTCATGAGATAAGCTGCTTTAGGCAGACCATAACAGGTCCTCCAGGCAGAGGAGGCCCAGCTCTTCAGACAGGGGTAGAAGAATACCGGTAGATTGTGTACTCTCCAAAGAAGGCTCTGCCCACTTTAGAGGTACGAGTTTGTTAGCCAAACTAGGATTGGCCTACAGGTCCCCAAGCCAATGGTAAGCACCATATTTCTTTCCAAAGACACTTTGCAAATTTGGGGATGTAATTCATATTGTGGCTCAATACAATACTTTGTACACTATCTTGCACTTGCATGATATCTGAGCTTTGAGCTTCAGGACTCTTAATCTTAACGTATAGGAGAGATAAAGCTTTCCTCTATAGGAGAGATAGAAGCATTCATTTTTTTTATTCTAAGATCAAAGAGAACTTGGATATGATGAGCTACTTAAATTGCACTGTGTCCTTTTCGGTGCATCACATCCAGAGGCCCGTGGTACCATTTTTCCCTGTCTTATTCTCATTTACTTTGATCATCTGGTTTACTCATTGTCTTCCAATATCGTCTTTCCCTATATTATGAGTTTACCATTTCCTACTCGGTAATCAATTAGTAGTCTGTGGGGAGACACTTTGGAATGGTACATGTATTAGTCCTCATCCAATTTGTACTCAATGGTTTTCACATCTGCTGATGATTCCGGCCTGCATCATTGATTATTTTTCTGATATTTGGCAAAAATTACTTTTTAAACAGAATCATCTCTCCATACATCACCGAAATGGTCTATCTCCCTCACTAGACTGAATTCCCCGAGAGGGGACAGTGTATATAATTCACCACGAACATGAAAGCTGTGTGAAGAGCGGGATCTCCGCAAAATTTATATTGAAATGAACTGTGTCAAACACACCCTTCCGGTGGGGGAGGAAGATGGCGGACGTGCTTTGCCTTTCCGTGTTTCTGTGAGACCCAACGCCCTTCTCAGACACAAGGAAGCATGGTAACTGGCTATGGGCTTTGGCATGGGTGGTCTGTGGCCCTTGTGAGGGGCCTACGCCTGCCCATGCCCATCCCAAGGCCCACTGTGGACATCCAACTGCAGGGAAATCACAGGGAGAACCTGAACGTCCGTGTCTGAGCAAATGGATCCAGCATCAGGCTCTCCCCAGAGCGTTGACTTCAAGAAGGGGCTGCGTGGCGGCTCCTGCTTTGTGGATTCCTCCTCCCTCCTCCCCTCCCCTTCCTACCATACAGTGCTCCCCCCCCCTCTCTGCCTGCCTCCCCAGCTTTCTCTCTCCTCTAGAAACTCAGAAACTTTTCTGCAGCTGTCAGGCTTCTTTTCCTTGAAGAATGTCTCTAATCGCCCCGCCTGATTGGGTCTCGTTAGTGGGCTGGTGGCATCGATTGTACTCAATCAGCATCCTCCTTCCCAGCTGGGGAAAAAAAATGTCCCATTTGTTCCCCCATTTTATCTACTCTTCCTTCTACAACCGTTTGACAGTTTTTCTGGGATTTGGGGGGTGGGGTGGGAAACAACCACGACGCTATAATCCCAAAGACCCAATTTCCTTCTGCCGTTCCCCTGGCCGTGGCACCGGGCTGACTGGCCAGCGTCCGGCTCTGTCCTCCATCACCCGTATGAATCTTCCAGAAATGCACACCCTCCACCCCGGGTGTTGCTTGTCAGCCGTCAGGAAGACAGCAGCAGCAAAACATGGAGCTCTCCTCACCCTTGACGAGAAAAGTATTTGCAGAAGTGAATTGACTTGTGATCCTGCAGCCTCAATGTGGGTATTTTTTTTTAATCACCTTCGCCACCCCTATTTGGTGGGTGAGAATACTAAGGTCCAAGAAAGTGGAGAAGTTTGCCCAGCTCGTTTGCCCCAGAGGTGGCGGAGCCGGGACTCAAGCGTTGCCTCTGGCGTGTGGTTCTTCTACCCCCCAGCCCTGGTCACGCCCGTCTCCAGCACGGTAGATGGTGGCTCCGATTTGGTTTGGTCAGCAGGGGTTGCTGCGTCTGTGGGTGGACCGGGCAGTCGCGTGCGAGTCTGAGGGAACCCCCCCCCCCATCGTCCACCCCAAATCTCTGCCTTGTTGATTGAACGCACACTTTATATCAACCCTCTGAAGGGAGGGGCCTAACGTTGTCTGAATCACTGAGCTGGAGCAAAGGAAGAAGAGGAAGAAGTCAAGATCACGGCCCAGTGGACAGTCTTCCCCGGCTCATCCTCACGGCCGGGGGCGGGGGGGGGGTTTGCACGACTCAGTGATGTCCAGACTGGAGCTTACCCCAGGACCCACACCGTCTGTGCGGAGCCCCGCGGGAGGGAGGCCTGGGGTTCCCCAGATCGGAGCTGCCGGACAGTGGTCCTCCCCGCCCCCCCCCCGCCACCCCCCTGCATGGGAGGTTTAACAGACACGTCACGTCGTCTCAATTTTACCTCGTGCAGATTTCTCGGAACAGGTGAGAGTTTTCTGATCTGCCAGCCATCATTCTGGGCTCTCTTCCTTTACAAAGCACAGAGATGTTCCCTCCAGCCACTCGGCAAAACCACGCAGTCAGAATATGATAAGGATACCTTGGATCTTTGTTTTTTTTTTTTTTTAAAAAGAGTCTTGTTAAATTTTCTGTTGAAAACTGTGTTTTGTTCGCATTGTGATAGGCGAGCTTTCAGAAATCCGTTCGGAGGAGCAGCCTTCCTATAGCAGGTTGTAGTCAAAGCAGTTGAGAGAGAGAGAGAGAGAGAGACAGAGAGAGAGAGAGAGGAGAGAGAGAGAGGAGAGAGCGCTTGTTGCTCAGGGCAACACTCACTTCTAAGGGGGGGGGATCGCTGCATGTTGGTATAAAGCCAGTGCCCGAGCCCCGCGGGGCAGAGTCGCTCACGGAGGGGGCAGTGGACCGGAAGGAAGTGGCCGGCCCCCAGGGGCGGTGTGGTCGTCTGCCTTTGGTGACCAGCAGGCAGTTCCAGCCCCCGGAGTGGGGCACAAGGCCATCGCCCAGGCACACGTGGTGGCTTTTGACAAGGCCACCCTAGGAAGGCACGAAGGCCCCGGGCGGCTGTCGGCCCGTGAGGTCCTGTTCCACGCAGCGGGTCTGTCCTGGCGGGAGCTGGCCGGTGGCGCGTGGGAGGATCCATCCCCACGGCGTGTGTGTGTGTGCGCGCGTGTGGTGAGGTCATACCACACGACCCACACAGGATTCTCATGGGTCCAGACACGTACACATTCATGTTGTACAGCAGAGTCCGTCATCTCCCGGAATTCCCTCGCCCTGTCCCTTTATTATGGCTTCCCTTCCCCCCCCCCCCCCCCCACTTTCCCCTGCCAGGCGCTGATTTGTCCTCCGCGGTCTTTTCCGGAATGCGCTGTGAATGCGATTGACAGCGGGTCGGCTCCCTGGGTGAGCTCCTCTCGCTCCGCACGTTGCTGTGGGATCCCTCCAGACGCGTGCCCGGGCCCGTATTTCATTCCTTTTGGTTGCTGAATAGTACTCCGTGGCATTCAGGCGCCATTGATCTTTATCAATCCTGGACTTGTGTTTGCAGATTTGCCTATTTGCTCAAACTTATAACCCCCGAGTCACTGCGTACCGGCACGGCGGTCGCACACACAGGCGCCCTGGTGATAATTCTGAGCTTTCTGATGTGCACATTTCCCGGGTGGGGTGGGACAGGGTGGCCTCTTGCTTCCTTGGTTAGTTCTCACACGAAAGAAAAAGTGGGTTTTTTTTTTTTGTGGTCTCCTTAATGCCACTTCCCCCCCCCCCCCGCCCTTCATCTTGTGCTTTTGGCTGGCGATACTGCTATTGATGCGGAGACCAGGCAAAGCAATGAAGTGCTGCCTGGCATTTCCGTCTTGTGGGGGAAACTAGGCGTGTTAGGGAAGCTCCATCCAGTCACGGGTTTATAGTGCTGTTGACCTTGAATTCCATGTAGACCCTATTTTCTAAACAGGGTGTCTTTAACCAGACACACACACACACACAAAAAAAACAAGGTGATAAATTGATCAGGTGCTGAGAAGGTGACTGAGCCTGGAGGAATGGCGTTCTCCTCCTCTCCACCCCCGACCCCCGAGCCATGGCTGTGTCTCTGCTCATGCAATGTGTGCGGCAGTGACTTCCTAGCCCCTCACTACCGGGAACCGACTGCAAGTACAGTTGTTATGACACTGAGCTCAGGGCGAGTGACAGTGGATCTCAGCAGTATTTAAGACCCTGCCCCCCAGCTCACAGGGCTAGAAATAAACTCTGTCCTAGCGGTGTCCCTCGAGGACCACTTGCTTTGGATGGAGAGAAGCTGGGATTCCACAGAACCCTAGATCTTGGAGGTACTGCTGACCAGGGTAAGGGAAAGCGAGGACTCCTTTCTCAGAAGAAGGGGCAAGAAGCGAGGGGCAAGAGAGCCGGGGAGACTCGCAAGGGGGAGGCATTCACACGGCCCTCCTCACGTGCCCTACCGCTTAACAGCGTCACTGCCCAATGGAGGAGAATCTCCGGCCTGGGCTCTGGGTCCTGCTGGTGGAGAAGGTGACAGAGGGGAGAGGAAAGGCATGGAGGGCAAGAGCAAGGACAGGACCATAGCCGAGGGGCACTCAAGGGAGGCGATGCAGACACGGAGCCACGTTGGTCATGGTTACATATATGGGGGGGTGTCCATGGTGAGAGGGGAGGCCTTAGCGGACCCCGAGGCCACACGGGAAGCAGCGGCCCATGGTTGGATCAATCACGGCAGCCGGGACGTGGCCCTGTGCAGTCGGCGGCGGCGGGGGCGGGCAGGGGAGGTGCCAAGCTCTGGCTTTACAGGCATGGCCCTGTCTTTCCCCAGCCAGGTTCATGGTGGCAGGGATAAATAACAGCGCCAGATCACTGTTTAGTGTATAAGGGTATTTTTTTTTTCTGTGTTATTTCTGCAACTCTTTGCCTTTCTTTCCCAAGACAGATGGATTTTAAATTGACACCGTTTAGAGGTAGGGATAAGGTTGGCTCTGGGCTCGGAGGAGCCCAGGGGTGCGACAATAAGCTCACTTTCCTACCCAGGGGCTCACTGGAGTACAAGTCATCTAAGGGAGGTCGTATATACATCTATCATATAAGTCATATAAGGGACATCATATATAGATCATACAAGTCATATCAGGAATATCATATATATCATATAAGGGATATCATATATATCATATAAGGGGTGTCATATATATAATATATGTATATGAGAATCCCGAATCTATTCACGTTTCTGTGTGTGGTCTGTGTGTCCCGCAGGCTAGCATCCTGGGGAAGACCTGGGGATGGAGCTAGGGGAAGGCTGTGTCCCTGAGGCAGGTGACGCCCCTGTCACTTTCACACGGAAGTCAGAAGATGCTGAGAAAAGGGCTTCCCATCGCCCCCTGTTCATGGGCACGCCCTGCGTCTGCTCTAACAGGAAACCCACTATCTCCCAAGTTCGGTCCCTGGACCATCTCCCATCCCTCCATCTCTTCCTCCCTCTGCACTGCCTGACAGTTCTAGAAGAACCTGGAACCCCTCTTTGAGGTGGAAAATCAACAGCAGCAGCAGCGAACGCGTTACTTCTTCCCGGGCCTTTGTTTCTCTTTCTCTTGAAAGGCAGCAACGCTCTTGTGTTAAACCTTGGTACTTCTCTTTGCCAGCCTGACTGCTGGAAAGTTGTTTTGTTTTTCTTTTTTTTATTAAGACGATTTTGTACCTGGAGCTCCTTGGGAGTGTGTGCAGTGTGTGTGTGTGTGTGTGTGTGTGTGTGTGTGTGTGTGTGTGCATGTGGCTTTTGCTCACATCAAACAAACTTGTTATCTCAAAACCTGGGCTTACACTAATGATAAATTAAGGGATTATAAAAGGATTCGTGTTAAAATTCCCCCAGTGTTTATGATGTGATTCAATTTACACCATCTTCAGCAACCATCTATTGTGTGAAGCGAGGCTCTCTGCATAAACACCCACATGTGTACGTGACGAAAGGAGAGAGGGGGAGCTGTTACAGGGGTTTTCACGGCTGGGGTCAGCGAGTTATTCTCCTGTCCAGGAGCGAAGGTGACTGGGTGACGGTGTCTTCATCGTCGGGGCCGCTTTGATGCCACGGAGCGTTGTGGGGGGGGAAGTCTGGCTCCCAGCTCGTGAGCCTGACTCAGATCTAAGCCGTGTGTCTGGGCTGGGGTGTTCCAGGCACTTGGAGTCTGGGTCTCCGGCATAACCCAGGAGAGGTGGAGGGTGTGCAGATAAGAGTCCATCTTTTGTTTTGTTTTGTTTTCTTGAGATTATTAGATTCGGGGCACCTGAGCTAGGGCTGGGGGGAGATCCTTGAACAGGCGGAGGTTCCTAGATAGCCCAACACCTAGTACTTTGTGGACATAACCCTCCTTCCCTCCCCTCCCTCTCCTCTCCCCCACCTTCCTGCATTCTTTTTGGCGGTACTAGGGTTTGAACTCAGGGCCTCATGCTTGCTAGACTGTCACTTTGCTACTGAGCTGTGCCGCCGGCCTTGTTTCCTACTGGCCCTTTTTGGGATAGGGTCTCGCTTCTTCCTAGGCATGCGTCTAGACCGTGATCTACCTACTCTATCTCGTTTCCCCATTGTTCCCATGGACGCATGTGCCAGAGTACCGGCTTGCCTCTGTAGAGATGGTGTCTCATGGATTTTTTTTCTCTACCCAGGCTAATCTGGAACTTGGATCTCAGAATCCCATGTCTACCTTGGGGTTTTCTAAGGTCCCCCCCCCCCCGCCCCACCTCTCTACCCTTCTCCCATCTTCTGCCTAGAATCACATGACCTTTGGAGTCCGGACAGCTGACTCAGGCCTTGGGAGCCCCCTACCCCACTGTTTAGGCAGCTTCAAAAGAATAGTTGGTGTCGCAGCAGGGGCTGGGAGGGAGCCTGGAGCTTTATTAACTAATCTCTGGTACTTGAGTAATTTATTATGTTTAAGCTGGTGCCATCAAGTCTCTCGGCAGTGCCCGCGTGCGCTGGGAAATAAATTAAAGGCTGTCCAGAGATACTTGGATCATCTGTGTGATTGCTGGGCTGGTGAGATGGAGGTTTAAGGCCCTCTCTTCTTGCAAATTGGAAATTAGGAATTAATAAGACAGCAGGCCAAAGAGCTGCGGCAGCGGTGGTGACTTGGCTGTAGGGCTGGGGTGGGGGAGGGAAGGGCTCTCTCCGCCTGAGAGCTGGGAAAGACGGATCGAGACTTCCCTGGGGTCAGCCAGCCCTCTGGGGGTGGAGTAGGGGGCTTTGGGTCTCTGCTTCGAGATAGCGAGGATGCTTCTGCCCCTCAGAATACACGAACTGGACCATGGGAATTGGAGACCTGTTCCTGTTGTCAGCCAGTAACCGCCTCCCGGGACCCCAATGCCGATGGACTCTTCTCCTTCCAAGACTTCGGTTTCCTCATCCGCAGTAGGACTTGGGGCCAACTTATCCACATAGACGCCGTAGGCGCACATCACTGTTTTTTAATTTCCTCTAAAGCCAGACATTTTGACAAGAGCTTTTACATGGAGGAAAGTGTTCTAACATATGACGCTAATCAAAGCATCCACCAAATATAGTTTGAAGATGAGTGTGTGTGTGTGTGTGTGTGCGCGCGTGCATGCATAGAAAAAGGCTTGTGAAGACAGAAGTGTCCTGAGCCCCATGGAACTCTTGACGCAGCCTCCACTGAGCAAGGTGATCCCAAGGCCCTCTCTGACCTTCTGCCTCCCATCCATCCATCCATCCATCCGTCCATCCATCCATCCATCCATCCACTCTCCACGCTCTACCTTGGCGATAGCCCCTGAGCTCCTTGAGCTCAGGGCTACTTCCTGTGTGTCCGTTTGTCTGTCTTGGCCCCATAGGTGGGCAGTGGTAGGCCCAAGAGTAGAATCCAGCCTCTAGCCTTCTCCGCGGGCCCAGACTGCTGCTTCCACGCCGAGGGAAGAGTCAGAAGGATACAGGAATCTCCACGTGAGCCTTCTCACGGGCCCCGCCACCACCCTCGGTCTCCACCCACACGCTCTCTGCCCCTACGAGCCCTTCCAGAAGGGCTTAGGGTTCCACACTGCCTCGATGTGGTGGCGGTGCCCTCAGGGCCAGCTGGCGCCCGGATGTGGCAGCGGCACCTTAGGTGGGGGTGGGGCGTGGGGTGGGGGCGGGGGTGTCGGCCGGCGCCCGGGATTGCGGAAGCCCAGAGCACTGGACAGAAGCACCCTCAGGAGCCCCTGCCTGTCGTTGGGTGGCCTTACCACCAGGTGGCAGGCTTGCTCTACACAGATGCCTTGGCTGGAGCATTTACCTGGCAGGGGCTGGAGGGTGGGGAGGATGCCAAATCAGCCAGGAGGTCCCGGGACAGTCGAGGGCCCTCTGTGTGCGGCCTCCGAGGCGGCTGAGACCTCTAGACCTCTGAGTTGGGCGCTGGGCTCCTGCTGAGAGCCTGTCTTCAAGGGCACCTTGGGGTCTCCCGGCAGCATCGCTAGGTGCGGCCGGGTGTTGGGGCGGACAGCGCCCCCTGGGGGAGGGCTGGCTCGCCTCCCTGAGTTTTCTGTCCCGGGTCTTGGCAGGGTTGGGTGCAGAGCCAATGCTGTGGAAGGGGATCCAATATCATCTTCCCTTGGTATCTTTGCTTCCGGAAGGAAAGGAATCTCGAGTGGGGATATGGTGAATGCCCCCCCCCCCCCCCCCACCCCATCTTCCTCCTAGGCCTTCTGGGAGGCTCAGGTGCAGAAGGCGTCCCCAGTCCATCCCCTGAGAGGTCCTGAAGGCAGCACGGACGGACTCTCCAGCACCCTGGGCTGCCCTTGTAGAGGTCTGGGGGGGCAGGAGCCCAGCCCTCAGGTCCTGTGCAGGGAGAGCAGGCCCACCTACCCGCTCCAACAGGTGGTCCCCAGAGCCCAGGGCCTCCTGGGATTCCTGCGTGATAAGCAGCCTCTCCGGCCCACGGCCAGCCGGGCCTGCGCCTCCTCGGGGGACTTGTGTGCTTCTTTCTGGGGGACCTTCTGCATCCTCCGAAAAGATCAAGAGGCCCAGAAACAAGCCCTGCCTGCCTGGTCCGGCTCGGCACCCCTGCACGGGGCCTGCTCCGGCTGTCCTTCCCCGCACTGTGCAGCTGGCTCTGGTCCCAGCAACAGGGATGGCTTGAGTGTGCCAGGGATGCTGTTGCTCTACCCCCCCCCCCCGTGGCCTCCCACGGCCGCGCCACGCCCACCTGGCACGGCCGGCCTCGGACACGCCCACCCGCTCCCTCCTCGATGGGCGGGAAAGCCAAGCTGGCCCAGAAGTCACAGCCCCTGGGCTCAGGTCGTCCCTGGGGGCTGTGGGGCGTCGGCGGACGAATCTGAACTGAAGCCCTCGAGAGAGACAGGGGAAGGAAAGCAGGCGGGGGGGGGGCGGGGGGGAGCTGAAACACAGAGCGGGAGAAACAGCAACACGGTGTGCATTTGAGAAGGGGTGGGGAGCTTGCAGGGGGAAAGCAACACACACGAGGAGGGAGAGACAGGGAGAGACTGAGGGAGTGGAGAGGGAAGAGACAAAACTGCCGAGCCCAAAAACACATCCAAAAAAGGGAGAGGATGGAAATGAGATGAATCGCAAACTGAGGAAGAAGGAAGACAAAAGGGGTGGGGGGGGGGAGGAGGAGAGGGGCGGGAGAGAAAACACTTCCCAAACAGAACAGGGTGAGCACCCGGGCAGATGTGAGCACGAGGGGCTGGGTACACACACACACACACACACACACACACACACACACACACACACACACAGCCTGGGGTCTGAGCCTCTCTCTATCCTACCTGGGTTCACAGTGGGGGAGGCCTCTTCCCCGCCCAGCCTCCCCTGGCTGGCCCCAAAGCTTTCACTTCAGCTAGGGTGCACGGAGAGGCCAAAATCTTTACGTCTCACACTTCTTACCCCAAATTGGATCTAACTTCCTCTCTCCCTTCCTCTCTCCCATCCAGTTTCCTTAGTAACTGACAGGTCCCCAGTGAATGCCAGGCCCTGGGTGACAGACCGCTGTCACTGTCACAGAAGCGCTCTCTCTCTCTCTCTCTCTCTCTCTCTCTGACTGTCCCCCCCCCCCAACCCGCACAGATACACAGACTTGGGCGGGGGCGTGAGGATGCCTGGATGGGCTCCTGGGTAATTAAAACATGTACCATTTATTCCATAACAGGGAGCAGAACTTTAATTACTCACTCTGAGGGCGGGGACGTGAGCGGGGACGTGGCGAGGTGTGTGGGGGGGTGGATGGATTAGACGTGTCCTGTCTGTTTCCTTCCTCCCCTGGTGCTGGCCAGTCTTGGGGAAGAGGGGTAGGAGGTGTGGACCTTGGGAAGTGGGGTGGGGTGGGGGTTACAGGCGGGGTGTAGGGAGGGGACGGCAGAGGGGGAACCTGATTGTGTTCATTAAAGGCAACACAAACCGGGAGCCGTAATAATAATTAAATTAATTATAAAAGCAATTTGCTTTTGAAAATTTGATTTGACAGCTTACTAGTGGCTGAACTGATCTAGTGGCTCTGGCTTAAAAATAGTCAGAACAGAAAAAAAAATAGAAAGAAAAACGCAACTAGAGGAACCATCAGCTAATTTTAATTAGATGCCAGGATTGGTAAACAAAATCCCCTACCACCCTTTCATTGTGAGTGACTTTGATTTAAGGAGGTGTCTGGATTGATTTGGGGGAAAGGCAAGGGAAGGGAAGGTGCCTTTCCTCCTTCAGAGAGGGGACAGGGCTCAGGGGACCCCACGGGGTGGCCCTCTGGGCGCGGGCTTTCTCCTCCCCACCTGCCATGTCTGCTCAGAGGCGCTTTTAGGAGTCTGCCCTGTGTGACCTTGGCCCAAGAAATGACTCTGCTTTGCTGGGCTTCCAGTGTGTGTGTGTGTGTGTGTAAGAGAGAGAGAGAGAGAGAGACAGACAGACAGGCAGACAGACAGAGACAGTCAGAGAGACAGAGAGAGGCAGGACACCACGTACACTGTCCACCATGTCTACCGAAACTCTTCCAAGAAGGGTGGAAAGTGAAGGGCTGGTGATGTTTTCTCTCTTCCATCCTGGTCTCCCAAATGCTGCAAGGCCTCTGGAAGTTTCCATGAAGACAAGGACGTTGGGTTCCGGTAGGACAGGCTGCTGTCGCCGGCGGCCCTGGGGTGAACATGCCCACCCAGCCTCCAGGGTCTGTCTGTCTGCCTGCCTGACATTCTCCTCCCGTGCCAATGCGTCCTGGCTCATGCCTCCATCCCTGTGCCCCTCCCATGCTGCTCCCCTTCCTGGGCCCCCTGGCCTTCCGTGTACAAGGATGGACTCCACTCTGGATCCCACAGCCTCACAGGGAGCTGGGGGGGATGATGGGCAGCGGGGTTCAGCCCCCCACGGCCTCACTGACGACCTCTTCCGGCTGAATATTGGATTCTCCTCCCTCCCACCTAAACCCCTCTGGCTCCTTCCGGTCCCCTTCCCGATTGTTCCGCCCGCCCGCTCTGGGCCCACGCCCAGCCCCCCCCACTCCCCCTCTGTAGCCCACCTGTCTGTCCTCCTTCCCTGGTCTTTCTAACCACTCAGCAGACATTTTCCCTTGAAAAACAGAGATCCCTCTGTGTTGTTCCAGAACCCGTGTGTGCGACAGGATACTCATTCTCCACGGTCTCTCTCCCTCCCTCTCTCCCCTCCTCCCCACCCGCCACCACCCTGCTTTCTTGGCAGCTTTGGCCATCTTCTGCTCTCCCTGCTGCCCTTCCCCCGGGGGAGAATCCGTCGGGGACTCCCCTCCTCTCCCTTCCTCTGCCCTCCTCTCCATTCCCCAGGGGGGCGTGCAGTCCCTGGGGCCACACTGGCCCGTTCTCCCCGCCAGGGCCCCCCCTCCCCCTGCTGGAAGAGCCTGTCGGGGAGCCCACGTGCCATTCTCCTCCGAGTCCCGGGGTCTTTACGCGTGGTGCAGAGCTCTGGGCACCTGCCAATCAGACCTTCTCCGTCCCTGGTGCTGAGCCTGCGCGGGCCAAGTTCAAGAAGATAAAGAGAATGGAGGAAGCCCGTCTCAGCCCCAAGGGGCGGTCTGGGGGGGAGGGTGGCGGCGATGGGGAAGGTAGAGGGGGAACTGAGGATGCCGGCGACATGGAGGACTTGGAAGAGAGAAGGCAGAGGCGAGGCCCCCGCAGGAACCTGGAGGACGCGAGGGGAAGGAGTGGGGGTAAAAAGTAGGAAAGGGACAAGCAGGATTCCAGAAGATGGAGGCATTTAGGAATGTGCCAGAACCTTAGGGCCGCTGTAGTCTGAGGAGGGAGCGGGAGGAAGGCCGGCCTGATTCCGGAGGCCGCCTGCGAGGTTCTGGCTCCAGGCAGCATCTGGTGTGTGAGCGTGAGCGCGCGTGTGTGTGTTTGCACGGACATGTGCGTGCATGCATATTCGTGTGCATGTGTGCTCGTGTGTGGGCTTTACACGCACACTTGTATGTGCACAGGCGCACAGGTGTGCATGTGCACTTCTGGGTGCCTGCATGTGTGTGAGTTGCACGCACGTGTGTGTGCCCGTGTGTGTGGTAGGTGGGGAAGGAACGTGGAGATCATGGCGGCGTCTCTGAGATTGCCATGACTCCCGGAGAAGCCCCCAGCTGCCCCCCATCCCCCGGTGCAGCCGGGGGTACCCCGGCATTCTGTGCTGTCTGTCACTCCCCCCACTCTCTCCGGATGCCCACGCCTTCTGTTCTCTTCCTCCCAGGTCACGGCATGGTGTGGTGGAGCTGGAGGACCCAGGGGCGGGGGTCACCGAGCCGCAAGTGGGGATCACAGACCAACCCCCCCCCAGCCCTCAGGGGGCTTGCTACAGGCTGCGCGGGCCTCCCGGCCTCCCTCCCACCCGGCACACGCTCAGGTAGGAGCTGCGGAAGCTGGGGGTGCTGTGGGGGACCCCAAACTCCAGCCTCACCTGTGGACCACCCAGCTGGAGAAACGGGTGGCTCTCCCCTCCAGATGTGGGCATCCCTGCCTCCACCCCCACTTCCCACACGGTCTGGGTGCAGACCGGCCCGGAGCGGGGCAAGCTGGCCGCAGAGCACCCTCGGGGGGGCTCACCCGTGACGTCCCCCTGCTGAGAATCCTCAGGGGTGCACGAGAGTACCAAGAAGAGTGCAGAGCCGCCTCTGGCTGCCGCTTCCACCGTACAGGCCCGCAGGGCTGCGCCCAGGGCTCCGCCAGGAGAGGTAAGAAAGAGCTGGACCAGAGCCCCGCCCCGCCCCAGCTCCAGAGCCCCGCCCCGCCCAGCTCCAGAGCCCCGCCCCAGCTCCAGAGCCCCGCCCCAGCTCCAGAGCCCCGCCCCGCCCCAGCTCCAGAGCCCCGCCCCGCCCCAGCTCCAGAGCCCCGCCCCAGCTCCAGAGCCCCGCCCCGCCCCAGCTCCAGAGCCCCGCCCCGCCCCAGCTCCAGAGCCCCGCCCCGCCCCAGAGCCCCGCCCCGCCCCAGCTCCAGAGCCCCGCCCCGCCCCAGCTCCAGAGCCCCGCCCCAGCTCCAGAGCCCCGCCCCAGCTCCAGAGCCAGCCCCGCCCCAGCTCCAGAGCCCCGCCCCGCCCCAGCTCCAGAGCCAGCCCTGCCTCTGCCTGGCTCTGTGACCGTCGCGAGGCCACGGCCTTCTTCCCTCTTCTGTAAGCGAACGGATCAGAGAACCTAGAACAGGCCACGATTTCCTTCAGGGAAGGGGAATGTCCTTCCCGAAGGCGTCTTGGACAGCAGCATGTCCGGGCCAGGCCGTGGGTGGCGGCTGCCATGGGTGGCAGCTGATGTGATGGGGGTGGGGGGGAGGAGCCAGGCCCTGGGTGGGGAGGAGTCAGGAGCCAGGCCCTGGTTGGGGGAGGAGTCAGGAGCCAGGCCCTGTGGGGGGAGGAGTCAGGAGCCAGGCCCTGGTTGGGGGAGGAGTCAGGAGCCAGGCCCTGGGGAGGGAGGAGTCAGGAGCCAGGCCCTGGGGGGGAGGAGCAAGGCCCTGGGTGGGGAGGAGTCAGGAGCCAGGCCCTGGGGAGGGAGGAGTCAGGAGCCAGGCCCTGGGGGGGGGGGAGGAGCAAGGCCCTGGGTGGGGAGGAGTCAGGAGCCAGGCCCTGGTCCTCCTGGACTCTGCTCTCGCCCCTCACCCTGTGTGACCGCGGGCTGTTATTTCTCACCTATAAATGGAACCGTTGGCACCACTGACATAACTCGCTGGGCGATGCCACCGCGATGGTGGGAGGTTTTCTCTCCTACGTGGATGCTAGACGGGCAAAAAACCCCAAACACATGGATGTAAGCACACCTAAGAGGGTGCACATATCAGTGCGTGCACACAGGCATGTGTGTCTCCTGTGTGTATTCCTGTGTGTATGGAACATGTTTGTAATTGGGGGGCCGTGTGACGGGCTGGGGCACTCTTAGGAGGGGAACAGTACCCAAATTGCAGCACCTGTGAGCGGAGACAGCAAAACCAAAGTCACTGGAAGCTGTGGACTCACAGGGGACGGTGCGATGGGGAAAGTGAGAGAAATGAGGGTGACGATGGTCAAAGTCGCGGACGTCTCCGCCGGGAACCCCTCCGGATAACTAGCAGACACCAAGAACACAGGGGAGCAGGGGTGGGGATGTCAGCGGGAGCCGGAAGGGTGAGCCGGGAGGGTGAAGGAGGCGGAGGCGGGCCCAAGTGCTTCACCTGGGACAGCACAGCTTGCTGATTGGCTGGGAGGAAGGGGGGCGGGGCGAGGGACCAGGTGCATGGCAGGCCTCCTGGACAGGTCCAAGTGAATTGCCCTTGTACAACCGAGCAGTGCTATTCTGTCGTGGTCGCTTCGTAGTCCACAGGTGTGGTGGGCGTACCGGGCGGGCCTCCTTGCACCATCGCCGCATCCGTTGGTATTTTACGAGCTTCCACTGCTTCTTGTTATCAACAGTGCTGACTCTCAAGTCCTCCCGCAGATGTCTGAGTGCAGAACATGTAAGGATTTTTTTTTATATGCTAATTCCTTGAAGAAACTCTGCATTGAGATTCGTGTGCGTCTCTTGGCTTCAGCGGTGGCGGCGGCAGCGACTCTGGTTCAGTCACCCTGAGTTTGTTTGGGATGGGGTGGGGAGCTGGTCCTCTGTGACTCAGGAAGGGCCGGGGGTGGCAGAGTTCTGGCCCTCTGGTGCTGTCCCTGGATGAGATTAAGTACCCCTAGATGAGAATCCAAGGGACCCCACCCTCACTCTCGAGGCCTCGGGCCCCGAGGGGGCTCTCGAGGGCTCTCTTCTGGCCCGGAGCCGCCATAGCCCCTTCCCAGCCCGTGACAACAGTGTTCAGAGGCCCCCGTATGACCAGAGGGTCATCTACAATTCCAGCCTCTGGGGCCAGCTGTAGGTCTGTGGAAGGTGTTCTTACTCAGAACCCCTGCGGTCCATCTGCAAAGCGGGGGGGGGGGGGGGGGGGTAGAAATACACCCCGCCCAGAGCCCGGCGAAGGCGGGAAGGTCATGAGTTCTGGGTCACCCGCCTGCCTCTTCCTCCTGACATACAGCAAGACCAAGCTCCTCTGGATTTCCAACCTAGCTCATCTCATTGTTTCCCTGCCTTCACCTAGTGGGGGCTGGATTTCACTGTGTAGCCCGGGCTGGCCTTGAATTCTCCAACTTCCTCATCCAGCCTCCGCCTGCCAGCCTCCTGGTTTCGCTTTTCTGGACAATCCTAAAATCCCCCTCCCACCCTGCACCCCTTGGCTGTTAGAAACCAAACTCAGAGGGCTGAGATTGCTAGGCTGGGGTGTTGTAAAGCCATTGGGTGACGTGTTGGGGTGGAGGATTGGCCATCGGCCCTGCCTACTTTCTGAAGGATGCCCTTTTGCTCTCTCTCTCTCTCTCTGGATGTGCTTGTGCCAGGCTGTTTCAGAACTCCCTGGTCCTTTGATTTCCGATTCAGCCCACCCCACCCCATCCCTGCCTCTTCCCGCTGTGGCGTGGCCCTGGTTCGGTAGGTCCTGACTCTGTTATGGTCAGTCAGCTCACGAGGCCCTGCGGAGTCTAATAGGCATTGGCGAGCCCAAGGAATCTGTGAAGAAAACAGCATGGCTCTTCCCAGCTCATTCTAGAAAACCAAGGGGGGAGGCAGCCTTCTACGACTCTGGGATGGGCCGGGGCTTGGGCGCGTTTCTGTGGGATTCCTTAGCGCAGGGGTGAAAAGCAAGTCACCGAGTCTGGGTGAGGAGCCCAACGCCTCACAGGGAGGCTGTGTGAGAACTGGGGTACCCGCGGACCCCGTCCATTCCCTCAGGCTACGGAGCTGCCACCCTGTCGCACGGGAGGGGGGGGGCTCTTTCGGCCCAGGCTGACTTGCTCTGTCAGCCTCATTTTCCAAGGGCCGTGCGGGGCCCCAGAAGGAGAAAAGCTGAAATCTCACATAATTACCCACATCATGGCTCCTAAATGGCCTCTGATTACAGCACGAAACTCCCTTTCTGCTGTGCAGCCCGCCTCTCCTGAATAGAGCGGTGGCCACTTTGTGCACGGGGGGCGGGGCATTTCTTTCTTTGAGAGGAGGGAGATGGCTCATCCGCATGCAAAGTAGGTCAGAACCTTAGCAAAGATCTTTTCAAACACTTGGCTTTTTGAAGTCCTGATATGAAACTCCTTTTGTTTTTCTTGCCTTTTTCCTCTTCCCTCCCACCCTTCTGCGTTTTCTTTTCTTTTCTTTTTTTTTCCCCTTCCGGACGACATCAAATGGTTCTACAGAAACAGGGAGCATGGCGTGCGATAAGCGTGGCGATAAATAATGTTCCCTTAGCCCAGCGGAAAGAAGAGCGCTCAAGGCAGCCGGGGGGGGGGGGGGGGGAGGGGGGCGGGGACAGTCACCTCTGCAGCCCTGGAGGCCCCTGTCCAGGTGGCCTGAAACACGAATGCCCGGATCCTTGGCTCCTCCAGCCCAGCGGAAGGGCGGAGGGGTGGGCAGAGATTGCACCTGTCACGAGCTTGTGGTGCCCACCGTGAGTGCCAAGTTGAAGTAGGCGTGAGGTCTACCACGGTGGGGATTGGGGACCAGTGTGGCGCTGTGTCTCAGGCGCTTGTATGGGGCTATTTCTTCCGTCTGTACTTAATGCCTTATCGCCACGAACCCAGTCGTGGGCGGAAATGAGCAGGAGTTGTACAGGCTCTGAGGATGCCCTTCAGTAGGGTGATTGGCACAAGGTGGTCAGACTCTGCTACCCCAGACCCTCGCTGATTTGATCAGACACATGGGACAGCCGTCGGGGGAATGCAGACCCCCCCCTCCCCAGTCTCCCAACCTCCACAGAGCTCAGGGTCCCAGGGAGGAATGAGTGTGTGCGTGCGTGCGTGCGCGTGTGCGTGCCTGTGTGTGCGTGTCCTCACTGCAGGAAACACTAGTGGGTAGGACAGATCTGTTCTTTGTACGTGGTGATGAGGCCTTTGGGGTGTCGAGGGATTCTCATCTCTCCTAGGAAGAGGGAAGCATCTCCCTTCCTCCCTTCCCTCCTCTTCTGCGCCCCTGAGGCTGTCCACCGCGCAGGCTCAGCAGAGGCCGAGGGACGCATGATTTTCCAGGAAGGTTGATTCCTGCCGAGGTGTTTAGTGGGGACATCGCTGTATGGACTGGGGTAGAAAGTTGAGGGCGCAGACTTAAGGGTGCTGTTTGGCATCTCACATCTGCTAAGATGCTTCCAGGTGTCGAGGACACACCCACTAACCACAAAAGTAACTCCTGCCTCCTCTGAAGGTAGGTAGACTCCAGAATGGGGGACAATCAACTAAATGAATAAGATGGTGAAAAAGCTAAGAAGAAACCAAAACAGAGAAGAGGGATCGGACCACAGTGTAGTTGTCGTTTGGGGTTGGTCCTGGGGCTTGAACTCAGGGCCTTGTGCTCTTGCTCAGCTTTTGCGATCACAGCTGCTGCTCTGTCGCGTGAGCCATGGCTCTAGCTCAGCAGTTTTGAGGGCCGAGAGGTTAAGGAACCGCTTTTGATGGTTAACAGAGTCTCTTAACCTTTGTCTCCCTGGGCTGGATTGAAGTGGCAATCCTGAGGTCTCAGCCTCCTGAGTAGCTGGGATTATAGCCGTGAGGCACCAGCTTGGGGCGCTGCTGCCCGGCAAGGCTGCGGTTTTAAATACTGTGAATGAGAAGGCTCACTGAGACAGTGAAGTTAAAACCCAGCCTGGGAAACTGAGGTGCAGAGACCTCTGGGATGTGTATCCCAGGCTAGCCAAGGGTGTGCAAGGGTCCAATGGTCCTGCGTATGGCCAAGGGTGAATGATGTGTGTGTGTGCAACTTTTTTTTTTTTTTGGATAGTCCTGGGGCTTGAACTCAGGGCCTGGGCACTGTCCCTGAGCTCTTAAGTTCAAGGCTAGCACTCTGCTACTTTGAGCCACAGCGCCACTTCTGGGTTTCTAGTGGTTAATTGGAGTTAAGGGTCTCATGGACTTTCCAGCCGGGGCTGGCTTTGAACCATGATCCTCAGATCTCAGCTTCCTGCGTAGCTAGGATTACAGGTGTGAGCCACCAGCCCTGCTTGAGTGGAGCTTCAAGGGAAGCACTTTGGCTTATTCCCGGGGTGAGGCAGTCTCCCCTGCAAGGCTCTGAGCAGAGCACAGGCGGCTTCTCTTTGTAGCAGGTGCTGCTACTATTCTTGGGGCCGCCCTATGCTCCCACTCTCCAGGGTACAGCTCTTTGCTTGCGAGTTAGAAACTGGGCCAGACTGGAAGGGAGTCGAGGCTCCACTTGCTATAGGAGAAGGCAGAGCGCCGGAGCTGGGAGGCGGCGCAGAGATGTCCCTTGAGCATTTGGAGTCCCTGCAGTGCTGGTCTACTTGCCACATGTGGGAGGGTGGGGTGCTGGGGGCGGGGGCTGGTCTCTCCCAGGACGTGCAGACCCCCCGTCCCTCCGCCTGTATCCCATCTCTTCATTTCCCACTCTTTTGGGGGTGTCCGGCTGCCATCCATCCCGCGGGTTCTCTCTAATGACTGTGAGATGAGGGATTGCGCGCCGCAGAAAGCCAGCAGTGCGGCGAGTCTGAAGATGCTGGATTTCTCACCTCTCCTGGCGCCGCCCCCCCCTCCCAGCCCCCCCCCCCCCTTCTCACCCCTCTGCAGAGGAGGACACGCGGGTGTCTGTGAAGATGGCTTGCTGGCCGCAGCTGCTCCAGCAGCTCCCTTCCCCACTCAAATTCCAGTCTGTCTTCCCACATCCGGCCAGCCCCAGGCCTGGCCACTCACTCCTGGGTGTTTTGGCCTCTCCATCCCTCCTCTTCTCCCCTTGTTTGGAAGACCCACCCTCCTGCCCTTCCCTCAGTGGGTGGGACCCACCCCCCCCCCCCCGCCACCCGGCTGTCTCAGGATGCTTAGTTCATGGTAGAATCATCCAGTGGGGCTTCAGCTGAAGACATCTCAACACACCCCACTGAGGCCACCCGACAAGGGATACACAGGCCGAGCAGTCAATTACAGAGGCCGTGGGCTTTACAGAAGGCGGAAGCAATCGACTCTCAGGGGCGGGGGGGTTTCCAAGGCATTCGCATCAAGCACATGCTTCTCTGGGCTCATTCCTCTAGTGGTTGGGGGGGGGGAGAATGACCTTGGCTTCCTTCTCCCCCTTTCTCTCCCAGAACTCCTGTGGTAGAACCCTGCTCCAGTCACCCCCAGAAAGGTGAGTTCCATCTTCTTTGTTTGCCTGGGTAAATTGCCTCTTCTTTTGGAGGAGAGAGAGGGAGAGAGAGAGAGAGAGAGATGGAGTGAGAAAATGAAACACTTTTGCCACCTCCTCGTTGGTTTCAGGCCCCAGGTGAGTTAGGCAGACTGGCAGGAGCTCCTTTTGTGTGGCTGGCGGGCTGTGTGTTGTCGCCATGGTGATGCCCGGAGCTGGAGCTGGGGACCAGCCTCCCTGGGCGGCGGCGGCCTCTCAGGAGCTGCTGGTACCCGCGGCTGGTGGGGAAGAAGGACTTGCTGCATCAAGGAGGTCTGGACTGGCTTGTGCTGGAGGCTTGCGGTGTCTTCCCCATGGCTGGTTCTGCAGGACCTGAGATGAGATCAAAGAGCGCAGTTAGACATCTTGCAGAACCGGCCCATGTCCCTGATCCAGGCTGCTGAGCATTGCGTCTGACCTGGGCCTCACTCCTCCCCTCTACGGTGATATTTACTCCAGCCTCTGCTCACTCGCTCCAGCCGTGCCTCCTGTGGAGGCCTTTCCCTTAGCTAGTATTCTCTGACTGGCTTCCAGAACCTCCTTCTCCAGAAGTGTCCCCCATGCCCCTCTGAGTCCTCTTTGTCTTCTAAGCTGGCGTTTGAGAGGCAGACCAGAGAAAGCCAGGGCTGATTGTCCTGGCCTACAATCTGGGCTGCACGCCTGCGTAGGCGCCCCCTACAGGACAAATGCTGCATAGCAGTTGTCACAGAGCCGCCGCCCAGCAACCTGTTAGTTCTTTGTCTCCACTCGCAACAGAGGGGGCATCCGGAACTCGGGAACGCCTCCTTGACTTTGGACCAAACAGAATGGTTGCGAGTGAGTGCTCGAGCTGACATGTATCTGGAGGTCATAGGATGGCCCCGCCCTGTCTCCTGCTCCATCTCAGCTTCGACGATGTCACTTGCTTCTCCAGCACCTCATTTTCCCCCTAGCAGTCCTCGGCCAGGGTGAATAAGATGACTGTCAGTTTCCAGTAGTGGCTATTGAATGTTATTTTGGGGGAACAGGGAGCAGGGGGTCATCGTCCATTCCTCCCTAACCCTGGCCATGCCGTACACAAAATCTGGACAGGTAGGTGCTCATGTTGGGCATGCACACTTGAACAAGGCCCTCTACGCTAGACAGAAGGCTCGTGGGACGAGTTCTCACTTCCTCCATCTTCACGGAGCTTCGAGTGTCATAGATCTCTTAAGTGGAAGGCCAGAGGACAAGCCTTTGATTGGACACTGTGCCACACAGGAAGGGCTGGCCACTGAGAAATTCTCACAGGTGGTTCTTAGAACAGAGGAAAATCGCACTGGAGTCATTCAGAGTTTGGGAACCACAGAGGTAGACCCAATGGATCCCAGAGAAAGCTTTGTAATCCTGTAGTTCTTTTCTTTTTATCTGTCAGTCAGACCTGGGGCTTGAACTCTAGGGTTGGGAGCTGTTCCTGAGCTCTTGTGCTCAAGGCTAGCCCTCTACCATTTGAGCCACAGGTCCACTTTGGCTCTTTGTATTTAATTGGAGATAAGCGTCACAGGGACTTTTCCTGCTCAGGCTGGCTTTGAACTGTGATCCTCTGCTCTAGCCCTCTGAGTAGTTAGGATTACAGGTGTGAACCACCAGTGCTGGGCTGGAGTGCCCTATTTTTAATTTTATTTATTTATTTTTCAAGTTTGTTACCCATGCCTGTACAAGGGAGAGGGGCCGAGCTTGTCCTTTCGGAGAGCAGGTCTAGGGTTAATTCCCCCGAGCTTTACTAAAGTTGGGACAAACTCGATTTTAAGTTAAGTGGAAATATTTTGATTTGAGTTAATGTACACTGGGTGGTAAACACACAGAGTGTATTACTGCACACTGTGGAGATGTACAGTCCTATCAGCAAACAGATTAGTTTTAAGCGAAAAGACACTGGCAGACGTTTAAATTCATCGACTTGTTGAGAATGTCTAGATTTGGATACAAATGCACTGGAACGCTAGGTCGGTTTGGTGTCTCAACCCATCCGCACGGAGAAGCTATTGATTTTAGTTGATATGCATTGATTCCCAGAAAACAGGACGGCTTTTGAAAATGAACTTCCAGTAATTTCAGGGCGAAGGCGGCACGCTTGTCTCCATGTGAAGGCTGGCTTGTCTTGTGCAACGTGTCTCTGCACCGCGAAGCAAGGGAGCGGCAGACAAATATCTTCGTAGGAATTAAAATGCATTGATTCTTGGAGGGGAATGACGGTCTCTGTTAAAAGCTTTTTGGAAATGTTAGTATGCAAGAGTTTGAATAAAGCCTTTGTTTGGTTTCCTTTTCTCTCTCTGTCTGTCTGTCTGTCTGTCTGTCTCTCTCTCTGCCTTGTCCTTTCTCCCCAAAGATGGCAGTTTTCAGAGTTTATGTGAAGTTGGAGGGGTAGTGGGCATGGGGGGTACGGGCAAAGGAGGACACCAGCCCCTCCGACGAGTAGGGAACACGCGACGGGGAAGGCTGGGTCTTAGAATAAGGCAGAGACAAATAGGATGCAGAGCCCGGGAGGGAAGAGGAAACCCAGGTTCCGCTGACACAGAACACGGGGCTGGAGCGGTGGGCTCAGAGGTGAGGTGTGGGATGCAGAAATGGTGGGGGAGGGACCCGGCGCCGGCCCTCTGGTCAATGGCCGTTCTGTGCTGAAGGGGAAATGGCTCGATGATAATCATCGAAATGATGCGGGAGTGAGTTATCTCGCTTTCTTACCATCTGAATGAGTTGGACATGAACCAGAGGTGTAATTTAGGCATTTCTCACCCTCGTTAATGAATAGCTCCCATGGGGTGCACCGACAGCAGGGCTGGAAAAATGATTCCAGGAGCCAGGAAGGAAGTGACTGGCCCGGAACTTATTTTTCATGTGCTGAAACTCCCTGGATCTTTTTTGGATCGCAGCCACTGAGGAGGACTGGAGGGTCCACCATGAAGATAAACTCATCTCTAGCCACTCCCGGCTGGTCCCACCTCCGCCCATGCACCCTGGGTGGGAGATGTGATTCAATTGGGGGGTGATTACTGGCCTGGAAGGGTCAGTGCCGCTATCCCTGGAGGCTGAGCCTGCTCTAAGGGAAGCGGGAGGGGACACAGCCAGGCAGGGCTTAGCCGAGATGGCACAGCAAAGCTGCTGCTTTCCACATCTGGCTGCACCTGTCACAAATCAAGGGTCAGAGCTGCTCATCTGCTTATCCCAGACTGTGCGGTCTCACCCTCTTGTCCACTCCTGTCAACCTGCCTCTTCTGTGTTTGTTGGCTTGCTTGTGTGTGTGTGTGTGTGTGTGTGTGTGTGTGTGTGTGTGTGTGTGTGTGTGTCCGTGTGTGTCCATGTGCCAGTAATTGGGCTTGAACTCAAGGCCTCCCACTCTCACTTGGCTTTTTTTTGCTCAAGACAGTGCTCTACCACTTGAGACACAGCTCCACTTCTGGCTTTTTGGCCAGTGGTTTACTAGAGATAACAGTCTCACAGACCTTTCTGCCTGGCTGTCTTTGAGTCTCCATGTTCAGATCTCAGCTCCCCGAGAAGCTAGGATTATAAGCACCAGGAGCCTCCGGCACCTGGCTGCTTCCCTCTTTCATAGTGTGAAAGATAGCCAAGATATGGGACAAATGGATGTATCTGTCCATGGATGGATGGATTGAAAAAATGTGGTCCACACAGTGGAATGTTGGTCATCCGTAAAGAATGAAATCTGCCATTTGTGGCCATGTAGGCAGACCTGGTAAACCAGGCCCTGAAAAGGTACTGCGTGTGTGTACTCACTGGTGACAGCTACCGCATTGAAGAAGAGGCAGGTGCCGTGGATTAGCCAGGGGAAGCGGGAGAGGAGATAGAGAAGAGTTGAATGACGTCAAGGTACTGTTACATGGGAGGAATGCACGCTAATGTTCTGTAGCACAGTAGGGTGACTGTAGTTGCTAGGAACTTATTATATATCCTATTTGTCAGTTAGAAAAACACTAAGAAAATAAATAAAGGGAATTGCTTTGTTTGGAAACTGCTATGGTTGAATGCTTGTTACCTGTTATGGAGGTAGAGTGGGACCTTTAAGAGAGGCCTGGAGTATGATGATCTATCCTCATGAATGGTTTAAAGCCCTGGGCCAGGGTGAGTAACCCTCATGAATGGGCTAAGACCCTACCCAGAATCCTCCACCCTCATGAATGGGCTAAGACCCTGGGCCAGAATCCTCCACCCTCATCAATGGGCTAAGACCCTACCCAGAATCCTCCACCCTCATGAATGGGCTAAGACCCTACCCAGAATCCTCCACCCTCATGAATGGGCTAAGACCCTGGGCCAGAATCCTCCACCCTCATCAATGGGCTAAGACCCTACCCAGAATCCTCCACCCTCATGAATGGGCTAAGACCCTGGCCAGAATCCTCCACCCTCATCAATGGGCTAAGACCCTACCCAGAATCCTCCACCCTCATGAATGGGCTTAATGCCCGATGGCAGGAAGGCATTCATCTTCTTCTGTCTCACCTTACCTTCTACCAGGGTAGGAACCAACCAGAAGTCCTGGCACGAGCACCTTGATATTGGGCTTCTCAGCGTTCCAAACTGCGAGCCAATAACTTTCTATTCTGTTTGTAGAATTCTGTGTCGTAGGATAAACAGACTAAGACAGAATCATGGCGCTAAACCCCGGAGGAGACTCTGTCCACCCTTGGCTGGAGGTTGACCGGAAGCTCTCCCTCTGCCTCTACCGTATCCAGCACCAAGCACTGTCCTGGCCACAGCCGGGGAATCCCTCTCCATGTGCTTTTTGGAAATAACTGTAATCACCGCAAAGTGCTTCCCTCGGCCTCTGCCTGCCAACACCAACGCCAAGCCTGAGTGAGCCCCTGGAATCCTGTCTCTGGGTCCACGCAGGAGCAAGCCTCCCGCTTCTGCTTTTGAAAATGGTTCCGTTGCTGAGGCCCAGGGTTCTGGTCTCCAGGCCCCATCCTAGCTGCTTAGCCATTTCTTAGGACCCTTTCCCATCTGCAAGAACACTATGTCGTCTGTCCTTTGTGGTGCTTCCAGTGTAGAATTAGAATGCAAATCCTTGTGCAGAATTAGAATGCAAATCCCTTTGTTCCGTAACAGTGAAGACTTTCAAAATGGCAACAACAGGAAACCACAGGTTTCTTCTGAGTTCATGACCACCTCCTCGGCCACCTGGGAGCTCTGTTGTTCAGATTTCTATCAGGACTCCCTCTCTAAATGGATGTTACAGGGTTAGCCTGGCTAGGCCAGAAACGGAGAGATGATCACTTTTCTTTCTGGATGTTTCCTTTCAGAAACAATTGGTGATCATGTTAGCCTTTCAGACAGGCAATTCAGGCAGGTCATACAACACTCAGCATGATGTCTCCCCAACCTCGAGGTCTGTCTGAACGCCGTGGCAGTCAGAACATCTCCTCTCTGTGTCTCTCCCCGGTATCTCTTGTCAGTCTGTCCATCTGTCCATCTGTCTTTCTGTCTGTCTGTCTCGCAGGTTTAAGAACCCACAGTGATGAATGTTGCTCTGCCTGTAGATCTCATCCCAGTGTCCAAATATAGGAATTGCTTTGTGGGTGACTTAGTCACCCATCTAATCCATTGATAAACATTTCCTGAGTTCGGAACCTAGTCCTGGCCTTAAGAATCTTATGGTTTAGAAATGGAAAAGATTATGATTTGAATATCACTAGATGAGCATGTACCAATTCCTATAGTAGAGATGGACAGGAAGGAAATCACTATACCTAGGACGTTGTAAGAGTGTCTAAAGAAGAGGCCCACATTTGAGAGGGTCTGGAAGGGTGAGGAGAGGTTGGCCACCAGAAGAAGCGGGAAGGTTTCCTCCAGAGGAACTTCTACCATTCCTTTTGCTTACTTTTCAGAGGTAGCATTTTACTTAGAACGTTGGCCCGTGTGGTCTCTCCCATCTCAGAGGCTTTTCAGGGAGACTTCCTGAACCCTGATGAGAAGACATAGCTGAAGATTTTGCAGCAGTTTTTTAATTTCTTGACATCATCTGGGTGCGTTGAAAATGAGATCTAATAATGAATGATTACAACTCTCAAGTAAGTCTAGTTGGTTGACTAATCAATTTGGTTAAGTGAAAAATCCATAGCAAATGAGTCCGACCGCAGTATGACATTTCTCCATCCAATTTAAATTAAAATCACCAACCATAATAATTTCACAATTACTCAGGGAGGGCACACTGGAGACTTGACCCTTGGAGCAAGAGAAATTGCAAGTGCCGCAAAGAATGGGCTGGGAGATGGTGAGGAGGGAGTCACTTCAGATGAACTCTGTCTGAACTGCTTAGCTTAGTCAGCTCCGGAGCCTGGTGGGCTCGTGACACATGCCGAGCTGCACTTTCCTAGTCTTGGGTGCAGCCTTGCTCCCCTCCCTAGGGAAGCAAAGACTCATCGCTCCTATGAAAAGCCTGCAGAGAGCTCTTCCATCAAGAGAGCAGGGGCTCACTCGGCTAGATCAGAGGGTAAGGAGACGTAGACATTTCCCTTTCCTAAAGTTCTCCCAAACTTTCTGGGCTGGCTGATGAGTTATCAGCTAATTAATAGGTTTTTGATTATGAGGATGATAAGGATACAACAAAGGAAAAAAAGAAACAACCCTGCATTTGACCCAATATTTGACCCAATATGACAGATGTTTATTTACCAAGTTCTTTCTTTATGCGAGGCTTTGTTTAGGCACCAGGGATGATTCGATGTTTAGTTCTTCCCCTAAGGAGTTCATCGTCCTCTTGTGGCTGATAGTTAAACATTTAACATTAGTACAAGGTAGAATGTCATTAATGTTTATTGCATAACTTGAAAGACAAGTGCGATTTTGATCTGGGAGTTTCATGCAAAATTTTGTATGCCAGTTACCAGATCTGTGAATGGCAATCTAATAACAGTACTGTTTCTGAAAGTTGTCAGGAAATGAATGATGTGATTGATGATGCTAGTTGTACCTCCATCACTTTTCTCTCCATTTTTTTTTTAACAGTAACAGAACCTCTCAAATGCTAGTTGACCCCAAGGCTCCTGGAATCAGAACTACATTTCCCAGCATCCCTTGCTAGTGTGGTCACATGACTAAGTTCCAGCCAACAAAAATGCCAAATCAAAGTCTGCACTTTCCAGGAAGTGCCCTTGTGGCCAGGGAGTATGCTTGTTTCTTCTTTCTTTTATTTTGCTTATAGCAATTCAGATATTGTGGCTGGAGCAAGAACAGTCACTTTGGAGCATAAAATGTCCTTAGGAAATAGAGACCAGGTATGCAGAGGAGCAACAAGATGGAAAGAACCTGGGTTCTGAACTCTGAGCTGTACCAGTTCAACCTCTGTAGTTAAAATGAACCACCCATGTTGCTTAAAGTTGTTATTATTATTCCAAGCCAAGCCTATTCTAATCCAAGCCAATTCTAATCAGTTCAACAAGCTGTTACATATGAAGCAGTTAAAATGGTTCTTAACACAAAATAAAGGCTTGGGAAATGGCGATCTGTAGTATGTTGAGTCTCTGCTCTGAGGGACAAAGGCTCTGCCCCAGACCAGCGGGGGTCCGTGCCTCACTTCTCTGTGGGAACACCCGGTGGGGCAGCCCCACGCTTTGCACCAGTGGCCACATGCAGCCCTTTAGCCGCCTACTGCTCCCTCTTCTCAGCCTCTCTGCATACTGCCCAACCATCATCTCCCCCTCCTTCCAGTACCAGACCTAAATTGTACTGTCACCATCATAGCCATTACTTATACAGAGCAGAAGCAATGGCAGCTCAGGAGAAGTATGGGCAGGGAGTAGGGTCCTGTGGATCAATTTGTAATTTTTCTTACGGCAGCAAGAGGAGCATGAAGGATATGTGCACTAAATCCCCAGCCGCATCTGCAGCACGGCAGCGTGTCTTGGCTTGAATTATTTATCTGTGGGTCCCTCGGCTAAGTGAGAGTGGGTACCTGGGAGGGGGAGAAGGAGCCAGTGCTTGTCAGTGATCCCAGCGTTAGGCCATCCTGAGAGCTGGTAGCGACAGGGCTGGGTGGCATTTTTCCTGGTGGTCCTCGAAGCTCTGAACTCCTTCCCTGCACGAGGATTCTCTCCCTGGGAAGGTGGAGGGACTGAAAGTCAGCCACCCCTTTTCATGGCTGAGAGACTTAGAAAAATGTTGAAATGATTGGCTCAGAAGTCATCAGTCGTTGGCATGTGTGTTGAGAATGTTTAAGTTATGTATTCTGTTTTGGAGAAAGGATGATGGGGACTTTCATGCTGGGGAAGGGGCTCCTTGTTTTGTTCGAGGAGGCGTATGAATTAAGGACATTCTTAAGCGCTTGTCAATATTTCCAGATCTCTCCTTTCCCCATTGACATGAGAGGATCAGGAAAAGGGGGTTCGTTCTGGTCCTTGGAGTATAACAGAAATAGTACGTGAGCATGAAAAGCCGGTGTGAATTTCTCCACTTTGGGCCAACCTCTTGAAGAATGAGAGAGCTCTAGAATGGCGATGCTCTGATTGGTTGCAAGGTCCCTGCTTGACTGTGGGGGAGCACAGTGCTGGCCTCACTCACCGGCGTCGGATGGGTAGGTTAGGGAGTGAGATTCTGCACCTGGTAGTAATGAGAGCATCGGCAAGTCTATCCTAGGGAGTGAGGACCACAGCTCACAGGCGGGTGCAGCTCCTTGTGCTTCAGCAGAGGCCAGAAAATGCTGGAAAACCAGAAAATGGAGTCTTGATGAGTGACTGGAGGAAAAGTGACAGCAAATGCTGCCATGGTCGAGCTCGGGAACAGTAATAATAGCAGCGTCGGTTGCTGAAATCCGGGCTATGCTCCTGGGTCAGATGACAGTTGTTCCCCGACATTGGGCATGATAGATCCTGAGTACTGCAGTCAGTGTCTAAGGTCCTAAGGTCAGAGGGACAATTCTAGAGCTCTTCCCTGAGATGTCGTTAGGGATTGAAATTCACCCCCTCCCAATTCCGAAGTCGTAACGGTATAATACCTCAGACCTGGAGAGGGGATAATAAGAGAGGCAAGCAAATTAAAATGAAGCGGTGAGCGAGTCCTCACCCGGATGACCGGTGGCAGGGATGGAACTGTAGCCTTCTCACATTCATTTAGTAAAGCTTGACGGCCCATGGGGATGTATTTGGAGATAGGGCCTTTAGGAAGTAATTCAGGTTAAGTGAGGTCCTAACAATGAGATACTAATTTAATACGAGGCCTTATAAGAAGAAAAGCTCTATCTTCTTTCCTCCCACCCTCCCTTCTCTTTTTATATTTCTCTCTCTTTCTCCCCCCCCTTTCCTACCTGTCAGTATAAAGCAAACGCCAGAAGAGGACCCAGTGAGGAGGAATCATCTATAAACCAGGAAGAGAGATTTCAACACTGTATGTACATCCTGGCACTTTTAACCACATGTTTTTTCCTGCATTATCACATTGGATCAGATTACAACCCTATCAGGGTTGGGATCATTATCGCAGGGGTGTGTATTTTATCCATGTGCTTGGCAACTTGTCTTGAGCCCCCCCTATGTGTTGGGCCGCTGTGCCGAGGGTTGGGTGCAGGGCGGTAGCTGCCGTGTGTCCTTCTAGGCGGCCGAGGGAACTCAGGCTCTTTGAGTGACATGGCTGGTTCTGATTCCCACTCTGGCTCTTGGCACTGTGCTTTTTTTTTTTGTTGTTGTTGTTGCAAAGAAGGAGCCAAGCAGCGACCCAGCCTGTAACAAATGCTGGCAGATCCCAGCGTTCCTGCAAAAACTCAACTGTCATTGTATGCAGGAAGCCAGGAGCCAGTGTCAAACCTCCGTGGTCCCGAAGCCCGCCTTCCAGGTAGCACCAAGCATTTTCTTTGCTTGTAGAAGCTTACTTTGCACAGTGTGTGCACTCCTCTACCTCGGGGAAAGCTGGCTCTCCTCCTGCCTAGAGTGTGAAGCTTTTACAAAGCTAGCCAATTACCCGTAATTCTAGCCAAGGAGATGCCACAGAATGTGCAGGGGCATATTAGAAGAGTTCTCGCCCTGGAACAGGCACAAAGGAAGGTCATTCTCCTTTCCAGGTGTAACCCTGTGTGCGCTTGGAGCGACTGCAACCGCTTCCCAACCGCGAGCAGACAAACCCCAAGGACAATTACCAACACACTGAGAATGGCAGAGTAGAGAGGGAAAGGACATAGGTTCTTGCTATTGATTGAATTCCCAAGGTTTCCTTAATATAGCAGATAGCATGGCCATTCTTAAGCCTTTGGGGTTGGGCATTTTTGGTTAGATGAAGGTACAAGCTTCTAAATGGATGGATACGGGCAGACACAATCAGCCGGCAAATGTGTATGGAACGCCCAGTCGGTGCCTCTACCACTGACTCCGTGTCTGACTTTGGCAGGTCACATGACTTTTTGCACCTCAGTCTTTTCTTCTGTAGGATGAGGGAAGGGATAAAAAGCTCCCTGCCCACCTAGCATTTGTATTTTCCTCTGTGCTTTGCACTTCAATAGGTGTCATGGGAAGCAAAGAAAAATGAGACCAACTCACTGGAGCCCCAGAAGGCTGTGTATGGATAGGGTTGGCAGGGAGGAAGAGGAAGGAAGGCTCCCTCTCCCTATGAGAAAGGAGGAGGGTGTGATGGACAGGTGGGCAGGGGAGTGGAAGCTGCCTGGTAAGATGACCACATGGGTTGTATGACCCCCACACCTCAGCGCCTCTGCAGAATCCAGTACCTAACTTTTCTCTGGTCAGCATTCACCAGTACTTGTTTACTCAGGATATTTGTGCCCGGAACCTTTTTCTTTTGGTTAGCCTTGATCTTTGTGGAGGGCGAGGGGTATGTTGAAGACCTTGCTGATGTTTAAGAAGGGAGCTGGAAGTCTATGACTGTAAAGTAGTTTCCTACGGGGCTCAGAGCTGCCTGGGAGGTAATTATTGTACCTATCAATGTGACTAGGTTATGGGATTCCCAGGACGCCATTAAGGTGTTGATTCTGGGTATGTCTAAGCTTTTCTCTGGTTGATGGATAACATTTGAATGAATGGGCTGAGGAACGAAGGGCCCCCTCCCTTTGTGACCATCCAGTCTTTGAGGGCCTGATTAATCAGAACAACAAGGTGGAAGCAAGTAGGTAGAGTTTTCTCTCCCTGCATGACCTGGGACATCTGTTTTCCTCCTGCCTTGGGACCTCAGCACTCAGTCAGATTGGAACTTGGCTTCCCTGGTCTCCAGCTTAGGCTGGAGCTGTGCTTCCAGCTCTGCTGAGCCCCTGGCTTGCAGGTGGCAGGTGGTGGGGTTCTCAGCCTCTCACTGAGGAAGCTAATACCTCCTTACCTATCTGTCTGTCTGTCTATCTATCTATCTATCTATCTATCTATCTATCTATCTATCATCTATCTATCTCAATCTATTCCTATCACCTTCTATACCTATCATCTATCTCACATCTATATCAACTATCTACTATATCATCTATCAATCTTCTGCATCCATCAACCTATATCCAATCTATATGTATCATCTCTCTTCTATATCTATCATTTATATCTGTCTGTCTCTCTGTACAGTCTATCTACCTATCTTCTCTATCTATCTGTCACCTATCTCTCCATCTTCTATATCTGTCATCCGTCTATCTCTATTATATCTATCTAGCATATCACCTCTCCCTCTCTCTTTCCACCTACCTATCATCTGTCACTTATCTAGCTTATTGATTCTGTTTAGGCTAGTTATGATTTACCTAGATCTCAACTGTCAGACTCTCTATAAAAATCTATAACAGCAGATTCCAGCTTCCACCCCAAACCTACACATCCACTATGGGTGGCACTGTGCCTGGTGTTTTTCTGTGGGTGACTCCTTCCTGTCACCCCCACCACCGAGGCTGGAAGGCGGGTTCTTGTAGTGGATGGAGGAAAGGGCACGGCCATGCAGCTGGGTTCGCTGTGTGACTTGGGTCACGTGACTGCGTGTGAGTTTGCTGGCTGAGCTTCCTGGATACCCCACCTGGTGACGTGCATGTACAACCTCTCCTCCTCCCGAGCCCAGGCTTGACGGTACCGGGGCCCTAGACCCCCCATGCTCTTCCTGCCTCCGTGGGGGCTCTTTGCTCTGCAGAGTTCTCTCTCTCAGCCCTGCCTCTTTCTGCTCTTCCTCTGGGACCAGATCCGCAGCTTCCTTTGCTTTTAGGGTTCCTGTGACACACGTGTCTCCTCCGCTTCCCTCCCCTCCCCACCAAACCAAACCAAACAAATTACTTTCCATTATACTTACGGGTCTTGGCACTCATTATTTCTTTCACTCAATATTCATCAACTATAATTGAGCACTTATTATGTTCAGATATCATCAAGTCCTAGATAGAAGTAGAATGAACCTAAATAGACCCGGTGCGGTGCTCCCGGAGTTAGGAGTCAAGTGCACTTCTGCTGAATCTCAATTCTGCCTCTCTCCACGCACACACAGCCAGCCCTGCCCTGCCCTGTACGACGGTGGTGTCGGGAGGCCACGTGGCCTGGTGGCTGGGTAGCCATCTTAAGTCTGTGGAGGTGAAATCCACACGACAACCAGGCCACCCCATGGCAGTTGCAAAGCAGCGCTCCACCCACATCTGGGAGGAGGGGGAGGGTGGAGTGGGGCGGGGGGAGGGGGAGGGAGCATGAAGCTGTGTGTCGGGATGCCCTGTGCACAGTGATGGACGTGCTAAGGGGAAGGGGGGAAAGCACCCTCATTGTGACGCCCTGCATCCGCGATGGACAATTAGCCATCGTCACACAGGCCTGCCATACAGCAGGCGCCGCACAGATGAGATAAGTAGAAGGAACAGAAGGGCTGCGGCGGGCAGGGAAGGTGCAGGAGGTCCATTTCGAGCAGGGCAGGCAGCCTGATTTCTCAGACAGGCCGAAATTGTCTAATAAATGGGTTTTCAGCCCGGGGCTCGGGAGAAGGCAGCTGACATGCCCGAGGCCTGAGGCTGGTGCGAGGCCAGGTCTGGGTTGGGAGGATGCATCATGAATGCAAGGTGTAGGAAATAGAAATTATTAAACTCAGAGATAGGACAGAGACGCTTTTGTGTGGCGGCAGAGTTGGGAAATTATGCTAAAGCAATGCATTGCAAATCAGCCCTTGCTTGGCAGAGAGGGGCTTTTATTCTCTGGGTCCCGAAGTTCCTTCGGCAGCTTTTGTATGCAGCCGTGGAGGCCCTTCTGGGAGGAGAGAGAGAAGCTGGTAATTTCGTGGCTGATTGGCAGACTGTCCAGAGCCAATGAAGATATTTGTTTCCTTGCCGAAGTGCTCACAACCCCAAATCTCAGCTCCTCTATTTTATCTTTCTCTCTCTCTCTCTCTTGTCATTCTCCCCCTTCCATTCCACCAGGGCCAGAAATGAAACTCGGGCCGTCTTTCTCTATTAGCATAGCTTATGGGGGACCCAGGAGGGAGGGGGGGGCTGTCACTCTGGGGCCCCCTAAGGATGGAGGACATTAGCCAGGCATTCAGTGTGACAGTGACTCACTGGGCAGGACGCCTCCATGGTCCCATGCTCGTGATGTCACCCTGGGGGCCGTGCGGTAGTGTTTGTCTCATCCTGGGGACGGCTGGTCTCTTCTCCAAGGACTCAGAGCTGGTCTGTGGATGGCATTGGGGTCAGAAGCCGAGTGTACCTGATTCTGAGGTCTGGATCATTCAGGTACCTCGAGTGGCATTTTTGGTTTTGTTTTTGAAGCACTGGGATTTGAACCCAGGGCCACGAGCATGCTGAGCAAATACCACCACTTACGCCACAGCCCTGATGTTTGTGTTCACTTTATTTATTTTCGGCCAGTCCTGGGGCTTGAACTCAGAGCCTGGGTGCTGTCCCTGGGCCGTTTTGTGCTCAAGGCTAGAGCTCTATCCCTTGAGCCACAGTGCCGCCTCTGGGTCTTTCAGAGTAGTTTACTGGTGTTAAAGAGTCTCATGGGCTTTCCGACCCGGGCTGGCTTTGAACCATGGTTCTCAGATCTCAGCCTCCTGAGTTGTTCGCTTTTGTTTTGTTTTTAAAAGAAAATCATGATCTTTAAATTAGTTGTACAAAGAAGTTTCCATTCAAGATGTCAGTTTATCCATTTCTTGCTTTGAGCTGCCAGGGCTGGCTCTGTACTCTGGGTCCTCCTGCCTTTGCCTCCTGAGTAGCTGGGATGTTAGGAGTTTCCCACAATGCCTGGCTCCCTGGTGGCATCTTGTTCTAGTAGTATTCATGGCGTCCCCGCGGATGAAAAATGCCTGCACCAGTGACTTTCGGGCTGGGGTCTCCACGTGGCCGATCCCAAATCACAGGAATATCTTGAAGTTTTAACAAAAGTATCAGGTTTAGAAATTGAAGGGACCTTTGAGGCTGTAACTCATTCTCTTTTCTACCTGGACTTATTTTATAGATAATGAAACTCAGGCTAGAAAATTTAGAGACTGGCCCGAGGTCGCAGACAATCCTCTAATGACAGAGCCAGGGGGCCTTCCCCGCCCGCGTCCGGCCCATTTAATCTGCGGGATCAATTAGGACTTCTCTTGGCTGTGACTTAACAAAGCAAGACTGCTCTCTGATGAAAAATAAATCAGAAACAAGCAAAAACAGATGTGAAATAAATCAGAAGCCGCGTGGAAGACCACTGTGATGTAAAATAAATCACACGCTCTGGCATCTTCACATTGCTAGGGACCACGAGTTCTTCCAGCCTGTCATTTGTTACCGGCAACTTTTCCCCCCCAAGGTCACCTCATGGTCCAAGATGGCTCCTGGAGTTCCAGCCATTACACCTACCATCCAGAAGGAGGAAGTCCTTATGTTGAAGGAGACATGTTTGGAGGTTCACACAAAATACTATTGTATCATCAGTCACAAGTTAATATGGGGCCACATCCGTCAAATAGGGGGCTAGAGAATATCTTTCATTTGCTGTTGTCGGCACTGGGGATTGAACTCAGGGTTTCCTGCTTGTTAGGCAAGCACTTTGCCATTGGAGCCACACCCTAGTCCTTTTGCTATTAATTTGTCAGATAGTGTCTATAGCTAACAGGTGGGTCTTGGACCTCAGACCTCCAGCCTCTTATTACTGCCTCTAGAGTAGAGGCCTAAGTAGGTCTTTACTAGCAGGAAAACAAGATCGATCCTTCCTTCCTTCCTCCCTCTCTCCCTCCCTCCCTCCCATCTTCTCTCCCTCTCTCCCTCCCTCCCTCCCTCCTTCCCTCCCTCCTTCCCTCCCTCCTTCCCTCTCTCCCTCCCTCCCTTCTTCCCTCCCTCCTTCCCTCCCTCCTTCCCTTTCTACCTTCCTTTTAGTTGTTCTTCTCCAGATCAATGGAGGGGACTTCAGCTCTGGAGGTACAGGTTTCTTTGTTGTTTCTGGTATATTTTGGTCCACTTTACAGACACCGTGTAGGCTTTGTGGCTTCTTGGATTTTGCAGAGCATGAGGGTAGAGGCTTCCTCTTGAGGAAGGCAGGTGTTAGGTACTTGCGCCTGCCAGTGTGTGTACGCACGTCATTTTCAGAAGGAATGGACCCTACCACCACTCCCAGTGCCCTGGTACATTGCCAGTCCTGTCCAGGCGGCAAAAGCTCCAAAGGCTGACTTGACTCCCATGGCAGTTCTTGAAGTCAGGAGGACCCAAGGCTGCCGCTTTGAGTGCCGAGAGGCAGTTAGGGGCCTGGAATGGGAGAAGCAGCATGTGGAGCCGGGGAAGCAGCCCAGAGATGGCTGAGTCCAGCCTCCTGTTAGAGAGGAAAAGAACCCAGGCCCCAGAGATGTTACGGCTTTGCCTGAAATCCACAGGGCAGGGACTCCCATCCCACCTGTCTCACTTCTAGGCAAAGGTTGTTTTGCCTCCGAACCCGATCTGCTGGCTACGTTCTCCATCTGCTTCACGCGTATTCCTATCCCTTTCCCCAGCTGAAGACGAGGAACCCCTCTTATGTTGGCTGCGGTACGCGAGGCCTTCCTGTTAGGAGGCGAAAAAGACGGCACAAGACTCACTCCCCTCTTCAAGGCGCGCAGTCCACCGGCCGTGTCACCAGGGGCTCAAAGCCTGGACGGAAGATACAGGGTGATAGGACGCAGGAAGGTTGGTGGCCTGGCTGGGGTGGGGTTCGTGGGGGGCCACCACGGAAGAGGAAGACCAGAGAGGCCGAGGCTGCGATGCGACGGTCCAGACAGGAGAGAGTACAGCGACACTGATACCGATTGCCACCTCCCTCAAGTTTGCAGGGAGGGATGCGGGCCTCTCGGGCGGTCCCCCCCGGTCCTGTGGGCTGGCTGGGACCTTCTCTCCCCGCTGTGGGCCCCGGCAATGGTCGAGGGAAGCCATGCCGGAACTGGAGTCCTCACAAGGCCAGTGTGGCCCGTCTCAGTGGCGGCACCTAGGCGCCTGCCTTTATTACCCAGCGTTCGGGGTGACTCCGAAGATGCCAACGGGGGGGGGCATTTGAGAGGCAAAGAGGAAGTGACAGAGGAGGGGAGGTATGGGGGTGTGGCTGAGCCTCAGAGGGGAGGATGCCAGGCAGGAGACCGAGCAACCCGACCTGGGGACACAGGGCTGACTTCCAGTTCCTATGGATTTGTTATGGGGCCAGGGGTGCTGGATGAATGGCACCTGGTGGGAGGGGCTGGAATCACCTGCTGAGCTGTGTGCTACTGTGACCCGGTGCTGGGGTAGAGGGATGATCAACAGCAAGCCCCCCGCCCCCCGCTCCGGCCTGTGCTCGCTTTCTTGGCCCTCCTCCTCCTCCTCCTCCTCCTCTTCCTCTTCCTCCACTTCTCCTCTTCTGTTTTCTCCTCTGGGCTTGAACTCAGGGTCTCATGCCCTGTCTGGGCTTCTTCATGCAAGGTTGATGCTGTACCTCTTGAGCCAAGCTCCACTTCTGACTTTTTGGGTGGCTCACCGGAAGCAGGAAGCTCACGGGACTTATCTGCCCAGGCTGTCTTTGAACCGTGATCCTCAGATCTCAGCCTGCGTGCGGCGTAGCCGGCATCGCAGGAGTGGACCACCAGCCCTCAGACTTCCCCTTACCTCGTCTCGAAAACCCTTTTGTGGGCGCGTGGAGGAGGAGGCCCTTCCGGCCACAGCCCTCCCCGCCCCGCGCGGAGCCCAGCGAGCCGCAGGCCCTGGGCGAGCCTTCACGGACGGAGCAACGGGCTGGGCAGGGGCGAAGCGCGAGTCAGACCCGGGAGGCTGGTGCTGTCCACCTCGGTGCCAAAGCTCCAGGGGTCAGGAACCAGTGTCCTCGCCCTGCGCCTGGTGTGTCTCCAACAAGAAGAAGCAGGACGAGGGCCTCCCGGGCTGCAGCATGGTCTCCATGCTCACAGCTTACCGGACGGGCCTGTGGGCTGGGCTGTGGGGGCCACTGCCCCCCTCCTGCCTTGTTACCCCTGAACTTGGTGCCTCCCCAGAAGCTACAGGTGTGTGTGTGTGGGGGCCCATCCCCCTCGGGGCAGGGGCAGGTGTAAGGTGTTGTTCAGAAACATCTGGCAAAAAAGAGAAACATCTGGCCATAATGTACACAGGAAAGATGTCCCTCTGGGTTTGGACTCAGCAGAGCAAAGAGTCAACTCAAGAAAGATTGTTCACCTAGAATTCTGTTACTCGGGAGGCAGAGACAGGAGGATCCTGGCTTGAGCCTGGGGCAGTCAAGAGCGTGAGACCCCTGTCGGAAATGCAAATAAGGCTGGAGACCTGGCTCAAGGGGTCCAGATCCTGCCTAGAAAGTGTGAGGTCCTGAGTTCAAGCCCCAGTACTGTCAAAGAGGATGAAGAAAAGGATGAAGACAACAAAGAAAGAAGGAGGAGGGGGAGGGGGAGGGGGAGGGGGAGGAGGAGAAGAGAAGGAGGGGGAGGAGGAAGAGGGGGAGGAGAAGGAGAAGGAGGAGGAGGAGAAGGAGGAGGAGGAGAAGGAGAAGGAGGAGGAGGAGAAGGAGAAGGAGGAGGAGGAGGAGAAGGAGGAGGGAGGAGGAGGAAGAGGAGGAAGAGGAGGAGGAGGAAGAGGAGGAGGAGGAGGAGGAGAAGGAGGAGAAGGAGGAGAAGGAGAAGGAGGAGGAGGAGGAGGAGAAGGAGAAGGAGGAGGAGGAGAAGGAGAAGGAGGAGGAGGAGGAGGAGGAGGAGGAGGAGGAGGAGGAGGAGGAGGAGAAGGAGAAGGAGGAGAAGGAGGAGGAGGAGAAGGAGAAGGAGGAGGAGGAGAAGGAGAAGGAGGAGGAGGAGGAGAAGGAGGAGGGAGGAGGAGGAAGAGGAGGAAGAGGAGGAGGAGGAAGAGGAGGAGGAGGAGGAGGAGAAGGAGGAGAAGGAGGAGAAGGAGAAGGAGGAGGAGGAGGAGGAGAAGGAGAAGGAGGAGGAGGAGAAGGAGAAGGAGGAGGAGGAGGAGGAGGAAGAGGAGGAGGAGGAGGAGGAGAAGGAGAAGGAGGAGGAGGAGAAGGAGGGGGGAGGAGGAAGAGGAGGAGGAGAAGGAGAAGGAGGAGGAGGAGAAGGAGAAGGAGGAGGAGGAGGAGGAGGAGGGGGAGAAGGAGGGGGGAGGAGGAAGAGGAGGAGGAGAAGGAGAAGGAGGAGGGGGAGGAGGAGGAGGTGGAGGAGGAGGAAGAGGAGGAGAAGGAGGAGAAGGAGTAGGAGTAGGAGGAGGAGGAGAAGGAGAAGGAGGAGAAGGAGAAGGAGGGGGGAGGAGGAGGAGGAGGAGAGGAGGAGGAGGAGAAGGAGGAGGAGGAGGAGGAGGAGGAGGAGGAGGAGGAGGAGGAGGAGGAGGAGAAGGAGGAGGAGGAGGAGGAGATGGAGGAGGGAGGAGAAGGAGAGAGGAGGAGAGGAGGAGGAGGAGGAGGAGGAGGAGGAGGAGGAGGAGGAGGAGAAGGAGGAGGAGGAGGAGGAGAAGGAGGGGGGGAGGAGGAGGAGGAGGAAGAAGAAGAGAATACATAAAGAATTAGCCCAAATCGACATTGGAACTGGAGATACATGAAGGGAAGGACCGGGGTGTGAAGAGGTAGGGTGTCCCACTTGTTGAGGGGCTGGATCACAGCAGGTGTCGTCTGGGTGAAGGGACTGGATTAGAGATGTCAGGGTCAGTAGCGGGGTGAGCTGGGGGGGGCAGAGAAATCCCCTCCCGTGCTGGGTCCCGCAGCGCTGGGGAAGAGTGTTTACCTGGCTGTCAGCCGGGGCCTTGGGCGGATCTCCACAGAGACCCAGGGGCTGGAGGTGGGAAGCTGGCTGGCCAGTGGCTCTCGGCTGCCTCCCTTGGCTTCACCAGTGGAGACCGGGGACCCGGAAGTCCCTTCTGGATTCTTCCAGCCTGCTTGGCTTCTCTCGCCGTCCATTTGGGGCTAGTCCTCTTGGCTCCTGCTTAGCTCCGGGAGGGACTCAGCCCCAATCATCTCAGCTCCAAGGGAGAGAGAGAAGGAAGAACATCTGTTAACACAAATGCCTTTCTAATTTCTTTTTAAATCTCACTCAGCATCTGCGTTAAACAAGGCTGATCGGCTTGTACAATATTTAATTTTGGAACCATTTCAAAAGGCGCCTGTGAGAGGGGCCGTTGGGGGGGGCAAGAGGGAGAGGAGCCGCCTCCTAAATCTTCAATAGCAAGCCGGTTAGGAGCTTCCGCCGGGCTCCGTCCTAATCACATGGAGGAGAATACGCAGAGACAGAATTTCTTAATAACAAATACCTTTGCAGCACCTCATTAAATCACTGCGTTTCAGAGACACAGCGGGACACTTGGGCGAATAAATAGTGCAATCTCCTAGTCTGAGGGATTTCCACATCTGAGTTATTTCTCTTGTGTATGATCCATTCCTCTCTCTCTCTCTCTCTCTCTCTCTCTCTCTTTCTTTTTCTTTTTTTTTTAATTCCACAAATGATTGTAGCTGATGAGTTCAATTAACGGAAGCATTTAGGTGCAAAGTTGAAAAAGCACCTCTTTCCTTTTCCCCCTTTCCATCTCCTCCTCCCTGCACCTTAAAACTCTACGGATGTGTTGTGTGTGTGTGTGTGTGTGTGTGTGTGTGTGTGTGTGTGTGTGTTTGCAACTTAACAAACAGCACTGCCAAATGAGAGATTTGGGGCGGGGGGCTGGCTGGTTTGTTGGAAAATATCAACTCCATGGCTGGCTGTTTAGGAGGTTGGTGAGAAATGGAGTCTAGAGGGAGAGGCAGAGAGAGAGGGAGGGAAGGAGGAGGAGGAGGAGGAGGAGGAGGAGGAGGAGGAGGAGGAGGAGGAGGAGGAGGAGGCGGCGGCGGCACAGGGTCTAGACACCTGTGGATTTGCTATTCTTGGCCACTCCAAATCTACACTCGTACCTGCAGCAGAACAAGAGAGGTGAGGGCCGGTTCTGGGGCTTGAACTCAGGGCCAAGGCGCTGTCCCTGAGCTTGTTTAGGCCAAGGCTAATGCTCTACCGCTGAAACCACAGCTCCATTTGCAGCTTATTATTATTATTATTATTATTATTATTTTTTGGTGTTCACTTGAAGACAAGAGTCTCACAGACTTTCCTGCCTGGGCTGGCTTTGAACTGTGACGGTCAGATCTCAGCCTCCTGAATAGTTAGTGTTACAGGCGTGAGCCGCCAGCACTCAGATTTAGCCCTAGTTAAGGTTGGTTGCATGTTTGGTTTGTTTGCTCTACCGTGCCGTGTTCAGTGTTATTTGGTTACTTTTCTATGAGTGCAATTCACTGTACAGAGGGTTTCCATTGTGGTATCCCTGGACATGTGTGCAAAATGTTTTCATCGGGTTCACTCCCTCTGTTGCTCTTTCCTGACCCCTCCCCCTGCAGAGCTTGATAATCTGCGGTTACCTCCCCTTCACGGCTCTTGAAATCGGCTGAGGAAAGGACCCCAAGTTATCCGTGCTTAAGTCTGAGTTGAGGGGAACACCTATCTCCCAAGTAAATGTTTCCTTAGTGTGTTCCCCAAGCCCTTCCATGTGTGGGTGGATGTTTTCTCTTACTTGGACAAATTAACGTCACTCAGAAGAAGAGCACGTAACAGGTGGGATATGATGGGAGGGAATGGGATAAATAGAAAAGAGTCAAAGCAGAGGAATCAGCACATGCAAAGGTCCTGAGACAGCAGATGCTTACGGTGTGCATTCGAAGGTAGCCGGCCGGAGAGGAGTGGTCTGGTGGGAAAGCTCAGGAGATTAGCACAGGGGAGGGGTCAGAACAGCCCTGGTGGGGAGCCGGCATACGCGTCTCCACAAGTCTTTACACCGCAACACAAAGCCGGATGTGAAGGAAAGGTTTCATCGTCAGCAACTTCTAAGGATGTTGAGCATTTCTATTCTCCGTGAATGTGGCCATCACCCTTAGGTCCCAGCCTGTAGCAATCTGAATAGTTACTGTGGCTTTGTCACCAACGGGAATTGAAGGGTTGTTTTTCTTTTTTTTTTTTTCTATCGCATCACAATTATTAACACTTACCTTGAAATACTATGTCCTCTCTGCACTCCTTCAAAATTGGGTAATTAGACCTGCCGCCGGTCCTTATGATTGAAGGCGTCCATAAAAAAAGGCTCATCTATTACTCGATCTCAAATTAGTTGGTGCAAAAAAAATGTTTTCATAACTGCACTTCAATAAAATTTATGTCCTATGGAATCTGAAGCATTCTATTGTATGCATTTAAAGAGATTGTTCTGGAAAGCAGCCCAAGGGTTTGCAGACTGGCCCAAAGGGGCATGGCGCTCACCCAAGGCAAGGACCTCTGCCGGAAGACTTGGACCGGCCACACCCTCCTGGTTTGATTGGCTGTCCTCTGGTCCCACCCCCTCAACTTCCTCCACTCAGCTTCCTCCTCTCTCCTTCTTCCTCTTCCTCCGCTTCCTTTCTCCTGGTACTGAGTTTCAACTCAGACTCTTGTGCCTTGTTAGGCGGGCACTCTGCCACCTGAGCCACAATCCGCACCTCCTTTTTTTTTTTTTTTTTGCTTCAGTTTTCTTTTTCCAGCCCACACTGAAATCCTTCTCCCTATGGCCCCCAGGTAGCTGGGATTATAGCTGTGAACAGCCCCACCCTGGTTCTTTGGGCACTGAGATGAAGTCTTAACTTAGGGACTGCACTGACCAGAACGACCATGTGTCTGATCTCGGCTTCCCGAGTGGTTAGGATTCTCCGCGTGAGCCATTGTGCCTGCTGTATAAATCCTTCCTATCTCAAGGCCTGGCCACTTGGTTGAGTTTCGTATTCTGAGTTCTTTTGAAATTTGTTGGAAGTCTCGAGGTGTTCCCAGCCCGCGCACGTGGTCCCGAGAGGCCCGGCCCGAGGGGCAGTGGGTGTCCTGTCAGGCCGTCTCCTCGTCTGGGCTCATCTTACACCTCTGTCTCGGCTCTGGCTCTGCCCACACGCCGTGACTCCTTTCAGGTCAGCTTCCTGGCTGTAGAAATGCTCTCCATCTTTCAAGGCCCAGCACAGATGCCAGCTTGTCTTTGGAGGTCTGTGATGCTGTGTGGCGCCAGGCCAGTGACTTAACCTCCCCGGCCCCGGTTCCCTCACCTGCCAACACAGAATCGCCACGCAGGTCCAGGGAGCTATGACAGGCGGAGAGCTGGCACGGGGGAGGCCTCGCCCACCGCCGGCTCGCTTGCTCCGGGTTCCCGGTGTTCCGAGAGGCTGGGCTGCAGCTGGGCCGGAAGGTGGCCAGGTGTGTAGCCACATCCTCCTTAGGCGGCCCTGTCCCGGGGCCCTTGCACGGTCGTTCTTGCTCTTCAGCCTGCCTTCCTCTCTCTAAGCCCCGCGTGGATCCCCGCCATACAACTCGCAGCACCTCCTTCCATAAGCAGCGAAGAGGCGGCAAGCCAGGGCCTCATCCACATCAAAGGAATTCTCTGGAAGCTGGAGATGAGGCTGCTGTGGTTTTGTGAGACAGTGAGGGGGCCTCTCCCTGTGTCTGTGCCTTCGGGGGCCAGACCTGAGGGCCCCTGTCTTTATCTGGGTTGGCATTCTGGACAAAGAGTAAGTGGCACTCGATGAGTTCTCTTCACATGGGTCCAAGAAGGCGGTAGGGGGGGGGGAGGGGGGGAAGACTTGGGGACAGGCGTTTGCTTCACCTTGAGTCTCCACCCAAGGTGAGCCCCTTGCTCTGCTCTGCCAGGTAGGGGCCTGAACCCCATTTCACGGTGATGAAGCTGAGGCCCGGAGACATCGAGGAAGCCCGACTAGGGCTCACAGCCAGGAAGAAGACGTTTGTAGGTAGACGTCCGCAGCTGCAGGGCTTTCTCTTGAGTCCCTGTCACCCCAGTAAGTGAGAAGGGGGGGGGGTGTACCCCATCTGGTACCATCTGGTGCCAGGGTGCACGGAGAGGCTGCAGGGGGCCTGGCTTCCAACCTGCACCGCCAACCACAGTGTCCCCACCTCCCTGTGCCCGTGCAGGGTTGGGGTTCGGTCACCCCCATGTCCTCCTGGTGCCTGCATTACCTCCTGGAATGCCCGGGACACGGCCGATGGGGGCCGGGAAAGATGAGGTGATGTCCCCTCTTGGCCTCGCCGCTTCCTCCCCACAGTCCCTTGCACAGGAGGTCACGGAGGCCCAGAGTGTCCACTCGTCATCACGGGCCACCCGGGGAGGGGGGAGGGGAACCGGGCCCCCAGGTCCACGGCGGCTGCCCAGCTCGGCGCACCTGCCACGGTGCCCCACGCTCACGCCACTCAATAGAGGGAAGTCGCCATTATTCTCGCAGTGCCCGCAACCAAATCAGGGCGCCCCAGGACCCGCACGCCATCCTGACGCCGGGGAGCTGGCACCGTGTCCCCGTCCCCTCCCAGCCGGTTGGGGAACTGAGTCCCTGTGTCCGCACACACAGCGGCTCCTCCTGGGGGTTCTAGCTCCCGGAAGTCTCTGTGGTGAGTGACAACAGTCTGGGGCAGGGAGCCATCCAGCCTACAAGCCCCAGGGGGACAGTGACAGTGCTGAACGGGTGGGAGGAAGGCTATTCTGCTCTGGGGTTGACACTTTCTCCCCATTTTAACACGATGCCCCCCGCCCCCCTTTCTCTAGGTCATCTAGAAGGTGAGAGCTGCAGGGGCACAGAGATTGGGGCTCCCTCCCCCACCCCCCCCCCATGTGTGGGAATCACCCTGGCACGCCCAGATCTGTGGGCGTGGTTAGTGAGAGGATAGCGTCAGGGAACCGGGAACCGGGTGCCTTTCTTGGGAGGATGCAGCCCTGGACCAGGACGGCCCCGTGGCCAGGACGTCCACTCCCATCGACAACCACCCAGCCACCCTGCAAAACCCAAGAAGACCGGAAGCCAGAGTCCGCAACCGGCTCTGCAAACTGGCGGGCCGACGGGCGAGTTTCTCTCGGGCAGGGTCTCCTGCGCCCGCCCGCGCTGTCCTGGTGTCCTGGTGCCGCCTCCAGGCCTCTATGCCGGCCGCCTTCTCTCCAGGATCACCGCCTCCCGCCATGTTGGTCTCCCTGTCCGTGTCTCCCGCTCAGCCCTGCCTTCTCTGGCTGCTCGGATGGAGGGCAGAACCCGCTCCTAGATTCTCCTGACAGATTCGTTCTGTGCAGCTATCATTGGTGATCCGCGCACCGGTCTCCCTCATGCCCCCTCCACCAAGGTCGCAGGCTCCAAGTGGGCCGAGACTCTTTTCCTGACCACTGTCTCTCCGGCATCTGGAACATTCCCGGCGCTTGGTAGATGCGCCAATGAGGAAATATGTGCTGCATGAATATAATAAGGCCCTTCTTTGACTCCTTCCTGGCCATATAGAAAGTTTGGGGCGAGCTTTCAAAGGGGGCGACTTGCCTTGGGGTGAAAGTGCCCAGGTGGGTGTTTTGCGTCTCACACATCTGTTTCTCTCCTCTGCCCCCAAACCACCACAGAGCCCCAGCACTGGGCCGCACACACCCTCTGCTTTCCCATGATCCCTTGCGAGCTGGGAGAGGAGGTCCCGGCTGCCCAAGCTCCGAGCTCAGGAAACGTGGCATCAGCTCCAACTCAGCTTTTATTTTTAACTGACAGATGATCTTGCTTCCAGCAGGTTTATTTCCAGGAGAGGACTTGCAGGCCGCTGCTCATTTGCATGCCTGGCGCTGCCCTCTGGGAGCTGCCTGTCTTAGGCAATGTCCTGATGCACCGGCACGTGTCTAAGTTATCCCTTCTCATCTCTGGTGGGAGAGTGGTGGGACCAGCTCGGTTCGTGTGGAGAGCAGGCTTGGAACCCCAGCTACCTTCCCTGTGCTCGAGACCTGGCCGAGAAAGACTTGCAAGCCCTTGCTCGTCTCCTGAACTTACCAGAGATGCGGCTTGTGTTATACCATCACCATCATCACCACCACCATCACCATCATCACCACCGGCATCACCATCATCATCACCACTACCATCACCATCATCACCACCACCATCACCATCATCACCACCACCATCACCATCATCACCACCATCACCATCATCACCATCACCATCACCATCATCACCATCGCCATCACCATTGCCATCACCATCATCACCACCACCATCACCATCATCACCACCACCATCACCATCATCACCACCGCCATCACCATCATCATCACCACTACCATCACCATCATCACCACCACCATCACCATCACCACCACCATCACCATCATCACCACCACCATCACCATCATCACCATCACCATCCTTATGGGACTGTATTCTCCCAAACTTCTATTGGACGCTTAATTTGTGTAAGTTCACGGTGCTTGGTGGAATTGAGGGTGGGATGGGGACTGGGATTTCAAAGTAATTTCCCCTTTCCTTCCCTTTCCTTTCTCTCTTTGAGAGAGAGAGCGAGACACACATACACACAGACAGACAGACAGACAGACAGACACGTGGGGGTGTGTGCTAGGTGCTACGCAGGGGTTTACGGCGGGGCAGATGGCAGGCAGGGAGGGGGACGAGTTGATGGACTTGCGGGCTTGTCAAGGCGAGGTGGGAGCGTCAGGGCCGGCGTTCTCAAGGGGCACTGTACTCACGAAATCACGTGGGGAATCTAAACCTCTGTGTACAACTAGGACAACTACTTAAAAACTTTAAAGCATAAATAAGGTTCTTTTCAAGGGAGAGCTTCTGAGGGCAGGTGACCCGCCCTGCCTCCGCCCCGTGAGACCTTGGGGTGGGGGGTGGGGGGGTCGGGGCATTCTGGATGGGGTGGGGGAGGGAATGTGGGAAGGCTGGAGGCCATCAGGCAGGTAAGGACCTCCAGGGCACTTGTGGGGTGCAGCGGAAGTCGGAGCGCACACGAGGAGGAGGCAGAGGTGAAGGGAGAAGGTGAGCAGCCTCGCGAAGCTTCGGGGTGCTGGCGGTCGGCCCGCTTCTGTAACTCGACTGCAGAGGTCTTGGGGGCCGGTGGGTCTGTGCTCTGCTGCTGCCTCGTTGCCCCCCACCCCCACCCCGTACTCCCCCACCTTTGCAGCCCCAAGCCTAGGGTCCTACGGACAATAACCACTGCAGAGGTCAGGCCTGGCTGGACCAGCACGGAGTCCACCCGGAAGAGACCAGACCAGACCCTCCCATGTGAAGAGGGACGGGAAGCATCGTGGGGCTCCCTCTAATTACAGAGTGAGCGAGTGGAGAGGCGGGGGTCCCTCTCGGTTAATTTGCTCCGTGCCTTTCTCGCCAGCAGGAGCCAGATGATGCATGGAGGAGGGTTTGCAGCGTAGGCCTGCCAGTAATTGCCTTGATGGCTTCGTGAGCCTTCTCTTTATGGCCCCCACTGGGAACCGGGGTGCGTTTTTCTTCTGTTTAGTCGCCATTTTCAGTCCGTAGTAAAGAACCAGCTTTTCCCCCCGGGGGGGAGCAGGAGGAAGGTCAAGTTCAGGATCTGGGTGAGTCCGTGGGAAGACAGGCCTTGGCCTCCGGAGCTGAGGTTGGGTCGTGGACTCCCGGGCCGGGTGACGGGCCTGGAGGAGGTGCGGTGGGCGGTCCCCGGCAGTGACGGATAGACACAGCATCATGTTTCTTCGCAGCAGATTTACTTCCTCAGTGACGCTTGGCTTAGATGAACGATCGTTTATGTTTCCGAAGTGCCCACGGCGGGTTCTGAGGGTTGGGGGGTGGGGGTGGATGAGGAGTGGGGGGCGGGGGGGGCGTAGGTGCGACTGCTCGGGAATTCTTTCCAGAGGTTTCTACATGGTGTGAGTGGACTGCCGTCAGCCAGGGTCAGATCATTGACACGAGGGTAACCGGCAGACCCCACTGAGCTGCAACTACCTATCCCTCACGGCCGTCGCGGGAGCACGGGGCCGCTGGGCCGGGGAATGCTTAAATTCATCGAGCACTTCCTGTATGCCCGGTCCTGTTCCAAGGACTTTCTATCTCTTTATTCACGGATCTTTCCAGCCCCCTAGGGTTAACGTGATACTAGGGGCCTAAAGCCATACCCCAGAGGGCTAAGGCTCGGAGCTGCTATGTTCCCATAGGTGTGGAAACAGAGACAGAGCGGGGGACGGCGTGGCCAGGTGGGCGGCCTGGCGTTGGCGGCCTGGCAATGGACCTCTGCCCCCCGCCCCAGGTGGGGTCTGTTCTCCTGTCCCTCTTCTTCCTGCATGCCTGCGCACCTGCCCCGTGTAGATCCTGGCCAGGTCTGGATCCCGAGGCCTGAGGCTGGCCCCAGCCCACGGACGCATCCCTGCACACGCGTGTTGTTCTTGTTGCCTCTGTCTGGGTGACTTGGAGTCTCTGACGGCTCCCCGTGCCGGGCTGCATCCCGAGCTGCTTTCCTTCCGTTCCTGCCATTGTCTGAGAATCCCACTGGAAGCAATTCAGACTTGAGTCTTTCAGCCATAATTACCTGGAATAACAAGAAAAAAAATAAAAAGGAGAACAATAAAAACCTAAACCAAGGCTCTGCCTATTGACTCAGAGTCCCCTTCACTGTGGGGGCAGGGAAACTCGCGCGGACAGATGATTTGCCTCGGAGGGCTCGCTGTTAGCCGTGGAGGGGTTCGAGGTGAGCCCCGTGCGGACCAGGCTGAGGAAAACGGCTCTCCCTGGAGCTGGAGCCTCTGCCACTTGCTTCAGCGATTGTTTTTGGTGTGGAACAAGCTGGCCCGAGTTGAGAAAAAGAGACTCAAGATGAAAATCCCTTTAATTCTTTCACATATAGGTATATTCTAATGTGGAGCACATTCTGGTACGGTAAATATCCCAGTGTAGACTATAGGATCAGGCAATCCCAGGCCTGAGAGGGCTTTCCAGAGCCTTCTCAGGGCTACGGGTGTCACGGGGGCTGCCGGCCGGCTGGGTACTGGGCGGGAAAGGTGCCGCTTGTCATGCCAGGATGCCCGGCCACCTGGCACAAGGAAAGGCACCTCTCGAGGCGCAGCTAAAGCAGGGGCTTCGAACTGTGCGGTGCTTTCCAAGTCTAAAACTCCAGGCCCTAAACAAAAGGGAACATTTTAAGTCCACACACACACACACACACACACACACACACGTGTGCGCGCGCGCGCGTACGCCATTGACAAATAGGAATCACACACAGTGCATACATACACACACACGCATATACATACAGAGTCATTGACAAATAGGAGATGCTATCGAAAAAATCTCATTCAAATGATTGCTGGATTTGTCCTATGAGATTTGTTTCTTTGCCTGTGCTAATTGGTCTTGGCATTAATTAATCTGATTTCGTTAGATTCTCTTTAATTTGTCAAGATACCGTTTTGTCATTGGCTGACGGGACTCTCGAGATGATTGTGAGAATCGGTAAATCTCCCTCCCCCTCCCCCTCCCCCTCCCCCCCTCCCCCTTTTGAGTTCCAGGAGAAAAGTCGTTATCAATTAAGTTAATTTGCATAGGCGTTGGGTTAATCGGTTTAGTTTAGCCAAATTTGTGGGAATTTACATAGTAAATTGACCCTCCACATTTCCCTTAAACATATGTAAGCACCCCGAGTAGTGCATTTTGAGTTGCTAATGAAACTAAGGTTATTTTACACGCTTCTTTTACTAAAAGAGGTCTAATTAGACCAAGTAATTTTTTATTTCATCCGTAATTGCAAAACAAATAAGCTTCCTGGCATTTTTAAAAAAAAAATTCTAGCAGCGGCGTCACGCGGACAGGGACGTTAATAAGGAAGTCATGTTTTCCTAATTAAGCCCGGTTTGATTCCTGCTCACTGCTCCGACGACGTCAGCCCTCCGCGCCTTTTCTCCTAGGTGCGTTTCTGCCAGAGCCGCTAAGCAGCCTCCCTCCCAGTACACCTATTAATAGAAGACTCGTCCACATGGAGCCAACTGAACTACAAAAAAATATATAGCTAGGAAGGCAGGGTGGGAATTTGACAGATTTGTTTTTAAATTAAAAAAAATATGTCGGAGAGAGGAGAAAGTTGAATTCAAAGGGGTGGGGTGGGGGGGGCGGAGGAGAGGGGTGGGTGTTTTGCTTTTTTCCATCAGAGGGAGAAAAAGAGAAGGGGGAAAAAAATAGCTTTTGTTCTCCCCCAGAAAAAAAAGAAGTTGGCTTAACACCTTGGTGGTGTTTCAACAGCGACTCCGGGGGCTATCTTCTTCATGGCTGGAACACTGGCTGTCGGCAAGAAGATGGTAATGATGCAGGATCATGGCAAACTAAAAAGGGGGTCTGGGTTGTGAGCCCTTTGCTGAGGAGGGGGGCAGAGGGGGGGCCCTTTCCCCAGGCCTCTCAGCATGCAGGGGAGAGAGAGGTCAGTTGTGTGGGGAAGGGGGCTGGGGTGGGAGTTGTGATCCTCCTGATTCTCTGACCATGCCCTTGCTGGCTTGGCGTCTTCCTCCTGGCCCGCGGGATCTGACGGAGCTCAGCTCGCTGTACAGGAGGGTTGGAAAGGGTGTTGGGTGGGAAGAGACCCAGCAGGGGGCGCTGCACCGTCCCCATGGAGTCGCCAGTCTAGGCTCACAGCGACCACCAAAGCAGCCCTCATGCTTCTGCGTGTGACTCCGTAGCTCTCCTCACCCAGGGGTCCCCGCGCTTACATCCTCTTTGGATCTAGGCCACCCCGTGACATGCTTGGGCCAACAGAATGTCGTGGAAGTGACCACGTGCCCGCTCCAAGCCTCGCCCTCCAAAGGCCACTTGCTCGGTTCGCTCTTTGGAGTCCCTGCCAGCTGTCTCCCTGGCTCCATGGACAGCCAGTCGGTTCCCAGAAGCAGAGCCACCGTCCCACAGCCCCGCCGGTGGCCACTGGTTGCTCAGGGGATCTCAGCTGGGCCCAGACACCTTGCAGGCTGAATAAATGGATGTGGCTGTTAGGTCCCGAGCATGGGGGCAATTTGCGAAGTGGGCCATCGCTGCTGTGTGCGGCCTTAGCAGCTGTGTGTCCTTGGGGGCTTCCTCCGGGGCTTCCTTTACGGTCCCCACCCAGTTACCAATGCTGCTAAAGTGGCCAATGTTTTGCCAGAAATGACTCTAGGTAGGGTCTGGGCTCAGAGACTCATCAAGGGAGGGCACCCAGCCTGTGGGGGTACAGGCCCAACCACAGCCCTTTGAGGATGGGGCAGAACATGCCAGGTGGCCTTTGGTTGCTGTTCTCAACTTTGATTGACCTTCGCTCACACAGATACCAGGCGTAGAGGACGCATGCCCAAGGTATGTGCGGCCCTTGGGATGGGCTCCGGACCCCTGTCTTTCCCATCCAAGAATACACAAAGACTACCACTGACAAACAGATGCACGCAACGAGGTGGCATTTGAAAGAACATAATTCGAGATACAATAATGGCACCTGCACACCTACGTGCATTCCTGCACACTTCACAACAGCCCAGTTATGGGAAGAGCCCAGACGCTCTACAACTGATGAATGGATCAAGAATATATATATATATATATATATATATATATATATATATAAACATGGATATACTTTTCTTCACTTTTTTATTGTTATTACAAAGGGGATGTACAGTTATGTAAGTCAAGTAATGAGTACATTTCTTTGTGGACAATGTCACACCTTCCCTTGCTCTCTCCCCATTTTCCCCTCCTATTTCCACTTACATATGTGTTCGTACATATGTGTATGTGCTTGCCTGGGTGTGTTTATTTTCCCTCAAGATAGTAGTTTCCACTTCCAGCTTTTTTTATTTTTATTTTTTGCTGGAGATAACAGCCTCTCAGGTTTATATGTCTGGGCTGGCTTCGAACTGTGATCCTCTGATCTCAGCCTCCAGGAGCTAGCCTCCGTCTGATCCCACGAGGCAGGCAGCCGCGCGCTTGGTGTGCTGTGAAGGCGGAGGGAGCACAAGGCCTCGCCGTGACTTCCCATCCGGGCACTGCCAGTGCCCTGACCCGTCAGCGTGGGAACCGCCAACCTCCCTCCCACGTGCACCCTCGTCCCCTCGCCGGCCGGGAGCGTCGTGGAAAATGGCATTTGTGAATGAGGCTGACAGTTCGGCAGGCGCGAACGCACACCCAGTTGTGACTCAGAGTTTTGGAGGCGCAGATAGAAGGAAGGAAATGTTAATGTATTCGCATCGCCCTCCCTCCTGCCTACACGCGCAGCAGTGCAGGGGGAGGAGGGGGGAGGAAGGGGCCCTAGAACTGGGGAGATTTGCTGATGGGCTTAGGAGGGTGGGGGCTAGGAGGGGCCCACGGGGTCCCAAGACTGCCTGGCTGTCACAGCTGGGCCTGGGATCCTCAGGGGATCCGGAGGGATGTGCTGGCATCTGGTCTCTGCCAAGCGAGCCCAAGGCTTGGAATGCAGTATCAGCTTGGGCACAGGGCTAGAGCGAATGGGGCGCGTGCATGCTGAGACGGGGGATTGTGGAAGTGTGTGTGGTGTGTGTGTGTGTGTGTGTGTGTGTGTGTGTGTGTGTGTGTGTGTGTGTAGGGCAGGAATGGAAGCTGGATAACCCAGAGCTGTCTGGTTTAGCCTTGGTGATGCAGCTTGTCAGTGGCAAAGAGCCATTTAGAATTGATGTCTTTTCCAAACCAGGCCTATCTGTGCCTTTATGCAGGGAGCAGCTACTATGCCGCCTCAGCATGGAGAAGCCCCCCCCTCCCCCGGGAGGCTGCCTCCGTCCCCCCCCCCCCCCGCCAGGAGCATGGGTCCTTCCGGGGGGGGGACTCAGCCCTGGCTGGGGTGACTGACGGGTGACATGGAGCGCCTTGATCCGTGGATTCTCCTAACTCCCCTTTGAAATGCGGAATGCCAGTATCCACTGTAGCGATTGTCAGGCACCCACTGGATTCCACGTTGGACACCTCCAAGTCAAAAGACCCACAGTCTTGTCCTCCAGCTCCCAGGCCGCCTGCGGGGTAGGCCTGTGACCCTTTCCGCAAGTCCCTTTCCCCCGCCTCCTTGCACCAGGCTTCAGGAAGTGCCCAGTGGAGGCCGCTCAGAACACCCAGCCCAGACCCGGAGAGGTTGCAGTTCACTTTCACTACGAAGGCAGCGGTGGGGAGCCCTGGGCACCCCGGGAATGGGTGGGTTAGCAGCCGGCCAGTGGAGAATGGAGGGTGCCCTCGCGGTGCTGGGTGTGTACCCGCGGGTGGCATCTCTTCATTTCCTCTGCCTGACGTCCTCAGGCTCATCCAGCTGAGGGTCAGTGATCCATGACAGTGTCCGTGACCCCCAAGAGAGGCGAAGGAAGAGCCTGGGTGACAGGGAGAGCCAGGAGGCCCAGCCGGAGGCCTCTCCTCAGCCACATGCAGGGCCCCGGGCAGGACTTCCTAGCCTCCCGGACTCCCGACTAGACTCCGCCTGCCCGGGGAGGCTAGGAAGTCCTGAGCATGACTTGCCGGGTAAACGCGATGGTTCTTTCTCGCCGTTCTCTGCCCTCCCCTCCCTTCCCCTCCTCTCCTCCAGTCTTGAATGTTTTAAATGCCGGTCTTCATGGTTTGATGGAGAATTTTACACTAATGCAGAGTATTACCTAGTTAATTTGACTAGAATAGACTGTGATTTTACACGGTGAAGCTGTTGCCTCCCGAGCTAACGGATTCCATTACTGGGGGGGTGCGGGGGGTGGTGGGAAGTCTGCTCTCCTGGAATCTGGGAGCCTGAGGGTTATCAGAAAGGGGGACTCCTGGGGGTACCCGGCAAGGTTGGAAGAATGGAGAGGGGAGGATGAGAATGGAGAGCGGGGGTGGGGGCGTCTCCGTACAGCCTTGTACTCATCGCAGCTGGCGATGGGATCAACCACAGCTCGGGAAAACGAGAACCATGTCCTAAGGAGAGACGCCAGCCATTGAGGCTTCTTTGGAGCTCACTAAGAGGCAGAGCTGGCCCTGTCGCTACCCGTCCCCTTTATGCCCTACACACCAGCATTTGGAGGCAGAGAGAAGGACAAAGCACCACATTTGGTGGGGGCTGTTTTTCTCTCTCCATATCCTAGTCCATGTGAAGCTAGCTGGGGGAGCATCTAAGTATTCGTGGCGGTTAGGAGGCCCTGCAAGAAGCAGAGAGCCTGACAGCTCACCCTCAGGCCATACCAAGTCCTTTGGTTCTTTGACTAGCACTGAGGATGGTCAGATGGGTGCTTGGCTTGTGTCTTCTGTTTGCTTCCCTAAACAGAGGAGAGATCTCCCTTTAGGGAGCTGAAGGTAGACTAGCGCAGGGGCTCAGGGAGCAATGACTGACTTGTCTCCCGTGGCGGGGGGGGGGGGGGGGGAGCCAGCAAAGCGGAACACTTTGCTAACATAACCAGGTGAACTTCCCGCAGGAATTGCCGCCTAGGCAGAGCCACCAGTAGGAGCTGGGAACGGCGGAGCGCATGAGAGCCTTCCCCAGGGAATCAGGCCACCAGTTCCCTACAGAGACTCCATCCAGCCTTCTCTCCAATCACAGCCTCCCTGCCCTCAGCACCGTGCCTCCAGACCCAGGAAAGTCATTAGAGAGTTAGAATACCTTTACATGAGGCTGTTAATGAGAGGTTAATGAGAGGTCCTCTGAGTGTATGGCTACAAATTATATATATATATATGTGTGTGTGTGTGTATACATATATGTATATGTATATATATATGTATGTGTATGTATGCACACATTATATATTTATATTCCACCGAGGGTAAGGGTCTGTTAGGTTTTTTTGTTGCTGTGATAAATATCGGAGAGAAATAATATTCTAACAAAGGAAAGACTTGTTTTCAAATCTTTGCTTACGGTTTCAGAGGTTGGCTGGCCCCATCGCTGTGGGCCAGTGGTGAGGCAGAAACTCGGGGTGGCAAGAGCACATGACAGAGAAAACTCGCTTACCTCATGCCAGCCAGAACACAAGGGGAGGGAAAGGGGAGAGGGAGAGACAGAGACAGAGAGACAGACGGGAGGGGGTCAGGGACAAGAAGCCCTTTAAAGGTATGTCCCAGCAGCCCACTGCCTCCAGCCAGACACCCCGCTTTCTATTACTTCCCCGTGACGTGATCAGATCATGAATGCATGAATAGGTTGATCCATTGATTAGGCCCTAGCCTTCACGATCCAATCACCGCTCCAGGATTGGCTCCACCAGCTGGGGAATAAGTCTTTAATACTTGGGGGAAGATACTTCATATTCAAACCATAACAGTGTAATAAACGCGTTACAGCGAGGAAAGGGCAAAGGTGATTTCAAGAAATGGTGACTACACAAATGGAATTGCAGAGTGGCGAGCTCTGTTTTGGAGTAGCGTGACTGGAGACCAAGTCCGTGGGGTAGGAGGGGTGGGGCCGGGGAGGAGGCTCTCAGAAAGAGCCTGGCAGCTGGTTCCTAGTAATAAAGACTTGGTCTGGACAAGACAAGAACTTTATCCGGGCCCTATGCTTTGGAAGGCTCCTCATACGTAGTCCCTTTCAAAGGGCCCACGAATGCCTCTGTTTCCATCCCTAATAACCTTACCATCCACTCTCACGATGAACACTGCTCAGACTCTAGGGAAATGCTTCTGCATGTCTGTTATCCTGTGTGCTTGAAGCACACGTCAGTGGAGCTAGAGGGCCATGAAGGTTTGTGGATTATTTTCAAGCCAAGGAGAGGGAGCTTAGGGGAGACGGGGGATTTAAGCCATGGAAGTGCTTAGATATAAGAATAATAAATTAACTTGTCAAATCCTTCTTCTCAGATAGCATG